>NC_133458.1:58891426-59200176 GCF_048565385.1 Saimiri boliviensis
CATTCTTTTTAATCATATATGTCTCCAACCAAGGGTAATGACAATTAGCACCCATGTAATTTTTTTTCTTTGTGTGTGTGTTTTTTTTTTTTTTTGTATATTTCTAGAGAGTAGCTTCAAGTCTAATTGCACAGTCCCTGACATACAAATCAATTAGCATGTGGTAACTCTAAACTCTAGCCTAGACTTTTGGCTTCATCTTCTTCTTTTTTTTTTTTTTTTGGTACACCAGAGTCCCTTGTTTATTTCCAAATACAAATTCTTACTAACTAAAATTATATTTAGGCAGGCAGTTTTAGCAATAAGGTCACTGGCCTCAAGGATGAATGTTATCCTTGGCTGGGATGTTCTGGAGACCTAACCACATTAAATTCTATTATACCTCCTCCCACATGCACCCCAATGCACAGTTGTGTTTGTTTTTCATTTTCTTTCTCATACACAACATCTGTCCTATATGCTTCACTGCACTGTTTTTTAGTGAAGAAAATGCAGCTGAGAAAGGAAATGAATATCAAATTCAGAGCTCCCAGGAGAGCTGACCCAAATCCTCAAATGATAGCATTATAATACACTTTCTACATTCAGATCTGGGATATCATAGTATGGTTCCTTCATGATTGAAATGTCATGTATTTCGGCAAGCTCTCTCTGACAACCCTTTTAAAAATGATGCAGACAATTAAAATAATGAGAAAACAAACTATCAACCATCTAACAACAAACATCAAAGTAAAAAGCGCTGATAGTTACAAGAGCTATGAATAGAACTTGTTTATATCCTTACTTTTAAGTTGGTGACAGACTTGCACACTGTTAGGCTTTTCTCAGCATCGTATGTGGAGCAGAGAACTGGACACTGGATGCTATTAATGCTATTTGGCCGTGGAATGAAATGTTATGAGTGTTTGAGGCGTAGTATTCCCAAGTTTGTTATATAAAGGTCTTGAAGTGCCATAGAGGAAACTTCCCTGCAATCATCTCCTTAGCATCCATTCCAGTACTAAAACTTGTTTTGTTATTCAATATTTCTTAAAAGATGTTATTATTTGTATTTCCCTTTTACCCTACCCTTATCTTCGGAAAGTTATATTACGAATGATTTTAACAAAATAAGGGAAGAACGGACTGTTTAGGGGGTTAAGGTAACTGAAAGGAACACAGGAGGAGGACTCACATTAAAAGATAGATTCTTTTGCTTCTGTACAAACACACACACACACACACACACACACACACACACACACACACCTGAATGCTTAGCTTCTTTTAACTAAGAGTTATCGAATTGATATATTCTGTTGAGTCATTTAGGCAGGCTAAAAATTATTCCTGCTAAAATATTTATATCTCACAAAGCATACGTGTCTCTTAAGACATGGGTTTAATATTCTATATCTGTAAGGAATCTGATGCTAATTGAGCGAGTTTTCTTCCAGTATTAATTTTAATTATTTAGAGCAGCATGAAGCTCTTCGTAATTTCCCACCTGACAACTGAGACCCAAAAGAACAGCTGCCTATGGTTTTATGCTCCTATGAACACACTGGGTATCAGAGTCAATAAGCTTAGGCATGAATTCTCTGTGTGTTCCATTGAGGTTGTGAAAATCAAGCCTTTTGGAGGAGTTCAGAGGAAACCTGCAACTGAGAATGATGTCCATGCCACTGTGCAAAGTATTATGACAGTCATAGATCTCAAAGGAGCTACAGGAAGCCAGGCTCCCTGCTGTAACAAACACAACCCATAGTTAAATAATAAATCACAGTCATGTATCTAGTCTGCAACAGCTACTACCTATCAGAAAGTCACCATGACCACACAGTGCAAATATTTAGTTCCACACAGTTATAAAGCTCGATAGGATCCAACTGAAGTAGTTATCTACTTGTCCTTTATAAAACAGAAAGTGAATGCTATTTGTTTATGGTGAATTGAAAGTCAAAATATTATTTGCATTTCTCAAATGCAAAAAAGTACAATAAAACCTAGTTATATACCTCCACATTTAAATATACTCCCCAGCATGACTGTAAGACTCAAGTGTCCAACATATACGTAATTTAGTACAAATATCTTTTGACACTTCACTTTTTTTCTCTTGCAAAAGAACAAAAGGCTTCTTGTACAAACACGCAGTATTGTACACGTGCTCTCAGACAAGACAATTCACAATACAATGAGTAAGATGAATTATTCATTTTAAAATTGCAATTGTTTGTGGACGGAAGTTTGCAAAAGCCTAGAATAAAAAGGTAGGTAAAAGTGGGACTCAAATTGGACACGGTAAAAACGCACTAACCATTCCAGATAATTTAACCAACTACATAATTAATTTCTAACTTCAAGGTATGATAAAGGCCTTTGACGACAAAATTAAATATTACCCTTACTGAGTTAAGGCCTAGAGGGAAAAAACACCATTTAACCTAGCAAAGCTCAAACACAGTTCATTTATCCTGAATCTCTATCAACACTTGGCTCTGAAACCTCACCCATCTTTGAGAAAACTCTAATATTTACAGTCCTTTTTTTTTTTTGACATGACTTAAAAGAGAGGAACTTGTCTTTCTAATATTTATATCCCTAGTAGTTAGCAGAGTGCTTGACATATGTCAGTGATCAGTAAATATTGTTGAATGAATAACCTTCTCAATGGCACCAGGTATAGGGACATGCCATACTGTCCCCAAAGACAAGTATTTTTCATTGAAAAGAATGCCTCATCTTACCCTTAATTTTTTTGTCATTGCTGTTCACTTAAAGTAGAAGCTACCATACTGTTGTGATTTCTGAAGTTCAACCTGAATGCACTTTAGAACAAATTAAAGCAGAGAGACACTCGAAGTTGAAATATCATTTCAGAAGTAGTTGCTATTAGGTTGGTATAATTACGTTTTTTGCCATTACTTTTAAAGCAAAACCACAATTACTTTTGTACCAACCTAATATATTCCAGGTGAGAGTTAATGAAGTTCCGAACTAAGTGAAAGGAATACTAAAGGGCAGAGGCAAGCACACATAACACAGGAAAAATCAAAAGGCTGCCTCAAATCTTTTCATGCTGAGGTACAGAAGGAGGAGGGATTAATTGTTGCTATTTTAATTTTAGGTAGTGGCAAAACTATACATCTTTCAGTAATAATAAACTAAGTTAAAATAAGCACAAACCTAAAGCTGTAAGGGTTCAAGCTAAACTTCAGGTGTAACACATTGTTTTATGAAAGCAATATAAATGTCATACGTTCATGTCCAATTGCAAACAATACATTCATTTTACTTAGTAAATCATATTTTCTCCTTATATTACAGGTGTTCAATTTAAAAGTCAACCAGTACTCCAAGTCTTAGAAAAAAACAAGAAGCCATGATTTTTGAAAATCCTGCCACCTTTCCACTAATTCACTTCCAGAGCTAATCAGTTTTGACTTTCTTTTCCTTTATTTTTCTTTTCTTTGAGACAGGGTCTGCCTCTGTTGCCCAGGATGGAGTACAGTGGTACACTCATAGCTCACTGCAGCTTCAACCTCCGGGGCTTAATGGATTCTCCCACCTCAGCTCCCAAACCCCAACCCCTACTATCTAGACTACAAGTGCAGGCCATAGAGCTGGATTTTAGATAGATAGATAGATAGATAGATAGATAGATAGATAGATAGATAGATATAGATATAGATATAGATTTGTAGAGATGTGGTCTCACCATGTTGCCCAGGCTGGTTTCAAACTCCTAGGCTCTGGTGATCCCTCATTAACCTTCCCAAGTGCTGAGATTACAGGCGTGAGCCACTGCACCCAGCTCAGAAATAAATGTTTTCAGTCATATTAGCTATATTTGCTACACACTTCCATTTTTAAATATAACATGCTAAAACTGCTATACATTTTTAAAATTTAGATAATATCCACAAAATTGTTTTCATCAAAACAAGTATTTAATTTTCTTTTGCTACTTTCCCTTCCCCACTACACACACACACACACACACACACACACACACACACACACACTTTTTTCTCCCTTACTTTTTCCAATTCAACGAGTAGCAACTTTTAGGTAGTTCGATACTCAGTGCTGACATAATTATGATAATGAAAATACTATTCATAGCTAAGCAATGTAGTGAACTGTGACACTTCCTTTATTTTACAACTTGTTGATTTCCCTGGAGTTATATATTCTCAGGTTCTCTAAAGGAAAAGTCAATCACTTCAACAGGATCAAATATATTCAGCAATCCATCTGCTTCTTGTCTTCCATGGAGACATAAATCCTGGATACTTCTATCACCCTGCACCTATTTGACAGGGTTAAACTCCTTGCTTGCTGCTCTGCTGACATCCAGTAATTGCCTTGCTTCTTTTTCTTTCCAATTTCCTGTTTCTCTAAAACAATCCATGTATTCCTTTTATTGTTTGTTTCCTTGTTTTGTTGGTGTACTTCCTCCAGTAGCTTCCTGAGAAAAGGTGCATTGGTAGAGCAATTTTTTGAGAATGTACATGTTCTTCCTTACAATTAATTGATAATTTGAATACACAATTCTAGTTTGGAATTATCATTTCTCAGAATTTTGAAGGTATTTCATATTGTTTTTAGCTTCCAGCGTTATTAAAAAGTCTACTGCCTTTTTGACTATTATTCCAATGTACTGTCATTTATCTTTCTTTCTGGAGCTGTAAATATCATTTCTTCAGTACTCTCAAACCTCTTGCCAACATCCTGTTCTTTATTTTACCTCCTACTTGTGATGTCTTTTAATCTGGCTTCCAAGTCCTTTAGTTACAGGCAATTATATGTAGATATATGTAATTTAAATAAACAAATTATATGAATATATGAGTAAGCATTAATATATACAAATATGAGAATCACAACTACATATGTATGCATATATGTATATATGTGTGTGTACATACACAAATACACATTAAAAATAATTTCTTCCTTTTGATTTCTTTCTTTTCAAATCTTATTTTACACCTTATAGACTGATCTAATTTCCTATGACTTTGTCTTTTATTTTTTATTTCTTTGCCTTTTTTAGGAAAATCTCCTTAACTTTATCTTTCTTCCCTTCTACTTAATGTTTCTGTTATAAATTTTTATAAATTCTCTCAATAGTCCTTTTATATAACACTCTGATCTTGTTTTACAGATGAAACATCTCGTAGCTAAGGATGCTAATATCATCTTTTGACGTTTTCCTCGGTTTCCTGCATTGTCTCAGTTGCCTCTATTTTTTGCTTTTGCTCTTTTATTCTCTTTGTCATTTTGCCCTTCTCATTATATTCAAAGCTTTCTTCAATTATATATAATCTTTGTGTATCCATATTTAAGACTAAGACATTTAAAAGTTAGTTGAAAGCCCATTCTGCATGGGCAGTTTGCTAATAGGTAGGCTTTACCACAGGGTGATCAGTTGGTGACCCGGCCATTTTGTTTGTGAATCCCAAAATGTCAGTCTCTGAAGATAACCTCTCTTGGGCCAATAGCTCCAGAAATTGTTTACAAACTTCTCTCTAATTCTGGGATTCAAGAAGGAAGGAGCCTGGGTATCTCACAGGCTTCATTTAATTCTAATGAGTTTCTTGTTTTACAATGATGCCTCATACACCTCTTACACCCAGCTATCTCTGAGTCCCAAGATTCTTGAGTTCAATCCAGGGCTGAGTTCAATATGGGAAGAATCTCGGAATACAATTTTTTTTAAACACTTTTAACCAATATTTATGTATTCAGCCCTATTTTGCACCCAGAATTTTAAAGGAAGCTTGTGGCTCCCGTTTCTAAAATCTTCCAGAGATATGAGGTACAAATCTGACTATTTCACAATACATTATGTATTTATTATATATTATCCCAGTAGAGGCCCTTACCTTTTTGTTCTTTCTGCTCTTAGAAGACAATAATAATTCTTCTGGCTCTACAATTTTGTTAGCATTTCTCATCTGACATTATCTTCTTTTTTATCATCTTTACCTTCACAGATTTAAGCCTTTATTTTTCCTTTATTTTATTTCAATGGGGGATTTGAAAGAAAATAAAGATAGCTATGTTTGTTCAAGCCATCATGCTTAATCAAAACTCTAGCAAACTTACTTAAACATAACATAAATTGGATTAGCTATATTTTAATACAGCTAAATATCTAGTCAAGATATTACTACTAGAAAGTATTTAAAATTGACAGTAAAAAATAACTTTGCCTTTATTATTCAAATATGTTTGGTTTGATGTAAAAGTCAGCTACAACAAAGAAGCAGAATGGAAATTCTAACTTGCTATTAGGCTCTTTTATCACAAGTCTTCTCTTGAATCTAGAAATTCAGTTATTCACACTTGCAATTTCCATATGGTGACATGACTCATCATTTATTTTTACTATAATTAAGTTTTCTGCTGCAACAGAAATATGACTTTTTGTACTCTGAGATGAGTTATTTTTTTCTGGAGAGACAAATAAATTTCACAGTAAAAAGCAGACTGACTAATGATTAATGATAAGTCATGTCATTAACTATCTTCTAATGTTAAAAATATGTCGTGAGTCACGAAATCTAGTATGCATAAAATAACTACAGAGTAATCCCTGTAACAAAACAGGTGATAAACCAGATTTAAAGCAGTTATATATCTGAAGCTCAAGCATGTAGAAGAAAATTTAAACCAACAGTGTACAAAGTATCAATCTTATTCTGAAACTTCATAAGGGAATTACACTAATAAATTTCAGTTAATTTTTTTATTTATATTTTTTCTAGCTACATTTTATATTGTTAAAATGTTTTACTTTTTTAAAATGGTATGTCCAATTTAAAAACATCTAAACGACAAAAAAAGAAAGTTAAATCAGTCCAAGACACATCAACTGCAAATAACTAATACAGGGCTTACAGTTACCATTTGTCAATATTTTACTTGCTAAGTGAAAAAGGAAAAAGACAGAAGACTTGCCATCTAATTACCGGCTGCACAAAAATCTTTTAGGAAAGGAAGTGAAACTTGAGACATCATTTTTGGAGAACATCTGTATTTCTAACACTTCATTTTGCCCATTTCCTCAAATATTCCATAGAGGAAAAAGAACTTTAAGCATAAAAGTTAATGTGAAAGGTTTCTTGTTGCAATAAGATAACACACACAAAAAGGCAAAAAGATTTGATCATTAAATCTCACTAACAACCGGAGAGATATTGATCAAAGGATATAATATTTCAGTTATTCAGGTGGAATAAGTTCAAGAGACACAAGGTAACTATAATTAATAACAGTTTATTGTATACCTGAAAATTTCTAAGAAAGTAGGTTGTCTCACTCTGTCGCCCAGGCTGGAGTGCAGTGGCACAATCACTGCTCACTGCAGCCTTGACTCCCTATGCTCCAGCGATCCTCCTGCTTCAGTCTCCCCAGTAGCTGGGACTACAGCTGTACACCACTATACCTCACTGAGTTTTCTTTTCTTTTTTTCTTTTGTAGAGATGGGGTTTCACCATGTTGTCTAGGCTGATCTCAAACTCCTGGACTCAAGCAATCCTCCCAAAATTTGGGATTACAGGTATGAGCCACCACTTCTGACCAAGAGTAGATTTGAAATATTCTCATCACAAATAAATGTAAGCACGTGAAGTAATATATAACGGCTTAGTCTAACCATTCTACAACATACCCATATTTCAAAACATCATGCACACCATAAATATACACATTTTTATTTGTCAACTTAAAAATCTAAAAAATAACATTGTAAGTGGAAAAAAACAAGAACTAAAAAGAGTACCTGAGACACCTATTCCCAAACGCATCCAGAAAAAAAAAAAAAAAAAAAAAAATTATTTCTCAGCTGCTCTGGCTTAAACAGTGTTCTTGGGGAGATCATTTCAAATTTCAGCAGGACAGTTTAGTGATTTATAGTGTTTAAACAAAAATGAATCACTGGTGCTATCACACAGGGCCAGTTTGTGACAACATAAAGGAGAAAAGAATAGGAAAAAAGTGTGAGGATACTGGGTTAACATGTAGATACTGAAGAGGAAAAACCATTTCTGTAAGTGACCTCTTTAAAATGGGGTTAGCAACTCAGAGCAAATCTGACATCTGAATCAGTTAGTTCAATGTGTCAAGCTAAAATTTTGTAGCCTTGGGCACCATAACTGTTACAAGTAAGTGAAGCTTTATGCTACTGCAATTAATTAGCACAAAGGCATCTAAGTAGAAACCCTCTTAGAATAGCAGGAAGGATTTTAGAGAAATTTAGACCTAAGATACTTAATTGCACATTTTATTTTTACAAGTTGGACATCTCCTTTTAAAGCTAGCTGTTGAAAACTTCTATTTACTTCAATATGGACTGATTCATAATGTAGCTATAGCATGCCCTGACCCCATGCTATCCCACAACAAAGTAGAGTTAATCATTCTCTCTTATGCATTACCACTGCATCTGGACATTCTTTATGATTTCATTTGTTGTACAGTATTCTGATTAATTGTATATATATATATATATATATATATATATATATATGTGAATATGAATTTTTTGCCTCGCCAACCTATAGGAACTTAGAAAATAATTGGTATTCAGTAAGTAAGAATCTATGAGATTTAAAATTAAAAGGATTTATGCATGTAGTTGGTGGCTATGTATCTTAAAAATCTTTTTAAATGTGAGAGTTTAGGATAGTATTATTTCTCATTAGTAAAACTTCATATTGGCAGGGTGTGGTGGCTTATGTTTGTAATTCCAGCACTATGGGTAGCAGAGGTGGGAAGATAGCTTGAGTCCAGGAGATCAACACCAGCCAGGGAAAAAAAGTGAGACTCTGTCTCCACAAAAAAAAAAAAAAAAAAAAAAAAAAATTAAAAAATTCACCAGGTGTGGTGACACACACCTATAGTCCCAGCTAATCAGGTGGCTGAAGCAGAAGGATACCTTGAGCCCAGGAGACTGAGGCTGCAGTGAGCAAGGTCATACCACTGCACTTCAGCCGGAGCAACAAAGAGAAACCCTGTCTCAAAATAAATAAATAAAAACAAAAAACTCATATTAAAACGATAGTGTAAGAACAATCTTAATCATTGCTCTGTAACATAAATGTTTCTTGACAGCTAATACTAAGATACCACACCTGTTAATATTTCTTTTGGAGGGAGGAGATGTTGAATGGCAATCTATCACTTGTTTTCAATAGGTAACTTCACATAATTAGAAGTGTGTTTCTTCTAACATCATTAGCAATGCTATTGCCCAAGAGAAAGAATATACAATTTGTAGACTAGCAGAGTCAACTTTCCTTTTCAAAAAACACTGAGTTTTTAAAACCTGTCATTGTAATTATAGAATAAAACGATTTCTATTAAACATATGAACCAAGTAAACGGATTTCTAGAACACAATGGCTACCTTTTTATTCCTGGGATCACCTTTAACCTTTTCAATGTAGCTGTAATCTTTACCAATATCTGTGCCTCATAACACTGGCCAGCTCATTCTACATAGCACGTCTTCCTAGGAATGTATTGTATTTCAGATGCTGGAGGCTGGTAATAAAGGTTTTACTATAAAACAGACGAGTAATAAGCAATCTTAAAAATAATTACGTATTAATCCATGTTCATAAACAAGAACCAACTATAATTTTCCACAATTACTCTCTTGTGATATGGATATATCGGAAGCATAATTTATTGCCAAGGGGTGGTTTTAATTAGAATCTAGTAGGGTAAAATTGAAATTTTAATAGTTTTTTAAAAACTTTTCCTCATTAAATACATTAAAATAAAATTATTATGAAATACATCGCTAACTGGAAAATGTTATTCAAAAATTCTTCAATACAAAAATGTTTGCAGCTATTGTGGAATTATACATACCAATTGGAAATTATTGAGTAATATTTAGTATGAATTTTTAAAGTGCTCCAGTAGTAAATAATGACTCTAAAAATTAGTATCATGTAAATGTTTTCCACCAATAGGGAATCCCAGTGCAATGTACACATTCCCAACTACTACCCAGTTCTTTGATTTCTGAGTTTACTTATATATATATATATATATATATATATATATATATATATGGACTATAACTGTAATTGCCACTAAAAGATAACATTACAGAGCGGCATTACAAAGTCATCTGAGATCCCACTATCTTCTTTCTTCTATGCTTCTATAGTTTAGAAACATAATCCAGTTTTTCCATCCTTTTCCATAATATTGTTAACATCCAAATGACAGTATGTACTCTCTATTTACTTAAAATCAATGACCAGAACTTACAAATAAGTTTCCTTTCTTTACTTTAAATTTCGTATTTAGGCTGGACGCAGTGGCTTACACTTGTAATCCCAGCACTCTAGGAGGTGGGCAGATCACGAGGTCAGGAATTTGAGACCAGCCTGGCCAACAGTGAAATCCCATCTCTAAATAAATAAATAAATAAATAGATAAGTTTCATATTTATAGTTCAATCATATTATAAAATTTATTTAAAATAAAGAGTCCAAATGTCTTTTTTTTTTTTTTTTTTTGAAGAGATAAGGGTCTCACTATGCTGCCCATGCTGGAATCCAGTGGTTACTCACAGTCACACTACAGCCTCTAACTCCTAGGCTTGAGTGTCCTGAGAAGCTGGGACTACAGGTGCATGCTACCACACCCAGCTCCAAATGTCTAATGATGCAAGTTTAAGCACATATAATTCAATTATTAAGTAAAAATAGGCTGGGTTCGGTGGCTCACGCCTGTAATCCCAGCAATTTGAGAGGCCAAGGCAGGTGGATCACCTGAGGTCAGAAGTTCGAGACCAGACCAGCCTGGCCAATGTGGTGAAACCCCGTTTCTACTAAAAATACAAACATTAGCCAGGCGTGGTGGTGGGCCCCTGTAGCCCCAGCTATTGGGGAGGCTGAGGCAAGAGAATCAATTCAAATGGGGAGGCAGAGGTTGCAGTGAGCCAAGATCATGTCACTGCATGCCAGGTTGGGCAACAGAGCAAGACTCTATCTCAAAAAAAAAAAAAAAAAGGTTAGATGACAGTATGAATATATAATTTCAAAGTGTCTTCACTTCACTATCTCTTCTTTCAAACTTCAGTTTTATTGTAATATGAGTAGGAATCAGATAAACATAACTCATTTCCACAGCTCTAAACAGAATTACAGCAAATTAGAAAATTAGATAGCTCATACAGGGAAAAAAACTCCTGTATTTTAATCATTAACTAACTTATTCATTCAGTGAATATTTATTGAGTACTCACTAGATATCAGGAACTATGTTAGGCCCAATAGATATGAAGATACCTATGAACTGAAATAGGCCCTTATGGATTTTACCTGTTAGGAGACAATGAAATAAACAAAAACTTGAATCATGGCCCATCTGTGATCACTGCTCTGAAGAGAATACAGGTAGGTATCTCTCATTCAGAATAATAATAAGGGTAGATGTCTGATTAAACAACACTGTCAAGCAGGCTATTTTGATGAACAGACCTTCACACTGAGACCTAAGGTAAAGAAGGAAAAAGCAAATAAAGCGCTAAGCTGGAAAATATTTTTTAAGTAAAGGTAACAGAATGTGCAAATACGCTCCAGCAGGAATAAAGATAAAGAAGGCCTATGGACTGAAGCACTATAAGGGATCAAGATGAAATAAATCAGAGAAGAAAAGACAAACCAGATCATAGAAGGACTCATAGCCCTTAATAGGATTATAGATATTATTTTAAATGAATAATATTTTATATACAAAAGAAGGAGAATTTGAAAAGCTTTCATGATGTAATATACAAACCATGTTGTGCACATAAAACAAAAGTAAAAGCCATGAGTAATTCATATAAAACTAAAGGTTATCAGTATACATATAAAAAGCCATAGTAATTTACTATATTTGCTACCATAGGTATGCAGGAAAGATCATTTTTTCATAGTAATTATTTCTAACTCCTAAAGTTTAAACTTATTGACTTAAGGACATTATTAAATGACACTCAACCAAAGGAAGAAGGCTTCTTTGATTCGAATATTTAGAATAGTGAGGTTACAGCAATTCAGAATACTGATAATTCATATCTAATCTACTAATCTTCTACAATAAAAAATAAAATATAAAATTAAACTAAAATATAAGTATAATCTAGATATAGAATATACTTTCTAAAATTAAAATATGCATTAAACTGATATAATCTCATTTTTCAAAACACAGTCTGAAAATTTTAATGTAATGATAAATTAGGACCTGGATTACTGGTGTTAATGACTATAATGAAGCAGTTGATAATAACTTCCAAATTTAAATTTTACAAAAAAAATTGTTGGATTGAGAGATAACATCCAAATGGAAACAATGCCATTTAATTAACATATTACAGTTTCATTGAATTCGCATCAAAGTTGAGATGGTAAGAATGTAAATGACTAAAGAAAGGTTTGCTATCTTAAGAGAGTAACCCAATGTCCTAGATGATCATTTTTAACTTATAAATTTGATGAATCAAAATATAAATATAAACATAGTATAAAATGTACATGTTGCCCTAATCACACATAATGAAAAAATAGAGTTGTTAAGAGTAGACTCATAATGATCCTTTTTATTCCCACCAACATAGATGGTAGAAAATTTGATAATCTAATTTTCAAATATTTCAAATACTAATTCTTTTTAAAATAAATTTTCTTACATAAATAAGGGATGTTTCCATTAAATTATATATAAAATTTGGTAATTAATACACTTTTATGTTTATGTTTATATATATTTTGAGACAGAGTCTCGCTCTGTCACTCAGACTGGAGTGCGGTGGTACAAGCTTGGCTGACTGCAACCTCTGCCTCCTGGCTTCAAGCAATTCTCATGCCTAAGCCTCCTGAGTAGCTGGAAATATATGTGCCCACCACCACACCAGGCTATTTTTTAAAATTATTTTTTAGTAGAGGATGGGGTTTTTCTATGTTAGTTAGGCTAGTCTTGAACACCTGACCTCAGGTGATCCACCTGCCTCAGCCTCCCAAAGTGCTGGGATTACAGGTGGGAGCCACTGCGTGGCCTACACTTTTATATGTTATAGACAGAATATATTTAAATTTTCTTTCCTAAATAATTTTCCATGAACCTATAAACTCTATTGAAGAAACAAAATCTGCATGTAACTGTGCCCATTATTAGAGCTCTAGATTTTGGGTTTTTTTGCTGATTTTTCATATAAACAATATTTTATGTATTCATAAAATTTCCATTTATGTAGTTGATGCATATATTTCTAAATGGTAACTCCTAATGTAACTAAAGTGTGAGAAAAAGTACATCCAAACATTGGACCATACTTTCAGGGCCCAATTTGAGGATATATAATAAAAAGCCTCGAAATACACAAACCCTCAACTCCACAATTTCTAATTCTTAAAATTTATTCAAGGAAATAATCCCAAATTTCAAAAATGACTACATACAAAGTCATGCATCCCAACAATAATTATATAGAGACAAATATAAGCTAAATATAATTGTCTGCTAAAAGGGAATAGTTAAGTAGATCCTTAAATGTCTAAAAGATACTTTAGACAACTATTAAAAACCATGTCAAAAAGGAAGAGTTAACATAGGAAGCATGACGATATGATGAAGAAATAATACAACATTTGGTCTCTTAAGGCCAAAATAATTATTATCAAGATGACTATATTACCCAAAGCAATGTCTGCAATACCTATCAAAATTCCAATGTTATTTTTCACATAGAAAAAAAATTCTAAAATGTGTATATAACTAAAAACAACAAAAAACAAAAACAAAAAAACAAACTGAAGTAGCCAAAGCAATCCTGAGCCAAAGAACAAAGCTGGAGGCGTCACTATCTGATTTCCAAATATATTACAAGGCAATAGTAACCAAAACATTATGGTGTTGGTATAAAAATACACGGAAAGACCAATGGAAGAGAACAGAGAACTCAGGAATAAATCCACCTATTTACAGCCAACTACTTTTTGACAAAAGAGCTAAGATGTAACTGGATCCCTATCTGTCGTGGACCGTCCGGACGGGTAGGCACATCCTATCTTTCACCATATTCAAAAAAAAGTCAACTAAAAAGGGATTAAAGACATAAATGTAAGACCTGAAACTATAAAATTACTACAAGAGAAGATGCGGCAACACTTCAGCACATTGGTCTAGGCAAAAACGTTAAGGCTAAGACCTTAAAAACACAGGCAACAAAAACAAAATTAGACACATAGGACTACATTAAACTAAAAAGTTTCTGCGCAGCAAAGAAAACAACAGAGTAAAAAGACAAACTACTGAATGGGAGAAAATATTTGCAAACTATTCTCCTGACAAGGAACTAATATCGAGGATAAATAAGGAACTCAAACAACTCAACAGTTTAAAAATGGGCAGAGGACATAAATAGACATTTCTCAAAAGGAGACATACAAATGGCCAACAGGTATATATAAAAAAGTTAAACATCATCAATCATCAGGGAAATGCAAATCAAAACCACAATGAGTTATCATCTTCTTCCAGTTAGAGGGACTATTAATAAAAGGACAAAAGGTAATAGATGCTGGTGAGAATGTAGAGAAAAAAGAACTCTTACATACTTTTGGTAGCAATGTAAATTACTACAGCCACTATGGAAAAACAGTATGGAGATTTCTCAAAAAACTAAAAATTGAACCACCATATGATCCAACAATCCCACTAGTGGGTATTAATCCCAAGAAAAGAAAATCAGCACATCAAAGGGATACCTGCACTCCAAGTTTACTGCAGCACTATACACAATAGCAAATATATGTTTTCAATCTAAGTGTCTATCAGTAGATGAATAGATAAAGAAAATGTGATACTATATGTACTCAATGGAATACTATTAGGCCACAAAAAAAGAATGAATTTGTGTTATTACCAGCAAAATGAATGGAACTAGAGTTCATGATGTTAAGTGAAATAAGCCAGAAGCAGAAAGACAAATATCGCATGTTCTCACTCATATGAGGAAGCTAAAAAAGTTGATTTCATGGAGGTAAAAAAGATAATGATAGATAACCAGAGGCTGGTAATATTTAGGGGGAGGGTGTATAGAGAGGGACATAAAGGCAGGTTGGTTAATGGGCACAAACACACAACGAAAGAGAATAAATGAGTTCTAATGATTGATAACAGAGTAGGATGACAACAGTTAACAACAATGTATTGTATATCTCAAAATAGCTAGAAGAGAGGACTTGATCTGTTCCTAAAACACAGAAATGGTAAATATCGAGGCAACAGACACCCTAAATACCCTGACTTGATCATTACAGATACTATGCATGTAACAAAATATCACATGTATATCATAAATAGGTACAGATATTACATAATGATTCAAAACATTTTAATTTTAAAAAAAGAACTGCTTTTAGTTGAAAATGGTCCTAACTCTACCACTAATTAATATTGCAATCTTGGGTAATTTATTTATCTAAATTTTAGGTACCTTCTCTCTAAAATGATAATTGTGAAGAATAACTTATTAAATGCAGTTGAATTGACACACTGCATTTTGTAAGAGTCTGATGCACACATGTACATGCATACAAAGTATTTTGGCAGAACTATAATTTTTAAGTAAATATTTATATAGAAATAATAGGATGATAATAAAGAGAACCAAAAATATTTCACTCCAAAATATACTTCATTGACATATTTTGAGATGGCTATTCAGAGGGTCTGTAGATTAACAATAGCCCTGAAAAGCTGTCTTTTATCAAGATCTGTTATCTGTTGAAAAAAATCTTATTAGCGAAATAAACAATCAAGATTTTTCTGAGACCCTACCCCCTCACCTGCAGATCTAGGAAATTAACTCAACCACAGCCTACCATCCATTATTTCTCAGAGCTGCTACATGTGAGGTTATAGCTACATAATAAGACTACCTTTGTCCCCTGCCTTTCTCTCCTATAACCTGTCTTGCCATGCTCCAAGTCCCTATACTTTTTATAACCTCAAGATGGTAGAAAAAACAACAACCATCAGGCCTATTCCTTGAGTTTTCATATTTCCTATGATGCTCATGCACATGTGTGTACAATAATAAACGTTTATGATTTTCTACTATTAATTTGCCCTTTGTCAGTTGATTTTCAGCAAATCTTTAGAGGGCAAAGGGATGGTTTCCTTCCCTCAGCCCCTACACTTTTGATGCTATGAACAGAGTAAGCAAAAGCTCTTCTGAAGCCACAGTCCAGGGAACTCAGAACCCGACAAGCTGGAAGAAGGGTAAAAATGTCTTACCAGTCAGATTCCCACGTGTCAGTCTGTGGAATCCAGTTGAGCACATAGTCAAAGTCACTGTTTCTTTTTCCTTTTCCAAATTTAAGATTAATAAGAGAAAAGCATTTATACACTAGTCTTAGGTTCAGTGACTCTGGTATATTTTTTGGTATGAATATTCATATTGTCTGATCCTTTTCTTCCCAGAAATAGTCATGTGTTTTCCTCTGTCTTTGTTTTTCTGTGTTGTCATAATGTCCCTTTTGTCATTTTATGTCCCTGAGAGCTTACCTTGTCATCAAATGGAATCACCATTTTTTGGTCTCAGCCATCCAGACGGCATGATTTTGGGGTCATGTCTGGTTGCCAGTGTGAAAGAAATGAGAACCCCAAGACAAGTAAGATTTTAAGAGGCACACTCTTTGTTTTGCATTTGCCAGCCACTCAGGAGAATGTGTCTTAAGAAGTTCAATCCATAAGGGGATTTTGCCTTCTCAACTTCTGCTGCATGGTTAGGTCTGAGAAAGTCCAATCCCACATGGGCCTATCCATTGTCACAGATTCATGGGTTAGTGACTGACAGCTTCCCACAAATTTGTGAGAGACTGGAGATATCATATGCATAAATACGAACCTTAACCTGTGGCAAAGAGTCTTCTGCCATCCTGTTTCTGGAAGTGAATTTTCAGGGGGATCATGAAGGCTGCATCTTCTGTACACATTTTTTAAACTTATATCCAGGGTATGCTAAACCTGGAAAGTTATCTCTGGGACTTTCCAAGTAAAAGGCTTATTGGCTTGAGTCATTTATGGAATAAATAAAATTGACTATATTTAAAAGAAAACTTTCTTTAGAGAGTGTTTCTCTTCACCAGTTCTCTTACTGGTATCTACGAAAAAATATTAAAAAAAGAAAATTCAGCCTTAAAACCTCTCTTGGCAAGATCAGTAAAAAGGCAGACATCTGATTTAAAACAAAATTAAACTCTTATGTGTGCTCAAACAGTCTGCTCTGGTTGCCCTGTAGAATCTGCAAAAGAAAGCCCTCCGGCCTGCGGCCTAGTGGCTAGGGCTCTATGCTCCCACTGATGCAGCCAAGGTTTGATTCTCATTAGGGACTCAGAAAGACGGAGATGTAAATTCCTTAACTCAGGAGAAAAAAAAATAAACATTTATAAGAATTACATAATTCTGTCTGGCGGGGACAGGGATGGAGTCTTGCTCTGTCACCCAGACTGGAGTGCGATGGCACCATCTCGCTCACTGCAACCTCTACTTCCTGGGTTCAAGCAATTATCATGCCTCAGCCTACAAAGTAGCAGGAATTACAAGCACACACCACCAGGCCTGGCTAGTTTTTTCGTATTTTAAGTAGAGACAGAGTTTCACCATGTTGCCCAAGTTGCTCTTGAATTCTGACCTCAAGTGATCCACCTGCCTGAGCCTCCCAAAGTGCTGGATTACAGGAGTGAGCCACCATGTCTGATAATTATATAATTCTTATAAAGAATGATATATTATATAATTTATAAATTTGTAATTCTTACAAAGAATTATATAACTATATTATATAATTTATAAATTTATAATTCTTATAAATTATGACTATATTATATAATTTACAAATTTATGGTTCTTATAAAAATTCTTATAATAATTCGTTTTTTGTAACTGTTGACATTTTGCAGTACCCATTTGTTATAGATCATTCTCCCCTTCGTGGAAGGCTATTGCTCCCCTGTTCATCTCTAAGTGTTTTTCTTCTCCTAGTTGTCTTTGGGGGTGGCTCTGGATCTTGTTAGGACTGCTTCTTTGCATCTCTTTTGAAATACCTCTGGCATCCTTGCTTAGTCATAAAAGACTCACTAGTTTTGCTTCTGGGTTACTTGGTAGACACTTTCGGTTTAAACACAAAGAGGGATAAAAAAGATTCAAAAGCTGGAATACTGGCTGTTTGTCCCAGCAAAAATCTGATGATGAGAGATTTGAAAAGATTTTTTTAAGAGCTCTAGGGTCAACAGCTTAGCTAAAAGCCGACATTCGAACTATGTATTTTTTTTAAACTTCTCTGTTCTCTTTCGGATCCTGTCTCTCCCACAGGAATCTTTTTCAATGAAGAGAAACAGCATCTTAATTGTATGTTCAGTCTCTCTGTGCACTTCCTTTCTTATTAGTAAGATTTTTGCTTAAAGAAAAGATGTAAAACTTCATTGGCCTTTTGGGAAGCCTAAGATGTCTCCAAACTGCCTCCTCTTGGACTCAATGCTCTGTTTGAGTTTTCCGCTCCTTTGCCACGTTCAGTCTTCCACCCAGTTCCCTTTAATCATCAATTGTTCCCGTATTTCTTCCATTTGCTCAATCAACAGAGCCCCAATAGTCACAAATAGGTTCATTAATGGGCTCCACTCAAATTCAGTAATAGTTAATTTAAGAAACAGAAAATTGTCAAGCACGGTGGCACATGCCTGTAATCCCAGCACTTTGGGATGCCAAGGTGGGCAAATCACCTGAGGTTGGGAGTTCAAGACCAGCCTGACCAACATGGTGAAACCCCATCTCTACTAAAAATACAAAATTAGCTGCATGTGGTGGTGGATCCCTGTAATCCCAGCTAGTCCGGAGGCTGAGGCAGGAGAATCACTTGAACCCAGGAGGCAGAGGTTGCAGTGAGCCAAGATCATGCCATTGTACTTCAGCCTGGACGACAAGATCGAAACTCCATCTCAAAACAAAAAAAAAAAAAAAAAAAAAAAAAAAAAAAAAAGAAGAAGAAAAAAACTTAAAAAGATACCTATTCAAGTAAATGAATCTTCAAAATACAGCTTTCCAGCATTTTGCTACCCATTTTTAAACTTGTTGTAAAAGAAATTTCTACCTGTAAGAAAACTCTCCATTCATAAGGGAATCTCCCTCTCTACACCAAAACCACTAGAAACCTGTACAATGGGAAAGGTATTCACTTAAAAGTTTCCATAACAAACTTTTATTTATGGTATTTTTCCTGGCTATTTGTCTTAAGTGGTCTTTACCTATGCCCTTCTTTGTCTTGGTGAATAATGATTTTTACATCTTGATTCACCTAGGTCATCCCTTTAGAAGTGCAAGTTTAAAGCTGCCTAGCTAACAGGTAATCTGAAGAAGGATGGTCTAAATGGGGCAGGGAAGGACTATTTGGAACCTTACAATGAGAATTTTAATGAAAGATGTAAGATTTGATTCTGTGTCTCTTTATGTTCATATGTCTATATCTGTTATGCATATATGATATTTCTAAGTGAATTACTATAATCTTTGGTAAACAAAGCTAGTTTTAAAATTGTTGATAAAGGCCAGGCACAGAGGCTCATGCCTATAATACCAGCACTTTGGGAGGCCAAGGTGGGTGGATCACCTGAGGTCAGGCACCTGGCCATATAGTGAAACCCTGTGTCTACTAAAAATACAAAAATTAGCTGGGTGTGGTGGCAGGTTCCTGTAATTCCAGCTACTCAGGAGGCTGAGGCAGGAGAATCATTTGAACCCAGGAGGTAGAGGTTGCAGTGAGACAAGATTGTGCCATTGCACTCCAGCCTAGGTGACAAGGTGAAACTACATTAAAAAAAAAAAAAATTGTTCATAAAATGGAATGTCTTTAGAACTATGTTAGATATAATGCAGACATTTTTGCCTCAGTCTACTGGTTAACAGGTTTATGCTGTCTATCTATAATTTTTAAGGTTATGAAATTGCTGCTTCTGTAATATTTTCTTTGTTTACTTAATTTGTCAGTAATCTAAAGCTGTAAGTGTTGGCTGCTTGATTCTCCCAAAGCCTTGTAAATACCTTTATGTGAGTTTATGTCTTTAGTTTTGAGCCTCTGGATTCTGGAGTCTGGACAGATGGCCATGGTAAGACCTGGAAACATACGTGTGTCCATGGCATGTGACCCACCAACCATCATGTTCAAACCTCTGTCCTGGGTTGTAGACCTGGTATATGAATCCAGGACCCAAACAGGCCATATTCTTCATACCTGTTCCGAATGCTATGTGAGTACTCAGAACCCAGGACAGTCACAAGGGTACCTTAGTCATAGTTTCAAAATACTTTCCAGTAATTTAAAATCTTTAAGTCTTGTTATGTTAAATTAACATTCATAAAAATGTCTGCATCACTTTTAAGTTAAAAATACTGTAACAATTATTAAATATAACTTTAAATTTATATGGTTTAACATCTTATTTTTATGTGGCATAGAAAAGCTAAATATATTTAGATCTGTTAATTAAAAACTAAGAAAACATATCTTTCTTAAAAATTATGAAATGGTTTTCATTTACAAATACTGATATAAAACAGTTCAAAATTATTTCCTAGGTTTTCACTAGAAACTAACATTACTAAGAGTTTATATTTAAATTAATACAATTAAAACTATTAAATAATTCTATATGCAATGTGTACAAGAAAAACGATATATTTTTTGGTGAGAAAAGTTACAAAAGGTATGAGGATGTATGTGTATTTACTGACAAAATAATTTTGTTTAGTTTACAGATTAAAGGTTGCTTCAGATTGAGAGAAAAAAATGATGCAGATAAAACTAAATGGGTATAAGAAATTAAGGGAAAGGGGGAATTTCAAATCCTGCGTGGTTAAATGTATAAAGTTAAATAAATTTACTAATATGGTTTTTAAATTGAGCCTTCGTATCAAAAACACATACTAGCGGCAAAGCTATTATTTGGGATTTTTCTTTTGAATAAGATTTTCATACAGTATTAATAAGAAATAATACAAGAATTTGGCTTACATTTTAGGAAAACTCCAAAAAAAAAAAAAAAGAGAAGGGAGAGAGAAATGGATTCCGTGTGACTCACACTCTCTTTACTAGGTCTTTTCATTATTTGCAAAGCTGAGTCTCCTCTATCAAAGAGTAAAGGTTTTTGCTTTCTGAAATCTTTAAATTAACAATTTGGCTAAATGAATGACTATTATTTCACAATGGCCTATTTTTGATAAAGTGTTTTAAACCTTTGACATGTTTAATAGCCTTCATAGAATCAAATTTTAAATTGTAAATTAAGTTGTTCTGACCACAAATTAGCTTTGGGTTGTTACAGAGGACCCCTAAAGCATCCAAAAGAGAGACAATATGACTTATTTGATTTACTAAATTGTATGGATGACACTGTCAATTAGAAATGATGTTTAATCTTTTTTGAGTTATATGTGTATAAATATGCTGTTACTGTGTCCAAAATTCGATGAGATTTCTAAATATTTGATATGTTAAATTTCTACATGCCACAGAAAATAACAAAAGTCCTTGTTAGTTCCATCTTTAACTATGGTCATTTTAAGTCTGGTTGTCATTTTTAGCTGATCTGATGAAGGGCTAAACTAATTCTGTATCACTTTTTTGATTGAAACATTGTTGATGCTATTTGCTTTTTACAGTTTTTTTCCAGACTCAAAAAAATTTTTTTCTTTCAAGTTACTTATAGCTTATACCAATTGGGTAGAAAAAACTTTTGTGAGCACATTTTAAACATTTCCTTTCTCTCTACTGCTCCTTCCAGAATTTAGAAGCTATTTATGAATATTCATTTTTTTTTTCTTTTCTTTTTTTTTTCCCTTGAGATGAAGTCTTGTTCTTTCACCCAGGCTAGAGTGCAGTGGTGTGATTTTGGCTCACTGCCAGCTACACCTCCTGTGTTTAAGCAATTCTCCTGCCTAAGCCTCCTGAGTAGCTGGGATTACAGGCGTGCACCACCACACCCGGCTAATTTTTTCACTTTTAGTAGAGATGGGGTTTCACCATCTTGGCCAGGCTGGTCTCAAACTACTGACCTCATGATCTGCCTCCCTTAGTCTACCAAAGTGCTGGGATTACAGGTGTGAGTCACGGCGCCCAGCCAAGTATTTTTATTTCATAGCAATATAGTTATTTGTATAAGTTCAATAAAAATCTGTTTTATTTTGTATCAGGACACTATTGAAAACACTGGTATTTTTTACCCAGACTTTGAATAGAAAGACATGTTTTAAGATGTGACCAGACTGGTTTGAAGGACTGGGATTGTATTTTATAAGACCAACAGACTTGGAAAAAGGCTGGCCAGGTATCTTACCTACACAGCTCCCTTACAAAATTCCTGACCTTGTTGTAATAAGAAAATAATGTCACTTTCTGAGAGGCCCCAGGAACCTCAGCACATTTTAGGGACCTTGAGAAGAAAGAAATTTACTCATTCATACTGGCATTACAGACACAGTCTTTGGCTTGGCTCTAAATCTGAAGAGATTTTTAAAAGTCTAATCGAAATTTCATATGAAAAAGTTACAGCAAAGTCAACTTAAAAACAGCCTATATGACCAATCATTATCTTTGTTGAACTTTATGCAAATAATCAGGCCAAGGTTAATCAGACTTAAACTTATTTTATAAATAAATTGGTCTTACTATGATTTATCCTTGGTAGAAATGACAGACCAGAGGGTCAAAAAGAAAGATAATTCAAGCTGGCCGCAGTGGCTCAAGCCTATATATAATCCCAGCACTTTGGGAGGCTGAGGCAGGTGGATCACGAGGTCAAGGGATCGAGACCATCCTGGTCAACATGGTGAAACCCCGTCTCTACTAAAAATACAAAAAAATTAGCTGGGCATGGTGGCGCGTGCCTGTAATCCCAGCTACTCGGGAGGCTGAGGCAGGAGAATTGCCTGAACCCAGGAGGTGGAGGTTGCGGTGAGCCGAGATCGCGCCATTGCACTCCAGCGTGGGTAACAAGAGTGAAACTCCGTCTCAAAAAAAAAGAAAAAGAAAAAGAAATATAATTCAGAGGGAAACATGTAGTATATCTATTATTAGTTTCCAGCTCACTGAAATTTTTCTCATTTGTTTCTGAGATTTTATTATTACCTGCAATCTAGACTGACTCTTCCATTTTTAGTCCCCTTCAATAGCTGACTGTGATTCTGCAATCTACTGTTTCCAATTTTTCATCCACCCTTCTGACTTAAAAATCACTAGAAATTAAAATTGCGGCCGGGCGCGGTGGCTCAAGCCTGTAATCCCAGCACTTTGGGAGGCCGAGGCGGGTGTATCACGAGGTCGAGAGATTGAGACCATCCTGGTCAACATGGTGAAACCCTGTCTCTACTAAAAATAGAAAAAAATTAGCTGGGCGTGGTGGCGCGTGCCTGTAATCCCAGCTACTCAGGAGGCTGAGGCAGGAGAATTGCCTGAACCCAGGAGGCGGAGGTTGCGGTGAGCCGAGATCGCGCCATTGCACTCCAGCCTGGGTAACGAGAGCGAAACTCGGTCTCAAAAAAAAAAAAAAAAAAAAAAATTGCGTTTTTCTTAAAGTCCTACAAACTGCAGCTAGAGAATCTGTCATAAACTTTGGGAGAAACCACTGTTGCCACTTACATATAGTCTTCATGACTATTATAGTAGGCTACTCAGAAAGTTCCCGGGAACTTTTGAGACAGAGTCTTACTGTGTCACCCAGGCTGTAGCGTGCAGCGGTCAGTCTGGGTTCACCACAACCTCTGCCTTCTCTTCCTGGGTCCGTGAGGGGCGTGAGTTTCAAAGGCAGGAGTTTCCCAGCTCCAGGCCTCCATCCGGGAACCAGAGGGGTTTCAAACGTAAAGTTCTCTGTCTGGGTTTCCTGTGGGCGCGCTAGGTAGAGAAAGCCAGGTGAAGCTCCTTTATCCCAAAAAACCAGTGGAAAGCTCTGGGAGGGGCAGGCTCTGTAACTCCGAGGTGTGAACCAAGCAGCCAATCCGGTATCAGAGTCAAAGATCAATCTCTCCAGAGGAAGTCTGAAAGAACTCCTCTCATTGGACGAGGACATGAATGGGGAGGGAATAACTCAAGGGTTAAAACTCCAGCTGCTCCTTCCTATACGGATTCCTTCTCTGGGTCCCCTCCCACGACAGTGTGGGAGCTGCCTTTCTTTCTCTCTCTAATCAATCACTTTTCCTCAAAACTCTTTAGGTCCAAGATATTTATTCTAATGGCAAACTCACCGCTCCTCCAGGGCCCCTTTCCCCATTCTTTGGGGTTAGTGAGGCTAAGAACTTCTTCGGAACTGATAGCTGAGTAGCTCCCCGTTACACTCCCACCTCAGCCTTCAGAGTGGCTGAGATTACAGGTGTGCACCATCACGCCAGGCCTTTTTTCTCTTTTTTTTTTTCTTTTTTTTTTTTTTTTTTTTTTTGTATTTTTAGTAGAGATGGGGTTTTACCACATTGGCCAGGCTGGTCTCAAATTCCTGCCGACTGATCCACACATATTGGCCTCCCAAAGTACTGGGATTACAGGCATCAGCCACCATGGCTGGTCTTAAAACTCTTGCTTTGAAATACAATCCAAGAAAATCTGTAGATTCCCACTATGCCCATTTAAACTGAAGATGCTTCAAGTTCTAGAAAAACTCATTTACAGATGGACTCCAGATATAACCTTTGTTTTTCTTTTTTCCATAGAAATGCCTGTTATTAAAGGTCTATTTAACGGCATCATATGAAGAGTCCTGGTTTTAGAGTCCATCTGCAATGCAGTGTCCTAGAATGAGACATCACTGTTTAATTGAACTGACCTAGTCTCAAGACTAACAGTCTATTCCAGAAGACATGAGCTAGGTGTTCCAATCTACATATTTTTTTCTTCTTCTCTGCCGATCTATCTCACAATCTCTAACCCAAATTTCTCCATAGCTACCAATCCTTGCATAATATGTGAAACTTTGTGAAGATACAGTTTCAAATGGGAGACTAAAGGAAACCAAAAAGATTTCACCCTCAAATACATTTCTTTGACATAATTTGATATGGCTATTCAGAGGGCCTGCAGACAACAATAGCGCCAAAAAGCTGCCTTTTGTAAAGATTTGCATCAGTTGAGAAAACTCAATATTGGTGAAGTAAACAACCAGGCTTTCTCAGAGGCCCTACCCCTTATCTGCAGATCTAAGAAATTAACTCAGCCACAAACTATATTATCCATTCTTTCTCAGAGATATTTTCCATGAGGTTTCATCTGCCTAACAAGACCACCTTTGTCCCATGCCTTCCTTTCTCTCTTAGAACCAGTCTTGCCATGCCCCAAGCCCCTATTCGTTCCATAACCTCAACATGGTATAAAAGCATCAACCAACTGGCCCTTTGAGTTTTCACATTCTGTATGATTCCTCTGCACAAGTGTGCATATTAATAAAATGTGTATGCCTTTTCTCCTTTCAGTGTGCCTTTTGTCAGTTAATTTTCAGCATACCTTCAGAGGGCAAAGTGGAAACTTTCCCTACGTTCTTAGAATATACACCAAAAATACAAATCATGATTATTTGTGGGTAATAGCATTTCAAGTATTTCTCATTCTCATATTTCCTACATTGAACATGTATATTTTGTAATTTTTTAAAAATTACTTCCAAGTCAGTACTAACTAAAAAATAAAATCGTATTACATATCATGTCAATGATTTATATCAATCTTTTTTAATGCAAACTACTGTCATGTACATTCTTTTTTACATATGTATATTAAGTGGTGCTGCAGAAGAACATATACTTTTCTAAAATAATCACGTGAATAAATAATGCTTAAGCCATTTACTTTTTCAATTGCAATAATGTTTGGGTTTCTTTTACATCTGAATCTCAAAGGATCAAAAGTTGCCAGGGTAGACAGATAAATACTTTGGTTTGCTTGATTTCATTTTTTTCTATATTTGCTATACTGGCCATCATAGCTCACTTGAAAACTGAAGGAAAAAATAAAGTTATATCTGTCTTCATTAATTTTTTATAGACACTAAAGGAACTCTACTAGTGTTTACAATGTTGAAAGCATTTATTCTTCCAGTCAGCTGTATGTGTTGGTCATTAAGCCATGTGACAGAGCCAGAGAATATTGTTTTCATTCAATTCTTCCAAATACCAGGATAAGGAAACTTCTGGCAAGAACAGTATTCTTATTTGTTCCTGTAGTCAGCACACCAAGCAAATAAAGATCAACAATATGTGGGAAAATTGCAAGAAAGTGTAATATTAATGAGGTGTGCTGTTAGTAATCTGACAGCTCCTGAGAGAATTGTTTCACTCAAACGTCTGTATGCCACTTTTTCTGTTTAAAAATACTATAAAATCTTATTTAATTTACATTGTTCATATTTGGATAAAAAATATTTACCAATTTCGTGATTTTCAACAGCAGCCCTTCTATCCAGACTAGAAAAAGACCCTGTTACTGTGACAGCAGTAATAATGACATTTTAATATGGTACAGAAGTGCCTGAGATAAACTTATCCATCATTATGCCAATGAAAATGCGATAATTCAAAGCAGATCTGACTGCTGTTAACAGTGGCTTCAGCAACCTATGTTTTACCATCCTATATCATATTCTAATGTTAAAAAAAAGGGACAAATAGCTTTGTCTCTCCCATTCTAAATGTTATTCTTTTTTCTTTGCTTTGCTTTGCTTTGGGGGGGTGGCGGGGGGGCGGATGGAATCTTACTTGTTGCCCAGGCTGGAGTGCAGTGCTGCAATCCTGCTCACTGCAACCTTCACCTCCTGGGTTCAAGTGATTCTCCACCCTCAGTCTCTCAAGTAGCTGAGATTACAGGTGCCTGCCACCACACCCAGCTAATTTTTGTATTTTTAGTAGAGACAGAGTTTTGCTATGTTTAGCCAGGCTGGTCTCGAACTCCTGACCTCAAGTGATCCGCCCATCTCGGACTCCCAAAGTGCTAGGATTCAGGTGTAAGCCAACGCGCACGACCCAGCATATTATCTTCTTATGTAACATATATACCGGTAGATAATCAATGGAGAAGGAAGAATGTCCACAAATATATTCGAACAGGAATTTGTATCTTTTTATAGGAATTTTTTTGAAAGACACAGATTTGTATTTTTCCCATATTTAACTTTAAGCAATGCTTTTCTACTGATTAATGACAAGGCTAACCAGTTTATAACTTACAACTATTTAAGAAAACCTAAAATACATATTGATAATTTAAAATTAGATAGATTTGTATTTTGCTTAAAGCCACAAAAATGTTTACATTTTAAGTATTTCTCACATGGTTGGAATGAACAATAAACATGCACCATTTTGCCAATTAATGAATGGAATTTCACTTGGTGGGAGAAGATTCTGGCAGCATGGTGACCTAAATATGTCTCCTTTGCCCTCTCCTCCTATCTCCTTGCTTCTCCTCAATCAATCACACTATTTGCTTCTGCTGAATAAATCACCTGCTGGAACTTCTGGGCATGGGTTTTACTGATATCTGTATTTGTTTGCCAAGGACCGTCATAATAAAGTAACATGCAGTAGGTGATTTAAACAACATAAATTTATTTATTTTTTTTTCACAGTTCTGGATGCTAGACGTCCTAGGTCCTCAGCAGGGTTCATTTCTTCTGAGGAACTCTTTCCTCGGCTTTATCCCTGTGTCTTCACATGGTCATCCCTGTGTGTGGGTCTGTATCATAACCTCGTCAGCTATATTGGATGATGGCCCACCCTGATGACTTCAATTAACTTAATGGGCTTTTTAAAAACCCTATTTCCAAATACAGTTACATTCTGAGGTACTGAGAGTTAGGACTCTAACATAAGAATTGGGTGGGAGAGGAGAAAGGACTACGACTCAACCTGCAACAAGATCCAAGGGGCAAAAACCCTATGGGGTACATTTCCCCAAAGGGGCATAACAATGTACTGGAACTAATACGGAAACTTATGGGGACTGAAAAGTGGAAGATCCAGGAAGTGTTAGCATCTAATATCTGTTGTCCCCAACCCTACTCCAGATTGGATACAGCCCCCTGTGAGATTCAATTGACCTCAAAAAGCCAAAAAAGATGATTTCAGCAATGTCCTCAGGTGGCTCATAAAAAGAGTTTGTGTGTATGTGGGACGGGGATGGTGGCAGAGGGGAGGGGTGATATTGAAGCACATGTGGTCAAATGTGAACTTGGGGAAATATGGGTGAATCAGATATGGCAGTTTGTTTTAATGACCTTGCAACTTTTCTGTAAGTATCAAATTATATTTTTTAGTAAATGAATCTGGAAGGAAAAAAGAAAAAAAAGAAAAGAAAAGAAAGAACTCAGTAGGTGAGGAAGAGTTTTCCCTGCTCCTGAATCTCAGAATGTACCAGGAGACAGTAAGTCAAAGAAAACTGTTTGCAAACTTTGTTAAAACAGGGGCCCAATCCTTTGCCTTTCAATCCCTGCAGTATTCCTGCACTGGGTATATTTATGTCACCAGAGGATAGCCCCAGGAAGAAGAGATAAAAATTACAAGCCTAGAAAATAGATCAGGTAGAATAATTAGAATATACTTCGTTGAAAGAGAACATACAAAGGAGATGGAGAAATTCATAAACAAAAGCAAAATAAATGCAAGGAAAAAATCAAATCTAATCATGGGTTTCAGAATAAATAATTAAGCAGATGAATTAAAGGGAGAGGGTAATCCTTGTGGATATCCAAATTAATGGCTGGGAAGTTCAAATGCAAAAAAAAATCAAACTATAGAAAAATTAAAGAAATAGGTATATTAAAGGAAAAGCTAAAAGATGTGAAAAGATTTAGGAAATGAACTTACCATGCAAACAGTAAAATATTCCAAAAGGAAACTCTAACCATATACTAGGAAAAAGAGCTTCTCAGCTGGAAAAAGAGCTTCTGAGCTGGAAAAAGCCCACATCTGAAGATCATAGTGCTCAAAGAGTTGTAAAGTGGGTGGATGAGAACTGATCCTCGACTAGGTACATCCTGGTAAAATTCTTGAATTCTGAGAATAAAGGTCTTATAAGTTCTGAGACATAACAAATATGTTACAATGAAAGCAAAGAACAATGATACTAGCCCTGGACATTTCATCTGAAGCTTAGGGGACCAAAGACAATGGGATATCATCAACAAAGTGCCGAGGAACAGGACTGCAGCCCAAAAGATAAAAATATACATCAGATGATAATGCAAAAATTACTCCTGAAACAGAAGAAAGACCCTATCAAGGAAATTCTAATAAAAAATTATTTGTCTCTGGGTGGGTGTGGTGCCTCACACCTGTAATCCCAGCACTTTGGGAAGTCGAGGTGGTCAGATCACTTTAGGTCGAGAGTTCAAGACCAGCCTGGCCAACATGGTTAAACCTTGTCTCTACCAAGAAATACAAAACATTAGCTGGGCATGGTGGTAGGCACCTGTAATTCTAGCTACTTGGGAGGCTGAGGCAGAAGAATTGCTTGAAACCCGGGAAGCAGAGATTGCAGTGAGCTGAGATTGTGCCACTGCACTCTAGCCTGGGCAACAGAGTCTCAAAAAAAAAAAAAAAAGAAAGAAAGAAAGAAAAGAAAAAATATGCCTCTTAAAGTTCTGTCAATTAGATTGAGGACAGCAAGAGAAGTAGGGAAAAAGGAGCATCAATGTAGAGATACAGTGCATCTTAACGTGCAAAATAGCTGATATCATATTTAAATAGTAGAATTATTAAAAGACTAAGGAAAGAATAGAAACCATGATGAATTTGAAAAGCATAACTTTCAAATGATTATATACAAAGATGGAAAGAAATACTATACGAAAAAAAGGCAGCAATTTTGTAAAACAATAAACAGTAAGACAGAAGAAATAAAAACATCAATGGATTGAATTTTCTCATTAAGAGTCAGAAATTACCATATTGCATCAAAAATTAAAAGCTACATATTGCTTGAAAGAAACACCACTAAAAGAAAGCTGAAAATGTTGCCAATAAAGGGAAAGAAAGGTATGCCAGAAAAAAAAATCAGGAAAGATAATACTAAAACATAGATTTTTAAAACTTCACCTGCTATATTCAAATTAAAAATGTCATCCTCCACTGATAACATAAAGAAGGGGAGGAAATCGGAATTCTAGAAAAATAAATCCTGAATAATAGATAAGAAAAACACTGTGTTTCGCCAGACAACTAATTCTATGCACAGTGTAAATCAACTAACGTCTGCTAACAGAAATATTAATTAAAATGAAACTTAATACCTTTTTCCTTACATTTTGCAAATACTGGGTAGAAGCTAAAATTAATTCCTTAGATTAATGTCATCAGGTAGTTTTTTATTTTTTAATAATATTTGCTTTATAGTATGGGAACTCCAGTTACCAAAAAATTCAATCAAAAAAAAACCCTCAAAAATCAAAAATCTAATATATATTTTACTTGACAAATGATAAGTTGCTTATGTTTTAAAACCTATATACACCTTAAATACGATCACTAAGAATTCCTGAGATACAGATAACAAATAAGGTGGTTTTAATTATTTTATATAGTAACTACTTAAGAATTTAAAGTAACTATTCTAACAATATTTAACACTGTTTTAAAAACTGACAGGACAGAAGTTTTCCTAAAGTCTCTTATTGAATACTGCTTATTTGTACTTGGGTATATGTCCTTGATAACTCAACTATTTCCTTTCTTTACTTTATAAACATTAATAAAATTATTTCTTCTCTGACTGAAATTGAAAAAAATATATATTAAATATTTTTACCCTTGCTGGTTCTAACTCTAACTCTCCTTTCTCTCACCACTCCCAAATTCTCAGAAAGAGAACAATTTGGTCCCTTAAAATGAGACATGCTTATAAGTTTTTTCACTGATGAGAACCAAATATAACAGAATCATGTTCTATCTGAAAGAAAAGAAAACTAAAGCTATCGAAACAGTAGCTAACATATAAATCAAAATATCTGTGTATTATTCTGTTCTCATGCTGCTAATAAAGACATACCCGAGACTGGATAATTTATAAAGAAAAAAGGTTGAGTGGACTCACAGTTCCTCCTGACTGGGGCTGGCTCACACTCATGGTGGAAGGCACAGGAGAAGCAAAGACATGACTTACATGGTAACAGGTAAGAGGGCTTGTGCAGGGGAACTCCCATGTATAAAACCTTCAGATCTCATAAGATTCATTCACTACCACAGGAACAGTATGGGGGAAACCACCCCCACAATTCAATTCAATCCACGTGGCCCCACCCTTGACACATGGAGATTGTAACAATTCAAGGTGAGATTTGGGCAGGCACACAGCCAAACCATATCAATCTGATTCGGTAATAATACTCTTAACACTACAAAGCAAATCAAAAAAAAAAAAGATGTACAAATGGCATCAAAGCCATATTACACAGACCGTAGTCTTTCATTGGTTAATGTTAGCTGAACATTACCCAATGCATAAATATCAAGGGTACCACACAAGTGATTCTGCATTTAGACAAGCTACCAAGAGTACCTAGAAGTCTTTTGGGCTCACTGCTTCTTAAAGTGCGTACATTATTTCCTTTTTTAAATGCTGTCACTAAATGGAGAAATGGGAAATTACAACCGTCACAAAAACACAACAAAAATATACACTGCCAGCTTCCTCTGTAATGGATGCCTACTTACGCGGCAACTGAAAACACAGGCAGATCATAGGGATAATTCCCCTGTGTGTGTATGGCTGAGAGGAAAAGTATGGGCTGCCTTGACAGAGACTGCTTTTAAGTCTTTAAACTGTCCTCCTTCCAGTATTTATTCAGTATGCCTTCTATGCAGCTGAGAAATGTTGTTTCAAATCAGTGAGCACGACTAAAATACTTAAGGAGGAGCAGCTGAGAATCTTCGCAGTAACTAAAACCTAGTAACTTTTCTCAGGGCAGGTATTAGGTGCCACTTGCTGCTTCTTAATATGCTGATTTAGCCTCCAACAGTGTCAGGGCAGTTGGTGTGAAATGTCAGCTAAGGACTGGAGACTACCGTTTAGAAGAGAAATTTGATCATGGCAGCAAAGCAACAGCAAGCAGCCCTGATTTTCCTCGCCAGATGACTAGCAGACATTTGGCATCATTAAAATTAAAGAAAGAGCAATCCCCAAAAGATAGCTTCATTTGCAAAATCATAAAGCTCCAATAAACAGTTATTTGGGGGAAAAGAATGATGTTGAATACATTAAACATCTGTAAATGTAATGAAGAATAAAAATCCAAAGAGAATTTTCCCAAGCTCTTTGTACGCTGCTAGATCAACTCAGCTGACCTCCGTGGTTTACTTTGTCCTCTCATATGATGCCTCTCACCTATTTCCTTTAATTGAGTAAGAGGTCTTGTTTTTTATGTATATATACACCCTCCATTTCTCACTAGAGGTAATTATACGTTGGTTAATTAAGCATGCCTTATGCGTAGAACTTCAAATGATATAATTCACTTTTCAATTGCCTACAACCTATGCTTTAGAAGCTAGAAAAATCTCTTCCTGAAATACCAACAGAGCAGCGTAATTTTTTTTGAAAGGTTGCTGGTCTCACTGCTAATTTAAAAAGTGAATGTCTGCATGCTATCAAACCTCAAGTTCAGAAATAAAAACCATTCTAATTAATTTTGATCTTTATGCAACTATGTATGCTGTTGTATCTAGACCAGAGTTTACCCAAAACACTCCTAAAACACACCCACTTATGGGCATAAAAGCCCCAGCACACCATGTGGCTTGTAGATACTCTAAAATTGTTGTTTTTCACATACATAAGTCTAAGTAATTACTGTGAGCTTAATAAAACTTGTGGATGTTATAATCTCTGTCTCCATTACCAAATTCCCATGCATTTTATTTAAATACTTAATGCAAGTTAAGTCTAGAGAATAAAAAGCCTACGTCCCCTCTCCTTTGTTCTCTCCATGCTTGCTTTCTTCTCTTTCAATCCTTCTCTCCTTTTACATAAATTGTAATTAAATTAAGCTATCATTATTGCTTTTATATAGCATATCTGATGTAAAATAAAACACAGTAATACATAATCTCCTTTTGAAACAAAAATACCAACCTAGAACCATGTGACCTCAGATAATATACTGAGAACTTTTTCATTCTATACTTCTTTGCCTTACCACATTATGTAATAATGAGAAGATGATGAGTAGGAAAATCAAGAGAAAGAGGAAGAGGAAGGAACAGAGGAAAAGAGAGAGGAAGAAGAGAATGAGTAGGAAGAGGGGAAGTCAGAGAAGAAAGAATTAAACGGAATGATCTGTGTAAAACACCAGGCAGAGTGCCTGACATATAATAAGTGCAAGGCAGAGTGAGGAGATGCAAGGAGAGTGAGGAGATAAAGCTTAGGAATTAAATGGATATGGATACAAATACTCGGGCAAAATATCTCTATAAAATTGAGACTATCAATGCCGAGTATAGAAGTATGTTGTAAAGATTAAATAAGTAAATGCAAAAAAGTCCTTGGTACAGTGTCTAGTATATCATAAGCACTTAAAAATTTGTTATTAAGACCTTCTACTGTAAGGTCTCATAGATTTGATATTTTTGTAACATTTTAATATTTAAACTAAAAACATAATTACTCTCTACTGAGAAATTGTGAGGAGTAAGTTCATTTCAATGGATACAATTTTTGAGTCGAAATATGGTTGTTAATAAAGATGTCAAAAATTATACATTCATTTGTTTTTATGTAAACTAAAAAAATACCCATTTGAGAGGTAGAAGTGAATGTGTGCAGTCATTTAATGAAAATGAACATTTCTGCAAGAGTCAAACTTGTTACTATCAATGACAAGCAAAAATGGCTATTTGAAAATCCACATTTTAAGGATTTTATGTTCTGAGCACATAAATATAACACTTGATGATTTACTTAATTATTTTCTTGTTGAAGAGACATTATGTTGTTTTGCTAGAAAAAATGGGACAGGCAGTAATATATAGTGCAATAAATTCTCTCTAAACCCTCTTGTAGAAAATGATTATTAGACCTTTAAGTTGACGATCCTAGAATTTCTCAGAAAAAACAATGTTGGCAGTCAGGGGTGACTGGTTCACAATAGGCCAACATTTATAGGAGTAGCTGTAATTGGGGAGTAATGAGTCCTGAGAATAAATGCATAAATTAACCAGAGAAGGAGTAGACGGTCTTTTGTAACTAATGTCTCGGCTGTCAAGACACAACTTGGTTCTTGCTCTTAACTGGGGCCTTGACAGTGTCAGCTGCCCTAGAATACAAGGACTGCCAACAGCAGGAACACTCATCCACACTACGGCCTGCTGGCATGCTGCCTGTGGCTGGGTAATACATGCAAGATAGAGCATATGAGCTGTTATCTGGAATCAGTAACTGCAACTCTGAGGCTGATTTTTTTTTTTTTAATAAATCTGGAAGACAGATGTTTGCCCCAACCAGCCTGTTAATTTTGAACCGATTATGTTGCCAACAACGAAGGCACTAATCTGCAGAGAAAAGTATGAGTTTTTGACATTATTATAATAATTAAAAATATACCTAGCATTTAAAATTAAGTCCTACTTACAGAACCACATTTAACTTATTATACTGGGTCAAAGGTAACATGGTCACTATTATTTATGTCTGTTAGAAATTCTGTTATTTAAAAATAAACAAGAAAGAGAGAAGGAATTAATGGAAGAATTAAAGATTTCAATTTTGTTAAAAGAAAACCAAATAATAAATAATGCCCCAGATGTGGTTTTGAGAGAGACAAGGTCTCACTCTGTCATCCAGGCTGGAGTGCAGTGGCACCATCATAGCTCACCACAGCCTTGAATTTCCAGGCTCACGTTGTCTTCCTGTCTTAGTCTCCTGAGTAGCTAAGACTACAGGCACATGCCACCACACTTGATGAATTTTTCTTTTTTTTTTTTTTTGTAGAGACAGTGTCTTGCTATATTGCCCAGGCTGATCTTAAATTCCTGGCCTCAAGCAATCCTCCTGCCTCAGCCTCCCAATATGTTGCGATTACAGGAGTGAGCCACCCACCTAACGCCCATATGCTTTTAGACACAACAATTTCACTTACATGACTTAAGTATAATAAAGCAATCAACAGTTTTCTCATGTATGTGTAAAGATATGCTATACACAGTATTCATATCGCCTATATAAAAAATAAACTATCAGTAGGCGATAGCTAAGTAAATAATACATTCACAAAATTGAATACTATAAATTTAGTAAACAGATTTTATGTAAGTTAATATGCTGTCACATCAAAATCTCCATGAAGGCTGGGCACAGTGGCTCATGCCTGTAATCCCAGCACTTTGGGAGGCCGAGGTAGGCAGATCATGAGGTCAGGAGATCAAGACCATCCTGGCTAACAAGGTGAAACCCCGTCTCTACTAAAAATACAAGAAAAATTAGCTAGGCATGATGGCACATGCCTATAGTCCCAGCTATTCAGGAGGCTGAGGCATGAGAATCACTTGAACCCAGGAGGCAGAGGTTGCAGTGAGCCGAGATCATGCCACTGCACTCCAGCCTGGGTGACAGCAAGACTCCATTTAAAAAAAAAAAAATACTCCATGAAATACTGATAAGTCACACACACAAACACACACACACACACACACACACACACACACACACACACAATTGTTCTAAAAGGGTAGTCACCAAACTTTAAAAGGTAGTTTTTCTCTGGATAGTGAATACTTAAGAGGATCTTTCTTCTCATCTCATATAACAATTTTTGATTTGTTTAAATTATTTACAATGAAAATATACTTGTATATTTATAAACATAAGATATATCAAAATCATCTAACATATTTAGTATAATCTAACCTAGAACCCACAGAAAATAAAGCAGTTTTCACTGTAACTGGATCATATGCAAATGACAAACTACTAATTTGTAGCTATACACTGCTTTAAGTAATCCCACATAAAAGCACAACCTTCGATTACAGCCTGTATGCTTTGAGAAAATTAGCGAATAAATATTTGATAATTTCGAGAACATAGCACACATGAAAAAGAAATAAAAAATTGTCTACACAGAAAAGTTCTTAAAAAATCAATGTTCATTAAGTTACAGAAATAAAAGCATATTGTTGAAAAGCACAGACAGAAGTCAGACATACCTGAGTATAAAACCTCCTCTACCTGAGACTTAAGAGTGGGATGGGTGCTGGGTGTGGTAACTCATACCTGTAATCCCAGCACTTTGGGAGGCCAAGGCAGGCAGATCAGTTGAGGTCAGGAGGTCAAGACCAGCCTGGCCAACATGGTGAAATCCCATCTCTACTAAAAATCCCATCTCTAATAAAAGAAAAAAAAAAATTGCCAGGCATGGTGGTGCACACCTGTAATCCCAGCTACTCGGGAGGCTAAGGTGGGAGAATAGCTTGAACCTGGGAGGTGGAGGTTGAAGTGAGCCAAGACGGCACCATTGCATGCCAGCCTGGGTGACTGACCAAGATTCCGTCTCACAAAAAGAAATAAAATAATAAAATAAAACAGAGTCTTACCAAAAAAAAAAAAAAAAGTGATATGGCTTTTGCCTCAAAATGTAACAGAAGATTACAGATTTTAAGAAGACTGTGTCTTATCTTCAAACACAATAGCATATCTTCCTAATAAGGTTATTCTGAAGATTTGATACGGTGTGTAAAGCACTTTCCACAATGACTGGCAATGATCTCAGCAACTGAAAGCCATCATTATGTGCCAAGAACACTAAGTTGTGATGAACTGATGATAGCTCCTACCATCCTCAACACATCCCATATACATACACAAAAAATGAGATAGCCTTCTAAAAAGAATGCCAATGAAATTTTAGTGTACACAGAAGAGAGAAAAGAAAACAGGTTTAAATTAGACAAGGACACTAATGTTAGGAATCATCTCTTAAAAACCAAGCTGGCCGAATGCGGTGACTCACACCTGTAATCCCAGCACTTCAGGAGGCCGAGGCGGGCGGATCATGAGGTCAGGAGATCAAGACTATCCCGGCTAACTCGGTGAAACCCTGTCTCTACTAAAACTACAAAAAACTTAGCTGGGCATGGTCACATGCGCCTGTAATCCCAGCCACTTGGGTGGCTGCGGCAGGAGAATCATTTGAAACTGGGAGGTGGAGGCTGCAGTGAGCCAACATCATGCCACTGCACTCTAGTGTGGGTGACAGAGAGAGACTCCATCTCAAAAAAAAAAAAAAAAAAAAAACAAGATAAGCAACAATAATGGGATTTTACAATTGTGGAATCTTAATCACTAAAAATATTTGAGAAAAGAACAGCTAACTCCCTCACTTTGGTGGCTTAGACATTCAACTGCATGAGATAAAAAGACCAGAAAACTGAAATTCTAAAATTCCATCAAGATTTATGATTTTGAGCTGGGCATGGTGCCTCACATCTATAAGCCCGGCACTTTGGCCTGGGCAACACTGGAAGATCCTGCCTCTACAAAAAAAATTTAAAAATTAGCCAGGCATGGTGGCATGTGTCTGTAGTCCTAGCTACTCGGCCCAGGAAGACTGCTTGAGCCCAGGAGGTCAAAGTTGCAGTGAGCCATAATAGCACCACTGCACTCCAGCCTAGGTGACAGAGTAAGACCCTGTCTCAAAAAATTCAATAAAAATAAATTTTAAAAAGATTTATGATCCATGATACTTTAAATAAAGAGACAGAGCATTTCATCATTCTAACGGTAAATTGTGTCCAGAGATTTTAAGAAATCAGAGAAAACTTATCTTGCAAATGCAGTTTTTGACTTTAGAAGCTTTAAAAAATTATGAAGAATAGATCCAAAGAATATTTGTGTATATAAAAAAGCCAGGATGGCTTTGGGCATATCACAACAGGCATCTGCTTTCATGTCATTCAGTAAAAGTTAGCAAAAGAGGAAGGGTTAGGGTTTATTTTATTCTGTGGGGAGATAATAAGGGGTTAACAAGGAAAAAGGAAAACTAAACATTGAGAGATTAAAAATAAAGTTAACATTCAGGAATCAGAGCACCACTTTTAGTTAACTCTATAAATGGCTAAATGTTAATGTTAACAAACATCACTTCATCAGATTGTCTTTGAATTTATGGGATATCATGAAGTTCTCTTTTAAGATTCCATTATGTGAATCGAAGAGGGTAGCCTTGGATCAAGCACTGTTTCTCTATTTATTTTTATCCAAAACACTATTAACCAGCACATTCAGATCAGAGTATATCAGTATATGTTGAGGCAAACTTGCTATTTTGTAAAAAAAAAAAAAAAAAAATGAAACGACATATGATTTTTTTTTTTTTTTTTTTGGCCTCACTTAGGAATTATCTTTCAACAATCATCAAGGATTTCACAGACTCTCAAATCACCAAGTAAAGTTTGATGACTATCACCATAGAAAGAACACTGTACAAGTAGCTAGGAAACCCAAGTTCTGGTTCCAGCTCTACGACTAACAACCTATGCACAGGACCAGGCTGAAAGACTCAGCGAGGACTCCACACTCAGAAGGATCCCATGCTTGCTTTCATTCTCTGATGCTGCCATGGTGAAATTCTAATAATTTCTTAATAAGAGCCTCACATTTACATTTTATACTAGGCTTATTACGTAGTTTTTGCCTGTGTGAGTTTTGCAAGTCACTTGAACTAATTCTCATTCTGCTCAAAGTTAATTACAAACCCAGCACTCCCCTTTTCCCATGCTACATTATCAGAACGCAAATTATACTTTAGATACTGCTTTTGGATCCTAAAGACAACTCAAGATTAAGTATAAGAATCTTATTCCCAAAAGATGTCCTTTAAAAGACAGAGCCTATCACTGCTGCCCCAAATCCTTCCTTGTCTGACCCTTCCATTAAAGAATTAGGTGTCATATACCACTAATTGTGCTTTCTATCTTAAAGGTGTACGTGACAACTACCTTTTTTTAAAAAGCATCTTTGTTCAAATAGCCATTTAGTACTGACACATGGAATGTGGAAAGAAAACGCACTCTCTAGCACTGAGAGATTTACAAAGAAAGTGTTATTGGCTCCGCGCGGTGGCTCACGCCTGTAATCCCAGCAATTTCGGAGGCTGAGGTGGGCAGATCACCTAAGGTCAGGAGTTAGAGACCAGCCTGGCTAATATGGTGAAACCCCGTCTCTATTAAAAATACAAAAAAATAGCCGGGTGTGGTGGTGGATGCCTGTAATCCCAGCTACTCAGGAAGCTGAGGCAGGAAAAATCGCCTGAACTAGGGAGGCAGAGGTTGCAGTGAGCCAAGATGGCACCATTGTACTCCAGCCTGGACAAGAGCAAAACTCCTTCTCAAAAAAAAAAAAGTAAGTGTTATTTAAAAACACTTCACTGCTGACCCTTAAGTAATGTATTAATCAGAACAAAATATTATAAAAATTAAAATGCTAAGTGTGGTAGAGAGTATCAGCACATATAGGTATATGGATCAGTCTCCTTAGTGTAACTTAAGAGGTCGTAAACACAGACAGCAGTTAGTGTTTCACCATCTCTTCTGTTTGGCCCCAGATTCCTACCATTTTATTATTTTAGACTTAGAAATCTATAAAGATGCTGCTCCAGTGTGTAATATAATAGAGGAAATGTGATGGTGTATCTGTGGCTTTCCATTTACCACATTAACAAATGATATCAAGCAGGACAGGCATCTCCCACTTAAGCAGTAATGTACTTCAGAAAAATCTGATGTTTTGAGTGAAAATTCTGATAGTCTATTATTTATTAAGCAAAACAAACAAACAAACAAAAAAACCATAGTGTTTTTGTATCAACCCAAACTCCTCACAACCAGCTTTCAACCACCTAAAGAAAACAATAAAATATACACTTATCAATGCCAAGATGCGTGGATAAATGTTACAAACGACATAGTAGGGTGTAAAGGGCTACAAGCATCACTTCCTGCTCATACAATGAATAGGATGTTAACAGACAGTGTCTATAGGCCCTACTTGGCCTTTCAATGTTGGCAGAAAACGTGCACATCTCCATCTGCATTTCAAGGCATCGCCACATGATTCTGATGTTCTACTAACGGTAAGGTAAATCAAGAAACTTCTCACATGTTGTTTTGTTAAAAACATTGAGATTGGAAGATGTAATGTAAATAGGTGCCTTATAAGCATCAGCAAAAAGCAAAGGAAGAAACATAAACATCTAGTGAGAGCTCAGTGTAGTGTGTGCAGATTAGATTTCAAAAATCAAGAGGCATTCCACTGGACAACCATTCAATGGAAAGACATTCTGCAGGTTATGTCTGAATTTTATTCAGTAGCTAAACTAGCTAAATTACACTCTAGGTAGGTGCTACAAGCTGTAGGGCAAGCAAAATAAATGACATTGCTGCCTTTAAAGGACTTAAATATAATGGTACTATGAGACCCCAGTAGAGCATTAATATGGCTTTCTTAGTTATAATAGCTACATGTCAACTGGACAGACTGCTTTGATTTAACAGGAAAAATGATGGACAAATAAATTTTGGCTAAGATTATTGAGACGTCATAGAGCTGAGAAACATGACGCAGCCACCTAAAAGTTAAATAACAGAAATACAAGAATTCCAGCCCAGATCTCTCACTCTGTGTAAGAGTTGGTGAAGTCATTTAATCTTTCTTGGTTTCAGCTCTGCACTGTAAAGATTAGATGAGTTGATGTAAGCTTTTAAACAAATGAGAGGACACACAAGGGAACACCAAGTATTTTTGTAGATATAGCAGGTCCTCAGATAACGTCTTTCTGTATGGTATTGTTTTGTTATAACACTGATGAGCAGAAACGAAAATCAATACCTGGCTGGAGCACCGTCTGTGTTGAGTTTGCACATTCTCCCCGTTTGGAAAGGTTTCCTCTGGGTACTCCAGTTTCCTCCCGCATCCCAAAGATATGCACATTAGGTAAACTGGCATGTCTCAATTGTACCATGACAAGTGGGTGTGGGTATGGGCATGAGTGCACACAGTGATGTGATGATGTCCTATCCAGAGCAGGTTCCCATGTTGCACCCTTTGCTTCTGGGAGAGCCTCTGGCGACCCAACACTCTGAGCTGAAATAATTAGGTAAATAATACTCTGGTGGCTGAGGCAGGAGAATCCCTTGAACCTAGGAGGCAGAGGTTATACTGAGCCAAGATCACGCCACTGCACTCCAGCCTGGGTGACAGAGAAACTCCATTTCAAAAAAAAAATTATCTTACTTGTTCATGTTAATCTTTTTTAAATGTAGGTATAGCTCATGTTTATTTCAGTGTTTAATAACAGAAGTTTTTAGTGCTTATGTAAAAGTTTGGTGATATTTTTGTGACCAGAAGTATGCTATAGACACTTCACATTTGCTTGTATCAATTAGTCAGTGGTAAAACTGGGTCTGTTATATGGCATGCCATTTAAAGTTGCAGTTTCTGAAAACCCATCAATAATGTTATACACAACTGGGTTTGAATTCTTTGCTAGCTGTGTAAGCTTGGGCAAATTATCAAACATCTCCAGGCCTTCATTCTCTCATGTGTACAGTGAAAACAATTACATGTACCTTGCAGAACAGAAAGAGTGTTAGAAATATGTGAAAAGTGCCTAGAAAGAATCTGGACCATAACAGACAGTCAATAATTGCTAATGATTCATTTCCTCCTTACTAGTAAAACTCCAGAAACTTTCACTCTTCACCATCTAAGTAACCAGGTCATTCATTCATGCCTCTAACTTGTTTTCACCCATAACACTTAATTTCTTAAATTTCTGTCCTTTACCACAACTTCTTGTTTCTTCACTGTTCCTTAAAAAAATTATACTTTATCCACATAAAAATGTCTACTCCCTTGAACTCTTATTTCATGACCATTATCAGAGCCTAACTAACAAAGTTCCCGGTTTCAAATATTTCAACTACTGTTGACTATTCTCAAATATCCTCCATGTTTACAAAGTTTACTTTGCCGATCCTCAATCCTAGATGAATTCAACAGTCTTTTCATTCTATTAGGTTGGTGCAAAAGTAATTGTGGTTTTCTACTCTTCATATTACGCCAAGCCTTGTTAGAGAAAGCTGATTTGATTATGAATATAACTGTTATATTGAAAGGTGGGACTCCATATAAAAAATGCCAACAGAAAACTGTTTTTTTCCTCTCCTCTGCTTCTTTAAAATGAATTTTCGTTAGACCAACTTCTGTAAAATTCACATTAAATACTGAAAAAGTCTTGACGTAGACATCAATTGGTTGGATATATATTGTAATTGAGAGTTCCCCCAATTTTGTTCAGAGAAGCAATGGCCTAGCTAAGACTGTATTTCTTATCCTCCATTGTAGCTAAAAGTTGTCCAGTGAGATAGACACAGAAATAACAGAGTGGGATTTTTTGAAAATCTCTTGAGCTACCTACGTACACATATCTTATCACAGGAGGAAAAACAAATCCACACTCTGTTTAAATACCCTTTTGTTGGCTTGTCTATTAATCGTATTTGAACACAACATTACGCCTTACAGTTTCCCTAACTTTTCCATTCACTATTGTATGTAAAAGTGTTATTGCTAAAAATAGTCTCAGTTAATTAATTAAAATATCTAGTCTGGCATAAAAATCAAAAGTCTAAGCTTAATGCAAAATTCATTTAAATTCCCATTACCAGGTTAGTACTGCTTCAGACTGAGAAATTTCAGATGGGGAATGTGGTAGGGTCTATGTCCACTCTCTGAGATTTTCCTCCTGATATTATATATCGTTACTCTCTGGAGCCGATGGATATTCAACACTGACTTGTTCCTTTCTTGAGATATTTTCCCAGTTGTATGGGGGTACCCAGGATGTTCAATTGCAAAGTCACACTTCTGACTGTCATTTACACCCCAGCCCCTCAGCTCCCAGCTGACAGTATATTTCTACCCTCTTTCTGCTAAACTAGCTTTGTTCCTGGCAGGAAGTCCTGCCGGGCCTGACCAGCTCCAAATCCAAGTCCAAGAGCAGCTCCATATCGCACTGCCTTCTTTTGTGCGTAAGTTTGTGCCCATTGATGCCATGTCTCATTGCCCTGTCACCAGGTAAACATGCTGAAAAGGAAGAGGCTTAGCACTTCCCTTTTAGCATCCACAGGCATGTATCAAATCCAAATAAATAAAAGTAATCTCAATTTTACAAAACAAACAGTGGATTACCTAATCTCTTCAGCACTCAGACTCCAAGGGAAATGTATTAGCTCTCTAAGTAATCTTCTCAAAGACATTTACACTAAGATTAAGAGAAGGGTAAGCCCACTTTTCTCCTGGAAGAAAGCAAATGGCACAATATTTTATACTTTTTTCAAAGGAATTTTTCTCCTGTTCTCTTTAACCTGGATAATTTATACCCTCCAGATAGATTCTGTATTAATGGCCAAAATAAACACATCCACATAAACATAAAGTTTTCAGAAAGTTCTTTCAAATTCATATGTAGCTTGGAACCTCCTTTTTAGAGCATGAGGGTGTTTTATATTTTCTGATTCTTCTCAGTGTTAGGAAAGCCCTAGATATTATTCCTCAGTTGTTTTACTTACTCATAATTGACTCCTTTCAGCTTTTCTTACTTTGCTGTCCCAAATCTTCAACAAGTCCCCATGAACTCCCACGGCCCTTCGGTTTCTACATATAATATCCCTTCTACTTGGCCAAGAGAAAAGTGGTCATCATTGCGACTTTTACATTTTCTCTATCTGCAAAATCAACTGTCTTTATTTACCTTTAATAATATTCCTTCTGTCCCAAGTGAAAGATTCCACCATCTTTTCAAAGATAAATTGCATGACCTCGATCTCTCTGTCTGCTTTTTCTGGGATCATCCTTCAACATTCAGACTATTTTTTCTTATTTTCAAATTTCATATGTTTCTTCTTTTCTAGCTATAAGCATGCTTATATGTCCCCCAGTCTCAAAAATAAACAAGAAATAAAAATAGTCTTCAGTAGTACTCCACATTTTCCTTCACTGTCCTACTAAACCTCATGAAAATGCAGACAAATTTCTTGCCAATGTCTCACTGTTCCCCCAGTCTTTAACACTACAGTCTTCATTCCATTCCAATACATTCTTCTGAATCTGTCCTCACAGGAGTAAACCAATGACATCTAACAGTCAAACACAATGAATTTTTTATTCTTCTTTGAGTCTCTAAAGAATTTCAGAATTCCTTAGTGGATCCCTTTCTCACTTCTTTGGATCAAATTTTTCTTGAGTTTCTTTCCACTTTTTTTTAGTTAAAATCCCTAGAGATAAAGACCAGAAAGCTGAGTTTTTATAAAATGTTATTGGCACTACTGACAAATAAAAATGATATAGAATGACTGGCCTAAATACTAAAGAAACAAAAAAAGTAAAAATAAAAAATAAAAAATAAATTAAAAAACCTACTTGGTTAAATAACAATAATCCAGTACATCTAGGAAAACAAAAACAAAACCTACTTTAAAAATCTCTTGAAAACATTTACCATTTCCCTCTTTTTGTTATCTAATCATAAGCTCAATATCAAGGTTGAATTAAGAGTTGGAGTATATTACAGTATTTAAAGCTTCAAAATAGATTGTCGCAGCTTTAATTAAAGTTACCAGGACAACCAGAAGGAGACAGAATATGCCATAATTGGAAAGTATCACCAGAAAAATCTGTTTATTATAATCTTGATCCTATTTCCTTTGAGCAAAATGCCTAGAGACTTTCATTTACTGAGCAGATCCCCTTGGCTGGGCTGGTTGATGAACAATGAGACCACTGATTTCATTACCTTCATCTCTCAGAAGGCAGCATTGGAGGTTGGATTGCTTTGTTGAAAAGCTTTCTCCTATAAATTGTTCATTAACACTTGCAGATATTTCAGCCTAGTTTATGATACAACTAATTGATACATTATGAAATGCATGTTCCTAATACTGTTAAATGATTATATCTTTTCTGCTTCAAAACATTGATTTAAGATTGCTTAAGAATAATCCAATGATATTAGTCAAATAATCATTGTAGGGAGCCAGTTCCTCAGACATAGATGTAACAAATGTCAGAAAAATAGTTATTTAGCAGATACATCTTGGAAATAAAATGGTTCAAATTATAAATGTGGGTTTAGAGGGGGGAAAAAATGGATTTTAGAAAGAAGTCATAAAGTTGAATTCTACCACTACCTCACGCTAGCTATACAGTCTTGGGTAAGAACACTGGTCCTGTGAATTTCCTCATTTATAAAATAAGAATGCATAAATGTTTAATGTGTCTACTTCACAGAGTTTCTGTAAGGGCCTAATACATATGAATCATCAGAATCATAACATGATTTTTATATAGTAAAAAGCTTCCCCAAAAAAAGCAAAACTGCTATCAATGACACAGCAACTAAAATTTTTTGATATCATTTTATCTTTCAGCTCTTCCTAAGGCTGGTAGATGGAGCTGATCAAAAGACCAAAGCACTAAGGAGTGTAAAAAAAAGCTGAAATAAGTAGAGTCAAACATGCAAACAAACACAAGCTATAACATAAGATAATAAGTTAAATTTGACTTTTTAATCAACAGGCTATAAAAGATAGAATTAACAACTTAATGTTCAAATACATAAAATCTGTGTTGATGCAGGCACATTAACAATTATTGCAGATACTAAAAAAGCAATAATTTTACCAAAAAAAAAAAAAAACACTCCAGTTGTTCATTTCCTTTTTTCAAAAGCCTGAATCTAACTGTTAGATTATTTAGTAGGCATATAAGAAAACAAACAGTTACACTTATTTTTTCTTTCAGAGCGTTAACATGTATCTTTCTAGAGGTCTCTGATGTTGACTGAAGAATAATAAAGGTTTTTAAATTTTTCAAACTCCAATACCAATGAAAATTGTTTAAATATCATATATTTTCTTTTATTGAATCATTCTTTTGAAAATGGTTAATTGATATAGGATTCACTGAAAAATTAATCACCTTCCAGAATATTCTTTCATCTGGAACATCCAACACTTATTCAGTATGGATGAATAGCAGTTTACAAAATACTACTTAGCCATCATTTCTTCCTTGTTATGATTATACACTTCCTTAGGTCAAAAAATATATGTGTGTAATAAGTAGAAATGCAGATCTTAAAGTCAGACACATCTGAATTTGAATCCTTTCACATTCTTGCTGCTCAAAGTATGGTCTTAGTACCAGGAGCATAAGCATTACCTGGGTAGCTTATGAGAAATGCACTATCTCTATCCTGATCTACTGAATAAAAATCTGCATCTTAACAAGAGCCCCGGGTGATCTGTACGTATATTAAAGTTTGAGAAGCACTGGCAAACATTACTTATTAGATAAATTTCCTTGGGTAACTTTCAAGAACTCTCAAAGTCCCAGTTTCCTCACTGAAAAATGAGACTAATAATGGTGTCTATACTATAGTATTATTATGAGAAATAATTAGATGATGCTACTTAGTAACCACTCAATGAAGTCTAACTGATATTAAATTTTATCATCTAACTTAGATTTGTATATTCATGATATTTTCTACTATATTTACCTATGAAATTACATTAGTGTCCCACCCGGAAGAAATAAAGCTCCTTTAATTCAGATGCCTTCCCTGAGTATAAACCTATGACAAAAATAGAAGCAAATTAACAATGCCATTTTGCATACAATGTAGCATATGTTTTTCCATTAGCCTCAAAATATTTCTCTTTCAAATAATTGTTTTCTATTTTTGCGGAATCAAGGAAGTTAAGCAAGTAATTTATTCTGAAAACAAACATGAATCTGTCTCCCTGAAATCAAATTGACCTATTCTACACTTCATTAGCCATTGTGTCTGGTATTTTGTCATCATGTGCTTAAGATGGTCTACTGATCCCTCGAAAGACTCAAATAATGAACCAGGTGTCTTGAGCTTCTATTCCAAATGAGAAGTAAGAAAGAGGGGCTCAATAGGATTCTGTTTTAATCCAAATAAGGCAAGATACACACCAGTTCATTCCACAACCTTTTTTAAGGGACTATGATATCCAAATTACCTGCTTCCTACATGCAGAGGAAAAATGTAGACTGATAAAATCAATATGAATAGAATCATTTTCCACTGTCACCTGAATATTAATCACTTCAGTAGATGGCACCTTTTTATTAGATACATTTTTATTACAAACATTTACATAACTAAATGCTTAAAAGTGGCATTCTCATCTCCAAAATGGAAAATACGAAAGCTTTGAATTTTCTAGTAGTGAAAGTTTATCTTCTAATGAATTACTCAGTTATTATTTATTTATGTTTTTGTTTTTTGTTTTTTGAGACAAAGTCTTGCCCTCTTTCACACAGGCTGGAGTACAGTGGCATGATCTCAGTTCACTGCAACCTCCACTTCCCAAGTTCAAGCGGTTCTCCCGGCCTCAGCCTCCAGAGGAGCTGGTATTACAGGCACCTGCCCACCATGCCCAGCTAATTTTTGTGTTCTTAGTAGAGATGGGGTTTCACTTTGTTGGCCAGGCTGGTCTCGAACTCCTGACTTCAGGTGATCCTCCCACCTCAGACTCCCAAAGTGCTGAGATTAGAGGCTTGAGCCACAGAGCCCAGCCTCAGTTATTATTTTTAATTAAATGTTTCAACTTCTAGCAACACGGCATAACAAAAATTCCAACTGACGTACTTGTTACATTACAACAGTATCTTGGATATTTGAAGAAGCATAATATAAATATTTAGAAGTACCTGAGAAAGCACAGAAAATTTCTGAGGGCCAAGATATATACAAAACATAGTAAACAAACAAAAATTCTGAACTCTGAGTGTTAAGCAAACAGGAAATTCAGAGTTGTATTGCAACAAATATCCATAAATGTACTGAAATCTATACAATAAAGGAACCAGGCTGGGCGCAGTAGCTCATGTCTATTCCCAGAACTTTGGGAGGCTAAGGCAGTAGGATCACTTGAGCCTAGGAGTTAAAGGCCTGCCTGGGCAATATGGGGAGACCTCATCTCTACAGAAAATTTTAAAACTGGCCAAGTGTGGTGGTGCATGCCTGTAGTCCCAGCTACTTGGAAGGCTAGGGTGGGAGGATTGCTTGAGTCCTGCAGGTTGAGGCTGCAGTAAGCAGTGATTTTGCCACCGCTCTCCAGCCTGGACAATGAAGTGAGACGCTGTCTCAAAAAAAAAAAAGAAAAAGAGGAGCTAAACTGAAGCTCCAGCATGGTACCTAACAAAAGATCATAAGAAGTTTATGCAAACATTTTTAAAAGTTTATCAAATGGTACAAAATATTGCTAAATGAGATATACTATTTATAAATAGAAAGACAAAATATAATAAAGATATCAATTCTTCTCAATTTGGTCTGAGTCAATATAATACAAATCAAAATCCCAGTGGACATTTTCCTGTATAATTATATGCTAAATATAAAATTTAGATAAAAGGTAAAAGTTTAAGAATACTCAAGATCATTCTGAAGAAGAATATAGTGAGGGACTTGGCCTATGTATTTAGTTTGTTCTCACACTGCTGGTAAAGACATATCCCAGATTGGATAATTTATAAAGCTAAGAGGTTTAATTGACTCACAGTTCCACATGGGGAGGCCTCACAATCATGGTGGAAGGCAAAGGAGGAGCAAAGTCACTTCTTATAAGGCAGCAGGCAAGATAACATATGTAGAGGAACTCACCTTTATAAAACCATCAGATCTCATGAGACTTACTATCATGAGAGCAGTATGGGAAAGACCCAACCCCATGATTCAATTACGTCTCACCATGTCCCTCCCATGACACATAGAAATTATGGGAGGTACAGTTCAAGATGAGATTTGGGCGGGACACATCAGCCTGTGAGATATTGAGCTTGACAACTGGAGTTCACTAGAGGAAGGCAAGTTATTTAATAAATGCCATGGAAAAATTTAGTGTAAAAAATAACTTGAAATGCAGCCTTTAAATTTTATACTCATATAACTTACAAGTAGACTAAATACATAAATGCAAAAGACAAAGTTTAGAATCATGTAGAATAAAATATATTAAATTATGTGTATAACCTCAGGGTAGGCAAGGATTTCTTAAACAAAACAGTCCACAAAGCTAATAATTAAAAGAGAAGTTAACTTTGCATTAAAATTAAGAATTTATCTTGTCAAAATCACAATAGAGGCAATGGACATGGCACACACTAGAAAAAAGATGTTTACATCATCTAGAACTAAAATGAATTAGCATCAGGAATATATACCCTAAAGATATTTTTTTAATGTGCAAAAAACTTCCCTGAAGAGGAAACAAGAAAGGCCAATGAATATACAGCAAGATATCTCCCTCATTAGTAACAAGCAGATGTACCATTTTATACCCATTCAACTGCCTATAATTAAGAAGTCTAACACTTCCACATGTCAGCCAGAATATGGATCGACGTGGGCTCATATATAGCTAGTGAAAATCTGAATTCATACAATTGTCATACTTTTGTAAAGCTGATTCTGTGAACACACTACAATCTGGCAATTCTATTCTCCTGTATTAACCCTACAGATATCCTTGCACATGAGTACTAGGAGACCTGTTCAAGAAAATTCAGCAGCACTACTCATAATAGCATCCTTCTGGAAACAATCCAAATCATAATTTACCCACAGAGACTAAATGAAGAAATTGAGATACATCTTCAGAAAATAATATTTAACTGAATAAAATGAATTAAATCTAAGTGCAAACATACACATAAATCATACAAACATGTTGGTGGAGAAGACCAAGTAGCTGAAGACTACATACAGTGTGATATGAATTTGATAATGCTAAAAAGTAAGCAAACTAAAAAATAACTTAGTTTAGTAAAGCATTTTTGTGGGGCACAGCTTTTTTTTTCTTTTTAGAAAAAAAAAATGACTACTTGAATGTCTAGCATTTTGGCCACCTGTAGCAGAGTGGAAGGGTGATGGAATAAGAGACAATAGAATTAAAGATGATGATAATATTCTGGGTTTTACGTTGTGTAATAGACCTAAACATGCTCAATTTATTATTATGTATCATGATGTACATATGTATAAATATACATATAAGCAATTAAACATACATTATTAAAAATAATAGTAATATAAAAAATAATTAGAAATAAACTAATTTAGGGTGTACAAAGAAACCACGATATCTCATCATTTACCAACATATCAGATGAACACAGTTACTAAGAAAAAGGAAGCATACCAAAGAAACCCCTCAACAGGACATGATAAACAAACAATAGGTAAGTAATAAAAAATAATAAAATGAGCAGATCTGATTTAAACTCACCACCAGGGCTTTAGATCTGTTGCTTAGAAGTTTCTCAATATCCCTGGCTGCAATTTCTACCAGCTGGCGTGCATTATTTGGTTCCACCGTATACAAATCTTGATATTTCTCATAAATCTGTGTGAGAGAGAAAAATCTAGTAAGAACAATAATTACTTATCTGGCTTACAGGTTCCCATTAGAATGTATTTAAAACTATAAACAACTGATTAGAAATACCACCCTGTTCTTTCTTTATCTTGATCTTTTTGGAGTTTGAATGTGTCAGGAAAAAAGACATATAAATATAAATTTGCTCTAAGCTCATCAGATTTGCCAAAATAGAGGTTACGTTAACAGGCTGTAAAACATCTTGTACCACAGTGGTTTGTACATGCAATATGGAGGCGTTGTGCTGTACTCTCCAATCTCGAAACTGGGTTTTATCTGTCATCAGCATCATAAGAGAAAGGGTAGCCATCCTAGACAACAGAAGGCAAAGTGAAGTATGGAAGGTCAAACCTGGAGGATGAGTGTGGAAGACAAAGGTAGGAGGAAGGGTTACATGGTACGGGGGAGGGGAGAGAGAGAGAGAGAAATGTAAAGCCCCAGCTACTGTTCATCTAAATAAGAAGAGAAGCTTTAGAGACAGTCCACTATAGAGGAGATGAAGGCCATTAAGGTTTTGGTTAGAACTGTAATGGTGTATTTATTTTTTATTATCAAAGTAAATGTTGCTGTTGGCTGTTAATCACTGAATTAAATGAGACTGAAATTAAGCTAAGTGGCAAAAGAAAACTTTGACTACCTTTCTGGCTCACCTTAATGTCTATGGAAGGATTTCCCCAGAGTGGCGTAAGCTGCACCTGTCTTACACAGCCTGTACACTCTCAGCAAGAGAGGAAGAATTAAAGAAACGAGGGTTAGAGGAGAAGCAGTCACAGTGCTTGTGGCTGGAGGGCTGAGTTGAGAAGGAAATCCCTTATGCATCCAACAGATGGGGTGTACATGCATGACTAAACCATCTTTGAAAGCCAGGACCTGGCAGGTTTTTACTGTCTTATGAGAAGTGAATCCAGGCACATACAGGAACCAGTTCAACCCTGCTTTTTTCTGGCACAACTCCAGCATGATGCTTTCCTACCAACAGGTTCTACAGCCTGGTCCCAGCTGAGCACTGATAACACTAGTGAATACTGGCTTCAAATGGACACAGACACATACTACCATTTATTGACCACAGAGCACATTCATTTTACATGAACTTATAATTTTTTATTTGAAATTAAAATTAATATTTTGTAAAGATTAAAATCCATTTTTACTCCTAAAATTGCCTTATTCACACTATGAGGTTTTTCAATACTCATGTGAACTTTGAACTTGCAGGTTTTCACTCAAAGTATTCAAGGCACATTAATTTCGTGATAAAATCTCCACATTTGGATTCATCCAGGAGTCCTGCTTTTTACTGGATTGCTTACCCTTTCTGCTAAGAGGTAGATTATTGAGATCTGTTTTAAACACCCATGTCATCTGTGAAGAACTTCATCCAATACAAAGCTTTCTCTTTCATTTCAGACTAAGATAACATTCAGGAACGTCGATTAATTGATTTGGGGTACAAATAGATAAACCTCAACATCACTTTAATTGATCCAGGATATGTAGTTCTTTGCAGTAAAACCAATAGAGCTAATTGGTATGAAATGTAATGTGCTTTGTACCATTAATATTGTGTTCATTTCTCAATGCAGTCTAACCTCCTTCCTGTGGTATAGGGAATACAATGCTTCATAGCTGGAGATTAGTTCAGAAGTGCAATCTACACTTCAGGTAGTCATTTATTAAGTCTCTACATACATGTGCCAGACATATTAATTACTTGGTGCTTTAAGGAATAAATAGATTATGAATCAGCAGAAACTATTTATTTCAAGTATATAAATATCTTCTCAAATATATAAATTATATTCTCTCAAATTTTCCTTTTAGGATAATTTTTAAATATATAACAAATAAAAACAAGATCTAACTCACAAATAAATGTAAAATAAATTAAGTCAAGAAGCTTAAGTCTAGAACCCCTAGTGTAAATATCTGGCTGTATTATTTTATATATAAAACCACAATTGAAATGCTTTCTTTGGTAATAAAAATAAATTAAATTTACATAACTGTCCACCAAAAAACTAGCTTTTGCTTCTGGTTCCAAAGACTACAATCATCTTTCTTGTCATGAGAGCTATTGCAAAGCTCTTCTTATAAACATTTAGTAAATAATTTTCATAGAAGGCTTCATATGGATTTTTATGATCATGTAATATATTTTCATAATATGTATATATTTCTAACTCTTTCCATCACTAAAATAAGACATATTTCTACAATACTTCATATATTAATATTTCAAACACATCTTAAAGTACCTTTTCCTCTTCTTCAGTTTACTTTTTTGTAAATAATTATCTGCTTTGCCATTTCATCCAATTTCTTTCTCGAAGGAAAAACAGCATGGTGGAAATAATATGAGTTTTTGGCACCAGAGTTACATTTCAATTATGTCAATTCTTTACATGCTGTGCAATACTGGCCTTTGTTTTTTTCTCGACTAGAAAGAACGCAGCATATAGAGAGATTTCAAAGCAGGATGCTTTTTCTCCTGATACTCTCATATGCTTTGGTTTTTCTACAGTTCAACTTCTGCTACCACCCTGACATAAGTCTTGACAAAAAGGCATACTTACCCCCTGTGTATTCTTCCTTTCTTACAATCTTAACCAACTGGCTTTAATGTACTTTCACTGTAACATTCGAAGACCAAGTTTCTCTGTGATGACAACATAGATTATGGTTTGTGAGACAGGCAGAAAAACCATAATCTATGTTCTAAATATTTTTGTTCTAATTAACATAACATATGCTAATTATCTGTGTTAACATAATCTATGTTTTAAGTCACTTTACTCTAAGTAAGTCCACAGTTCCACAGGATAATCATCACAATTATACATTTTTAAATAACTTCAAATATAATATCTAAAAAGTGATATTAATCATTGATATAATTGCTTAACAAAGAAACATCTTGGAAGTCATAATACAGATAGATGCCCCAGAAATATTTACTCAAAACTAAATATGCTTCCAAGCTTTTAGATGACCTAAGATTTTTAAAGAATTTTTATTAAAAAAAAAAAAACTTTTTTAGAGACAGGTATCACAATATTGCCCAGGCTTGAGTACAATGGCTATTAAAGAGGCAATCATCCTAGCACTTCTGGCCTCAGGTGATCCTCCCACGTCAGCCTCCCAAGTAGCTGGGACTACAGGTGCATGCCACTGCACACAGCTAGAAGATTATTATTAACAATCAGTTTTAGGCAGCTATTCTATATCACTTTTAGGTGTTTCACACATACTATATTATTTATTCATTTTAAGAAATCTATAATATACATGTAATTAACCACTGTATTAGTGAGAACAATGGGATACAGGCTTTAGAGTATCTGGAGGGAGTCTGAATCATACTTCATCATAAAGGAGCAAACCAGTGACAATGACCAGAGCAGCCAAAGGTGAATGGTAAGGTGGCGTATTCAGGCAAAGTGAGTCTGCAATGCCACTCTGTGCCCTGAATCTTCCTTGGCTTTGGCAGGATGTGGAAATTTAGGAAAGCCCTTTGAAATGAGCAAGAAAGGAACAAGGGTCAGTATGTCTGCTAGAAGATAGGCTCAGTTCAGGATCAAAGAAATTCTACTGCAGAGGCTGAGAAATGGACAGTGGGAAGCAGAGGCCCAGCTGAAGGAAGATGGTAAAGAGCCACCGAAAGAGGTTGAGAAGATTGGCCAAGTTCTAAGCAGCAATCAAGTTCCATATCTACGGCAAGAAAATAAAAACAAGTTGGGGGGAAATGGGGGAGAGACAGGGGGATGGGAGGTGGGGAGAGACATCAAGGAGAGAAATGCCAGACATAGGTGAAGGGGAGGAAGGCAGCAAATCACACTGCCATGTGTGTACCTATGCAACCATCTTGCATGTTCTTCACATGTACCCCAAAACCTAAAATACAAAAATAATAATAAATAAATAAATACTAGTGTAAAAAAAAAGAAAAGAAAAGAAAAACAAGCAAATACACCAGATATTGTCACATAAGTTTCTCCCTGTGCCCAAGCACTGAAGAATAAAGTCAAGAACAGGAGAGAATATTGAAAAAGAGTTAGAACTTACTAAATCCTTAGTTAACCACAAAAGTCTGGTTTGATTTGAAAGAGGTCACTTGACCTTCAAGTGATGTGATTAATTTTTCCCTCCTAGGAAACAGAATGGCAGCTCATATGCAAGTAAAGTTCCCTAAAAAGAAACAGTCGAATTTTTGCATATTAAATCTTAGGTATGTAAATTGTGACAACCCCATCTCCCAATACTGGCATGTGTACTTTCCTTCCATGGAAATTGTCTTGGACAAGCAATTAAATTTCTGCCATAAACACAGGCATCTTCCTGAGGCAAGTTTTCCCTTTGACAGTCCCTGATGAAATAGGAGCTGCCTTACACATGGCTAGAAATATTCTAATGTATGGCCTTGTCCTTCACTTCTAACCAATTGCATCAGGACTTATATCAGACCTGGAAGCAGTTAACTTCTGAGTCAATGGCATGTAAAGAGCCAGATACAAAAGACTTGCATACCTTAAAAAAAAATGCACTGAGTTAATCAGATGCTCTCACCACAGGATGACAGTTGGAAGAAATAGTATGGATCAAGGTTTAAGTAGAATTGGAACTGAAAAGACTAGTGGGAGAAAAGCAGTATTCAGAGCTACTGAGCAACAGAGTGGTGGTTATGATAGACAAAATAATTGCTTCCCAAACATCCATATCCTGATCCCCAGAACCTGTTAATATGTTGTTACACAGCAAAAGGGAATTAAGTTTGCAGATGGAATTAAATTTACCAATCAGCTGGCCTTAGAAGAATATTATTATCTTAGATAGTCAGAGTTAGTCAATGGAATCACAAAGGTCCTTAAAAATGGAAGAGGAAGATGTGACTAAGGAAGAGTAAACCAGAGACATGGCAGCATGAGAAGAAATCAGGCCAACACTCCTGGCTTAGAAGACCAAGGGAAGGAGAAATGAGCCACAGAAAAGACTTCTCATCACTGAAATTGTAAGATAATAAAACTGCATTGTTTTAAGCCAGTAAGTTTTTAGTTATCTGTCACCATGGCAACAGAAGACTAACATAACGAGTTAGCTGTGAAGAGCTCCCAGCAGAGAGTCAACAATAGCAGCTTCTGAGGCTGCCTTGCCTCTGATCAAACTATTTTCTGAACACCTTGAGTATTTGCTGAAAGCCAGGCTCCTCCTGAATTCAATTAAATTCACTGGGTTTTTTTTTTTTTAATCGGGAGGATCTCACTATGTTGTCCAGGCTGGTCTTGAACTCCTGGGCTCAAGCAATCCTCCTTCCTTGGCCTCCCAAACTGCTAGGATTACAGGAGTAAGCTGCAGCACCCAGCCTATTTTTTTAAATGGGTAGTTCTACAATAAACTTACTGATTCACTGTTCCTAAAATGAAAAATTCTAACAGAACCCATGTCTGAAGCTGCGATTAACAGTATGCGTTATTTTGCATTTTCATTACATTCATCTTTAGATTCTGATGAATATGAAAGATAAGCTCCATGGTGAGCAATGCACAATTTCCATTAGGCTTCAAGACATAATGAAAATAGTTCAAGGATACCCATTATTACCTTCACAATTGTGTGAGGTTCTAAGAAGAAAGATGACAGAAAAGCTAAAAATATCAAAATGGACATGCATATACGTTGTATAAAACTGTAAGCAAATTGGATAAATAAATGTCATCCCACCTCAAAATAGTAAGTGGGATTAAAAGAAAATGTTGCATTATATTTCCCACCATCATTATAATTCCACTGTCTATTGGATAACAGGAGTAAATTCAATATCTTCAATACTAATGCAGGCAGGAAGAGAGATTCCTTGTCACCTCTGCTGCTTCAGATACCCACAAAATCAATTTCACTTAATTTTAGTTGAATTTTACAATGTGGGATGGTTTGTCTGTGGGTTATACATTTTTTTTCCTTTATTAAGTACTCCTTAGGTTTTTGAACTACTTGTTCCCTAGCAACTGAGAATGTCTTCTTTCTAAAAGGTGTATTATCACAAAAGAATGATATAATGTACTTTCTTGGTCACTTTCAAGTATCAAAGTTCCCTTAACTAAAGAAATACTAGTGCAGTGTGTTTGTGTGTGTGTGTGTGTGTGTGTGTGTGTGTGTGTGTGTGTGTGTGTATAAAAGTCTCTTTTTTCCTCATTTATCGTAAGTCTCATCATCATCTAAGCTGGCTATCACATAAAAATGTTGAGAAATGTGAAGATTCCTTCATCTAAGGTAAAGAGTAACTAGTGACTGTGGATCTGAATTGATGTTAGAATATACTTTAACAACAAAGACAATAAAAACAAAACCTCCTTTTCTCCTATGGAAATTAGCTGAGTCTTAACACAATGAATTTTGCCATAAAAATTATGTAATCATTTCTAATTAGTTCCTGATCTCTTCAACCTCTTCCTTCCCTTTGAATAAAATAATAAATGATGTAATCTCCTAAATAAAAGCCAAGCTTTTAAAATGTCTTAGTCTTTAGCATATTGTCAGTTGTGTTTAGTGCTACTGGGTAAAGAACTAATGCAAATACCAACTGCTAAAATATATTAATTCAACTTAGTGTGTGTGCATTTATGAAGCTATAGGTATCATTTTACAAGATGCAAAACACTGTATTAATGTCATTTTTAAAAATCACGTTTGGGTTGGGTGCGGTGGCTCATGCCTGTAATCCCAGCACTTTGGGAGGCAGAGGTGGGTGGATCACAAGGTCAGGAGTTCAAGACCAGCCTGCCCAAGATGGTGAAACCTCGTCTCTACTAAAAATACAAAAATTGGGCAGTATGGTGGTAGGCACCTGTAATTCCAGCCACTCAGGAGGCTGAGAGAGACAGAACTGCTTGAACCTGGGAGCCAGAGGTTGCAATGAGCTGAGATGGCACCACTGCACTCCAGTGTGGGTCACAGAGCAAGACTCTGTCTGAAAAAAAATAAAATAAAATCACATTTGATTCTCTGCATCTTCACTCTAAGTAAATTATAGCTGTATTTTTCTCTTCCCTATAACCTACCTTTTTGAATTGGGACACTGCCTTTGAAAATTTTATGACTTGATATTTCTGTTTTGCTACTTTTAAGCATATGCAAACAACAAACATATATAATCTATATAAGTGTTATGTTTATTGTGTGTCTTCTATTCCTCTTCACTAGAAGGTAAATTTCAAAGAGACAAAGATTTTTGTCTGTTTTGTTCACTGGTACATGCCCAGTGCATAGCACAGTGCCTGGCACAATCAATACTGACTGAATAAATTAGTGAATGGATACTGATTCTGTATCAGTCTTTGCTGGGAATATGAATAATGATTTATAACAACTTAATCCCTGTATTTTAAAATCAGTATTTATTTTAACCTAAAAAAATAACATGGCTAAGTAAAGTACTATGCAGTTACATAGCAGACTACAATATAACACCAATTCAATAATTAAATCCCAACGATAGAATAAGTACACAAAATAAGGTAATGATCAGTGTGAGGAAGAATATGAGTGTTCCAATGAAGAGATACAGAAATGTATGCTATCAGAATTCAGAGGAAAGTAAGATCACATAGGCTGTAATAGTAACATAAATGAAACTATAGCCACATCAAACATTTTGGAGGAAACATTATTCAATAAGGGATGAAAAAGATCAGAATGTGTGTAATACAAGAACTTACAGGAAAATAAAGAATGAAAGGCAAATTGAGACATGATTATGAAGAGTAATAAAAATCAGGATATTGTTTTATGCCTTATTCTATAGTCTACTCCAACCTACTTTGGACTAGTAAACTACCTAGCTCAGGACTTCTAATGACTATCACAACAATTAGTACATAGGAAGAATCTAAATTACAAATTTGTTTACTATAAATACAATCCAAACTTACATATACACACACATACAATTATATACATACCACATACATACATACACACATGTAAAATCATAATTCAGTCATATCCCCAAATTTATAGCACATACTTTTCTTTCTTTTTCTTTTCTTTTTTTTTTTTTTTTTTTTTTTTTGAGACCAAGTCTTGCTCTGTTGCCTAGGCTGGAGGAGAATGGTGCAATCTCAGCTCACTGCAACCTCTGCCTCCCAGGTTAAAGCAATTCTCCTGACTCAGCCTTCTGAGTAGCTGAGATTACAGGTGCACACCACCACACCTGGCTAATTTTTGTATTTTTAGTAGAGATGGAGTGTCACCATGTTGACCACGATGGTCTTGATCTCCTGACCTGGTGATCCACCAGCGTCCACCTCCCGAAGTGCTGGGATTACAGGTGTGAGCCACCGCGCCCGGCCTATAGTGCATACTTACCCAATGATAACTGTATCAAACTGGCATTGTAATACCAAACTCAAGAGTCTCCCTAGCCACTCTATTCTTTCTATTTGCTATGATACAGCTTCTTAGCTGGGACTACAACATTTCAAATGGGGCATTGTCTTTAGGATATTTAAGAAGAATGAAGTCACAACTGGCGAGCCTTCCAGAGCACACACTGCTACTTGACCTGGCTCCTATTAACAAGAGGATGATGGTGACACTTCTGAACAATATAGCAAAGGTGTCAGAAGGAAAGGAACAAGTGACAATCGCAAACATGCCACTTAATTTTCTCCATATTATACATACGAACGGGTGATTATATTTAACTAGAAATGCAGGTTGTCCCTAGAACAGAAAAACTAAACTATAACAAAGACTCAAGTGAGTAGGAAAAACATTTACGGCAAGAATTTTTCAGTTTTTAGGATAAAAGCACTTGACACAAAAGGTAAAATTTTAAGTTCATGTTTAAGAACACTTAGATCCAAAACAAGGAAAATACTGAGATACATAAATAACAGAAACTTTCTACTTGTTTTTTGTTGGTTTTTAACTCCAGAGATGATTTATTAACCTAGCCTTTCTTTTTCTATATATGAAGCTATATACAAATTGTGAATTGAGCATGTATTTTGACCAGAAAATCCATATGCAATTAAAAGTGAAAAAGATCATACTAGATTCCATTAAAACTAAGTTTAAAAATAATTAACCAAAGGCTGAATGAGCTGTCTGTCTAAAGTCTCTAACCCCAAACGACCTAAATTCATTTCACTGCCAACAAAAGAATTTTTAAAAAGCAGCCCAGTTTAATTTGCCCATAACTGTCATACTTTATTAACAAATGGCTTTTCTAAAGCAAAACTGATACCTACCAATGCTGATATACAATTTGACAAATTTATATTCCTTTAAAGAATTTCATACACTCAGATTCTTCCATTCTTCTGGAGCAGTTTTTCAACCTTTGTATAATTGACATTTCACAGATAATTCTCTGTTGTGAAGAGATGTCTCATGCCTTGTAGGATGTTTCAAAGCCTTACTGGCCTCTATGCCAAGAGTATGCAAGTAGCAACCACCCCATGCCTCAAGTTATGATAATCACAAGTATTTTCAAACAGTGCCAAATGTATTCCAGGGCACGAAACAGCCCGTGGCTGAGAACCACTGCACTAAATATATATTTAGAGAAACGATAAATAATAACATATCCCTCAAGTACTAGCATAACTTCAGAAAATGTTAATTAAGGGCTGGAGTAGAATGGTAAAGTAAAAGAAAAGACATTTTAATATCTGTTGAGAAAATATTGAAAGTCACCCAAAATTAGAAATCCCCTGAGTTTATTCTGTGTCTTTGAAAATGAATGTAATTAACCACTGTTTAAACAAAAATAGCTTCTTACTGAAAAATCTCCAGCACATCAGCAAGGAGAGGGGAGGATGATGGTGAAGGGAACCCATACTCTCTGCGCTCGATATAGTGCTATATTCTGCAGTCAAAATAGATTTCTTTCTTCTTAGGACAAAAAGAGCAAATCCAGAGTGTAAGGTAATCTTAAATCGCCTACATCATTATGGCGCTGATATAGTTACAGCACTTAATTGTTGCGGGAAGTAAGGCAACTCTGAATAAAAGCAAAACATGGGGAATTAATAATAAATAGCTATATTTGTTTCTTTAAAGTGAGAAAGCACATAACTTCTTTAAAATTTTATATTGTCTTTTACCCTCAAAACAATTCTGTGAGAAAGGGAGAATGTTTTTACTGATCTCATTTGACAAGTGGTTAAAGACAATTCTAGTATCTGATATTCTAATACGGCTTCTTTGCCGGACTTGAAGATTTCCAATCCTTGTTGCCTGCGCATCTTGCTGATTTCCTAGGCAGACGCACCAATGATTAATTTTGTTCTGTTTTTGAGTGTGTCCCTTTGTACATATATTAAACTCTCTGCCACCTAGAAATTGAATATCCTATTTACATGAGATGACGTGACCACAATGTCATAGAATAGGCATTAGCTTGAATTACTAATGAAAACAAATCCTTCACTCAGAATGCTTAAATACTACTTTAATTAAGAGTGTTGAACGCTCAATATTTATACACATTTCATATTTACATCTTTGAGTAGCATATCAAAATGTAAAGGTTTTGGTTTTGAAACTTACAGTTAAGAAATCATAACAATAAATCAAAACCCAAGAAGTTCTATGGCGATGCCACTGCAGAATGATTCTACCTTCAAAAATAAGCTTCCAGGAAAACTTTAATCCACACATTATTCTAAATACATTTGTAGATTTCTATCCTAAAATTTTAGAAATTCAAATAGTTTACCTTTAGGAAGAAAGCTTCGTAACAACAATGTGACATACATCATTTCAAATGGCAATGGTAAAAATTTCATGAACTTTAAAACATTGTTTTCAGGAATATGAGGACAATTTAATTTTTAAAAAATTTTATCTATTCATAAATATGTGATGATCAGCCTTGCCATTTGTCAATGTGGTAGCTAAAGGAGTGTGTGTGCGTGTGTGTGCACATGCGTGTGCACACATGTGCATGTGTTTAGAAATAATAAAATGTATTTCAAAATATTCTATAACTCAGATTGCTAAAAATACAATGTTTTTCTAAATTTGGGGATCTTTTCCCGATTTTTCTGTTTATAATGTTTTAAATGTGTAAATACAGCTTCCATCTCTGTTAATACAGCTTTAATATATTGTTATATACTCAGATAATAACACATGTGACTGAAGACTGCTCTTGTCCTCCACTATTGGTTCTGCCCTCTTCTCTGTGACAGAATTTTAGTGGGGCACATGGCTGCTCAGAAAAAGCCTCCACTTCTCTGACACCCTTTGAGTTAGATGTGACCATGGGACTAAGTTCTAACCACAAATGTCTTACTCTTAAATCACTGGATATCTTCTCTCCAAATCTCTTTCCCTTTACATGACAGCTGGGAAATAAAAGCCACTGGAAGAATCATCTTGGACGCAGGAATCCACATGCTAAGAATGGCAGAGTCACCCTGCCAGCCCGGGACAGCTTACCTCTCAACTGCTATGTGACAGAAAAATATAGGTTTAGCTTGTCTCTTTGTCACTTTGTCATACCGGCCCAGCCTGTACCCCAACTAATACAATGCCATCAAGTAATACAACAAATGAATGACATTTGTTGAGTTCTCATTATATGTCAATAAATATTTTATATAGATTGTATCATTAATCCCAACAGCTCCATGAGATTAAATATCTTGGCCAGATCCTAAAGCTGGCAATTGGAAGAACCAAGGTATAATAGCCTTAAGATTTTTTTAAAGGGATATGCTATAATTTTCCATTTAAAATACTGTGTGTTTGCTTCAGTTAGAAGACCATGAATAAAAAATCAGGGAAAATTTACTTTCTGTACCATTCTTAGCAATTATTTCAATGGATATACAAACACAACTATTTCCATGTATACCAACAGAAATGGGAGGTTTTAAATTATGCATGTAAATTTTTATGTTGAAATTTCCTTCTACTCTTTTAGAAAAAAATTCAAACGGAAATATTCATGAGTAGATAACTGTTGGTGGCGGAGCTTTGGCTTCTTCTAACTTATATATTTCATAAAAAGATCATTAGCATAACCTGATATACTCATCTTGTTTACTTGGGGATCTCCTTACTTTTTCAATGTACAAAGAAGGATAAAAAATGCTATTAACATATATTCTAAAGCATACAAGAAGGTATTTCAAATTTCAGAGTTGCACCCAATTTAATAGTTGTGTAACCCAGAACAAAATTTTAACGTTCTCTCAATTATTTTACCCACTTTGTGGATGACTATGTACAACTGATGGACATATGTATCCTCCAAATGATTCAGCAATGGAATAATCTAATAAGAGGCAGCTTAAAAGTCTAATGCATCAGGACAGTAGTCTCATCCAAACCTATTCACTCTTGATCTTTAACAAAACAAGTAGGTAACCTGGGCAAAATCTCATATTTGTAAAGTTGAAACACTGAATGTATTCAATCATATTAGTAACTTTCCATGGGCTACTATTTTAGGATGTGATAAAGTAATTATCACAAAATTGCAAAAATATATTACTTTTTAATTTTAGTTTTGAAACAGGGTCTCACTGTGTAGTCCAGGCTGGAGTGCAATGGCATGATCACAAAAAACACATTACTTTAGCTATGGTGCCTCATTGTGTTGGTTCTTGGCCTTCGCATAAAAAGTTAATTGTATCCTATGAAGCCAGCAAAAATTAATGTATTTTATAATTTGAAGAATCTTCATTTCCCACAATATTAAATTTCAAACTGGGGCCCTGCTAAGCTCCTGCATTTATTCAATTTCTGGTCCTCACTATGTATCCAACACCCCCAATCTCAGCTCAAAGTTCACTCTAAACTCTGACAATCCTTCAGCAAAAGGAATGAGGCAGTATGGAATTATTTGTCTGTATAAGATGACACTCTTTGTGTGTCCTAGTACTTAAATTCTTTTTCCAATAATGAATTCTGCTCTAACCCTCCTCCCACTACCCTAGTTACCTAACAACACATCATTCGTTTATTTGGAATTTTTCTGTCACTGTAATGAGGTATGTACCCCATAAACAGAAAATCAGAGAGATTTTCTTTCATTTTTTCCATTCTATTTTGTAAATTCAGAGAGTCTTTGATTCATTTATCAATACCTATACTCTTCTTAGTAATCTATTCTTCATAAAGCACAATGAAAACCAGGTGTGACTTTTTTTTTTTTTTTTTTTTGGTTAATGATTCGTTGCAAAAAAGCAGATTCGAAAAGAAAAGTTTCACATGTTAAAAGGAACAATGGAACAATGCAATGGAACAATGGAACAATATCAAATGGAACAATGCAGTAAGCCAAGCAAGTTGGTTTTTGAGGCTGGGAAGCACTAACAGAGTAAGGGAGATGCTCCCAAAAGCAGCTTATTTTTAATCTCCATCTGTCAATAAAGAGAGAACTTCTCACCAGAACCTGTAATTTCTTTTCTTTCTCGTTATGATTAAATAAAAGGTTGGCCCTCAATCAATTTAGTAGTGTCCAAATGAAAATTAATGAAGAAGATTTGGTGGTGCTTCCATAAACTCCATCACTTTCATAGAGGCTCACTTACTACCTACACACTTTCATATTTTAATATATTTTCCCACAGTGAATCATTGCAGATACCAAGCATCGGCATACGATAACTTTCAAGCTTCTTTGCACCACCAGTAATCAAGTATTTTTTGTTTTTTGTTTCTGTTTTTTTTTTAAATCAGCAGAGTGTCAGTTCTCTGAGGAGAGGAATACCGTTTCTTTGTTTATCCTTGGCAGCCTGAACGGTGTCTGGGACATATTACGTGCTCAACATAATACAATGACTAGAATTAAATCTAATCATTGCTATTCACAAGGAACACCTTTCATTTCCAAACACTCTCATAGACAGGTAGATTTGTTCAACACACTCTACAGTTGTTTTACAAAGAGGTTCAGGTATAATTTTTTGAAGTATGTATGTATGTGGTTTCTTTATGAATTTGTTAATACATAAAGTAACCACACATTTCAGTTTCTCATATGTATTTACATGATAAATAGTCATATATTATATGTGAAGCTGCTTTTATACCACTTTGCCTCATTGACTCAACACATTTTTGGAAAATAAAAGGCCTCATTACATCATTAAAAACACAAGATGAGAATACTTTAAAATGTATTATTTACATTGAAATGAAAGTACTGAGACCCTTAAAAAGTGGCAGTTAATTTTTAATAAATCTTACAGAACCTATACATGTAAATGCTCTTGCCCATGGAAAATTATCTATTTAAGATGCCATACAAATATTTATATACTGCTGTCACTCAAAAATCATTTTACAGTAACTTTCATAATCAATAGATAAGTCACAAGAAAAATCATCTGTTACAGAGTCTCCTTATCTGGCATCAAAACCTTTATTACTGACCTCAATGACTCACTCTAATCTCTAGATGTGCCCGTAAACTTTTCAAATAATTTTTAAAATAAAATCTACCCTCAAAGAATGAAGATGTGTTTCACTGAGGATATTTAGAAGATTCCATCACAGTAGTTCAATTCACTATGGTGTAAGTGATTATTCGATATATTCTGAAGAATGGAAACATTACAGGAGTAAGTATATGACTCCCCTATTTGAATTTAGGGAGAGCATACATAACATGAGACTCATCTAAGGGACACCTGCATATCGACTGCAAAGTGTGCTGAGGAAGTTTCTTTCATTTTTAAGGATGGCATTTCTTGTTCATAGTAACTAGCAGTACCAAAGGTTTCGCTCAGAATTTCACCACCAGATCCACATCAGAAATCATATCCCACTTGAAATATAGAGATACAGTTTCCTAGAAGATAGAACTGCATTCAAATTAAAGAAAAGATTAAGAAATCTCTTTCGTGGATTTTACTCACATCAACAAGCTGATGGACTCCACTTGCTGTTTTTGCCAGTGTGACAAGGTCTTCTTGCATCTTATCCACCCATGACTTGATACTGCAGAAATCAGAAAAGATTATGTTCTATCAGATCTCTGGCAAAGAAAGGTCACACACTGATATTTTATATCCATGCTACAGACAATTCATTAAAATGTTTTTAAATTATTTTTCTCCCTCCTAGCACCATGTCCACCCTCCTTCTCCAGCTTTAAAGTGCAAAAGCACTAAATCTTTTTTTTTTTTTTTTTTTTTTTTTTTAAAGACAGAGTTTTGCTCTTGTTGCCCAGGCTAGAGTGCAATGGTGCAATCTCGCCTCACCATAATCTCTGCCTACCAAGCTCAAGCAATTCTCCTGCCTCGGCATTCCGAGTAGCTGGGATTACAGGCATGTGACACAACGCCCAGTTAATATTTGTATTTTCAGTAGAGACAGATTTCTCCATGTTGGTCAGGTTGGTCTCAAACTCCCAAGCTCAGGTGATCCGCCTGCCTCAGCCTCCCAAAGTGGTGGGCGTGAGCCACCACACCCAGCCCCCAGCCAAGAGCAATGAATCTTTCAGTGCAAGCTTTCAGGATACTGAAATGCCCCCACATCAAAAGAGAAAAATGACATTGATGTCTTGTCTAATATGAGAATAAACAATTTGCTTATTTTCTATTAAAATTCCATTAAATAACTATTAAACATTCTAAAATACAAACCTTATCTTTTAGCTTACGAGTCTTCTGAATATAATAGCAAGATCATACTAAATGCAGACCATTTGTAAAATGCAAGAACAATTCCACCAGCCAGGTGAAACATTCAACAATCTGATGCATACCCTTCTCGTCTTTTAAAATTATTTCACATAGTTGAAAGTATGTTACATAAAATTCATACATCTTTTTACTTTGTAATATGATAGATACTTTCTGATGGCATTACAAATACTTTATAAACCTATTATTTTTCATGGCCACTTAACATTCCATTATCTCTATATTCCAGAATATACTTGACCATCTTCCTTTTTAAAAAGAACTTTAAGATATCATCAGCTTCCAACCACTACATATTATACTACCACAAATATCTTAGAACACGAAACTTAAGAATATTTTATTTCTCTAGCTAGATTCTTAGATTTGGAATTACTGGATCTGATTAGATTTGCAATTACTGGATTTAGAATGATTGGATCCAAGTAATTACTGGAATTACTGGATCCAAGTTTTAAAGCAATAGTTTTGATAATTAAAATTATGATTGAAGAATTTAAGTTCAAATCTTTTTCAGGTATACACTTCAGATTAATGCAATGGATATCTTAAAATATGAGCTATAGATGTCAGGATATTTTAGAAGAAGCGAAATCCATGTTCTATCTCACTTTTTCCTGGCATTAGAGATATTACCAAATAGAACCACACAATCTTCCCTATTCATATTAAAATCATTTAACTTGTATTCCTCCATATATTTCACTTATTCTTTCTCGGGTTGTAGACATAAAGTGTGTATTCCTTTTTGCCCAGGCAAATATAAAGAAACATTAGTAAGCCAGTAAGGATGATAGATAAATGATCTATATTTGAGTTTGAACTTTTCTCTACATATCTACATATAATTTCAATCATGGAGATTTAACTGTGTCTGATTTCTCTTCCTTAGAGAAGAATTCCAAAGGTATATCAAGATCACCAAAATTTTTTCAAATAAATTTAAATATACCAAAATAAAAAATTAAATGTGGAATAAAAGCATAATATGAAAAAGAGATTTAAATGACATAGAAGAGAGCATTTACAAGAATGATGGGCTGATAAGAGGAAGAAAAAAATGGAAACTCAGTTACAAAAAAAGGATGAAATGCCTTAGAGGAAAACACAAAGGCTTGACTTACGTATGAAACAAACTAGTTACAAAATGAAATACATTAAAAACAGGAATACTTTAGCACAAATTAAAATAAGGAAGAATACTTATTGAACCACTATATGAATAGGATAAAGGTAAAAGAATATCAAGAAACCAAAAAAAAAGGGAGTAAGGTATAAAACAGAGAAAATTTGTTATAATAATATTTTAACTAGTCCTATTTATTAGCTGGTGCATATATTTGAAAAATATTATAAGTAAATATTCTTAGTAAATACAGTTGTGTCCTATTTTTATATTAAATACAAAAAATTCCACTAGGTAGGAGCAAAAACCATTGATACAATTTCCTAATTTAGATTAGACTCTAACTCAGAATTCAGATTCTAAGCAATTACTGAACAAGTCCTAGAACCTAGAGAAAATGAGTCATCTCTTTTCAAACATAATTTCCAACACTGACAAATAGTAAGGAATGTTATACATCCCTTTCGCTCGGAAACTGAGAGGCAAAGAATACATATGTAAAGAAGTGAACTTAACTCATCCCTGAATTCTAATTTATACTAAACTGACCCAAAACATACATTCTAACTTGACACAAATGCCCTGTCACTACCAATCTTCGTTGAGGTGAACTTATTTTAGCTGAAAAGCAATTCAGAACCCATTCAGTCGTCCCTGCCCCAATGACAAGCTGTTAGGAATACTTTATAGGAGTAAGAATTATTTTTTATAAATATGAGGTGTTAACTTGGTTTTCTGGAATACTTAGGCACCTGCCTTTCAACCTAGAACTAAAAGGTTTTAACAAATAGGAAATAAGGAAAGGTCCCATTCACCATGAAACTAAAACATTACACAAGGGAAAACACTCATGTGAGCAACAATTTTTAATCAATCTTTCTCTTTCTTGGTAAATTTTCAAGCATAAATATATAATCACTAAGCACTGTTTTATTAAATTTATCCAAAAGGCACTATAAAATTTGGGAGAAATTACAGAGGATATAGCTTTTTCGTGTAATAAACAACTAAGATAGCACTCCACTAGGAAGATTCACTGTTGTTTTTGCTTAATCCCTTCAGCAAGTACTAGTAACTGCTGGAAGATACTAAAAGATGAAGATGCAGGTTAGGTTTAAAACTGGGTCTGGGAGGAAGAAAGAAAACAACAAGAATATGGTAGCAAGTTTGAGGAAGCAGGAGAGAGCCAATGCTTAGTAAGTAGTGGTATGAGGAGGTTGATAGAAAAGGTTTTCTGGAGTAGTAGCTACTTGAAGTCATATTTGAAAGACAAGTGGAACTTGACAAAATTGAGCAGAGAGGGAAGTAGCCATAAAAGCAGAGACAAATGCAAAACATGACATCTTCAGTAACTTCAAGAGGTTCGAACGACTGACTAAGGCCAAGCTTGGTTCAGCAAATGGTATGGAACGAGGGTAGAAATAAAAGGGAAGAAATTCAACCACATGGGCCAGGCCAAGGGTCTGAAATACTATTCTGAAACATTTAGATTATATTCTCAAAATAATGGAGAGAGATTAGAAAATGAGAAGTCAGAGGGGAACAGGATCATGTACATGTATAGAAACATGGTGAAATAACTTCCCTGACACTGAGAGAATCATAGCTTAGAGGGAGAACCGAAAACACAAAGAGACACAAAATCTATTAAGAGGTAAGAAATGAGATGGAGCCAAACCAATTCAGTAGTGGTGAAAGGGGTAAAGAGAAAAGAAGGGAAGGCAAGTAGAAGCAACTAGCTCAGCAGAAATTCTGAAGGATGGCCAGTAAGATTTTATGCACCACTGGTTATAGAATGTGAATGAGAGGAAGAACGTGAGATGATTCAGGGAGTTTCTCAGGCAGAGAATGATGGGAACTGTGGTAAAGAAAGTACGTATAGGAGAAATAACGGGTTAGAGGGGCACTGATAAGTTCGCTTTTATTGGTTCAATTACAGGTGTTCTAGGGAGACTCAAGTATAGATATACACTAGGCAATTGAACAACTAGCTCTTGAAAGAGAAACCTCCATAGAATTTAAAGATCAATGTATAACTCCCAAAGGAGAGTATACAGAGAAAGGAAGGAAAAGAATAGTAGTCACAACTCTGGAAAGTTACATTTAAAGAAAAAACAGAGGAACCTGAGTAGCAACCAGAAAAAGGAATCCAAGAACAATGATATCACAAGAACCAAAGAAGGGAGAAGTTGCCAAAGAGAAGAATCAAATAAGGTGATAAATTTATGCACCTTGTCTTTGAGGAGAATGAGGAATCAGTGCTCTTTCTGGGTTTTAATAGAATAGATGTGAGCCTACTTCTATGCAAAAAGAGAAAGGCAAGTAGAGAAGGAAATATCAAAGATTACAGGAGAGAACACGTAATTTATCGACAATGATGCGGTACAGGAAATGCAACCCCCAAATAGTGTGCCTTGGCATTTGTGAAAACACCACAAGCAGGAAGGTCTTTCTGACCTTCTCCTACCAAGCAGACAATAAAACCTAGGAAGGTCACTGTCTGACCTTCTCCCTCCCTTCTCTCCTGAAGACCCTAGTGGCAAATGTCCTACTTTATACCCAGAAAGAAGGAACATCACACAGAGACTCCAAGTCGTGCTAAGTTCCCCCTAGTTTATTATTAGATCACATCCTTTCATCTTCTAATTATACTTCTGCAATACTGTCCATAAAAACATACAGTTTTCTGTAAGACTTTGGGCCATCTTCTGAAGGCTCTTGTGTCACATAAAACTTAATTCATAGGCTTTTCTCTTGTCTTCTATTTTTTAGGAGATCTAAGTCATGAACCTTACAATAGGTAAGAAATCTTTTCTCCCCTACAACTGTCCTTTAAAAGGCTCTAGATATTTTTTCTAGCACCTCTGTATCCCAACATGAGAATGTGGAGGTTGGGGATGAATTAAGAAATAAGCAGAATCAAGGAGAAACCTAATCCATGGCTAGAAGACAGGATACTTCTTCTCTGGGGAATGGAAAGAGAATGTAGATTTGAGGTAAATGGTAACAACAGGAATAACTAGAAAAAAAGTTGAGTCAGTTTTACTTATTGCTATTTCCTTTGTATTGAAGGCGGACCCGTTATCTGTTAAGGGACAAGAAGTAGGTATTAAGGCAGATAGTTGAAAAGATAACTGGAAGCTTAGAAAGAAGAGCTGGAGAGTATTTAAGGACTTGGCACTATAATGGAGGTCATCGGTTTCCACTGGTACTCATCAGTATGGCTGTGTGAACTTCTTACTAGTACTAGGCTGAAGAGAGCAAGAGCAGGAAAAAAAGGCATTCGATGAATGTGGGGCAGATACCAGCAGGTGAGAAAGAAAGACAAGGAAAGGCGTGTTGAAGGTGCTGACAATTTCAAGATGTCCACACATTCTAAATAAACAAGGACTACTGAAATATTTGAAAAATGTTGTAGTACTGCATTCATAAACATTGTTTATTTCCTTAACTCTTTTTCCGTGGAAACAAGAATCTTATAATATTTTGAGAAACTATCAAAATAATGTATTACTAGATTTCAAATTTTTATTTTTTGCATTTTTTACCTAATAACTTATGAATATGCTGCAGAGACTAAATGAGGAGGGCTGAGTATACATATACTTCAAATCACCTGACACACACACTTTTAAAACAGCAAGATCCTTAAACCATTGTGAAATCAAATTGCTCTAAGGAAGTTTAATAGTTTGAAAATATTTATCTTAGGAATACATATATAGTACAATCTTTGGCCAGGTCAAGAAAGTATAAGGCAACTCATGTATATCTGGTTGTATAGGTGTAAAACACCTTGACTAATACATACATTGTTCTTTGAGAAAGTACATGGTATTTTTCTAATTTGCAGTGTCAAGAACGCACTTAACACTGCTTGTTAGAAATGTATATTCCCCAGCTTCAAGTCTCTGGTGGTAACAGAGTTTTCAATATTATAAAGACAGGTCTTGAACATGATATCTAGTCAGAAGAGTAAGAACAATAGATAGTACTTGGGAAGAAAAACGATGAGAAGCTCCAGAGTTGTGTATGCAGTCAAGGTACACATGCAACAGAACTACTTCTTACCCCATTCCTACCACTGCAGCACTGCCCTTCTGAAATTCGTTTCTATGGCTCCTATGACCCTATTCCCTGGTCTCTCTTCTTTTATATTATTATCATCTGACTCCTTTTCATTTTCCAAAAGCCAAATATAGTCATTTCTCAGCATCTGTCTTTGATTTTATCTGCCATTCTCCTTCCTCAATTGTCTTTATTTTGACTCCTTCAAAATCTCCATATATAATCCCTAAATCTGAGCTCTAATTCTACCTTAACTACCATTTGATCATTTCATCTAGATGTCCCACCATTCCTTTTCAAATATGTATAAAAGTGAACTCAGCATCTTCCCTCCCCATACTATAAACCCTCCATGTCCCTTCTCCTTGATGGAAAAATCATCTCCCCAGTCATCCAGATCCATACCATCAATTTCTTCATCTCATCCCTCCTCCAGTCCTTTGTTTAATAATAGTATCTCGGCATTTTTCCCACACAGAGCTAATAGCTAAATGCATTGAGACCTTATTTTATACCATCTCTATACTAAAGTATTTAATATGCATTCTCTCACTCGGTCATCATAAAAATTAATGTTCATCTTTCACTGATGAGAAAAACTAAGAGATGAGGAAAATTTAGAGAAGATAAAGCAACAGAGCCCGCTAGGTTTTTATTTTCAAAGACCTTTTAATTCACCCGATCTCACACATTTCTATGCATGCTGACTGTCCTTTTCAACATTCTGCCTTGGCTCTATAACCTCGACCTGGAATTAATGTCCCACACTTCCATTATGAATGGATAAATCACACTAATATTCTAATATCACCTTTCACAACTTCCCAAACTAAAAATATTCTCATCTCTCCGCTAAACTTCAAAAGTTTCTTTATTGTGCTGTGTGCTTACTTTCCTTATACTTTCATAATTAGATGAAGACACCTTTATTCTTATTTATCAATGCATTTCCAAAGTTTTTATGACAGTGCTGTGAATACAGCAAACATGCATTTATCGAATAGAAACGTAAACTGAAATAAAATGCAATTGCTCTATTTTTTTAAAAAAATAATAAGTATTTTTATCTGATGCTTTAATGCATGTCTTCTTTCCATAATTCACATCAGAAAAAAAAAATGAACCGCTGGACCCATGCATCTGTAATAGCATCCACTTTTCAACAAGCAGCAGATTATCAAAATGTATACTTACTGCTTTAAGATATTATTAAATCTCTACAATGCATGCTTTAAAATTCCAAATATTTTCTGTGTATTAATTGTCATAGAAAAAAAAAAGTCTTATCATCCTTCTCTGTCCCTACAATAACTCATTACAGAGTTGACTAGCAGTACAAGATTTCTAAATGTTTGTTGTCTACAAATTCAATAAAATATGAAGCAGTCACTAAAATATCTCTTAAAATTGAGGCAAATATTTTATTGAATAATTGGAAAAATATTTTATATTCTCCAGTTCACTTTATTGTGCAGAAACAGCCCAAATTCTAAAAGCAAGCATAAAAAATACGCAGATTTTCATCACATTTGAGAGAAAAACACTTGCCATTCCATTAATATTGCTCCTTTTGAGGTTGGATTTGTCTGTAATGGGGCTTTCAAGAGAGTAGTGCATAGTTCAGAAAACTATTTTCAAAACAAAAAAGGACATGTGTGCATGTGCAGAACAACAAATTTAGAAAAACCCAAATTACACTTCATGTGATCTACTGTAAAAGTATAACAGTTGAGTAAAAATGTCAAGTCTGCATAGTTATCTATTGAATTGTTTTAAAGCCTAAGCTTAAGAGAGAATTTGCCTGGTTGGAACAATGCAGCCAAAATGATAGCTAAGCATTGTCATAATAGGTTTTACCCAAGACTAACTGTCTTTCCTTCCTGTATTGCATGCGGTTAAGTTCTCTGGAAAAGAGAATAATGTGTGTAAACCTACTCCCATTTGTAAAGAGCGAATATCAAAATAGACCTTTTTTCATGCCCTTCCCAATTTATTCCGCTAGCAATTATCACAGAGACAAAGAGGGAATGGGAGCTATACCAACGAGAAAATGGAAAGGAAGACGGTTTGTTACAGTAAGGGATGTATAGGAGGGGTAATGGGAAAGTGAGATGTCTGTGCCACTTGGAGCCCTGTCCTAAGGCAATTCTCTGCTTTTGCCACTATTTTAAGAAAGCATTTATTTTTAACCTAAGCAAATAAGAGACATAGTTATGCCCTGTGGAGCTGGGAAAAAATTTAAATATCAAAAGATCTAACAAACTGACCACTTCAATTGTGTTGATGCATAAATAGCTTATCATATATTTCAAAAGTCTAGTGTTCCACTTGCTATAAATAAATACTCTACCAATGCCAAACTGTTCCTATTTTTGTTATATAATAAACCACCCCCAGTGTTCCTATAGTTGGGTAAAAATAACATAAGTAAGCCAAAGATTTAGATAACCTAGACATGAAATTTTGCTAAATATGGATTTCTTATAACATGGACAACTATACAATTAATTTTTTTGGTATAAAGGGGGTGTTTGTTATCTACATTAAATCATAGGATTGTTTGTGAGATGGGTGTCATGCCAGGAATGTTAGTTAGTTCCTGAAATTATTCTCAATTTAAACCATTTTCAATAACACTGCTGCTCTGTTTTTAGAAAGCTGTTTCAACTTGCGAAATGCTTTAGTATTCCATTTTTGACTAGAGTAATCCTGTAAAAAATACAGAAAAGGATGTGTTCATGCTAATCAGTGGAAAGGTAAAGTACTTGAGAGTAGGAAAAAAGACTATCACTAAAATCTGATTCCTAAGCTGTTCATGTTTCTCTGCCTTCATTTTTTTTTTTTTTTTTTTGCTGCTCATTTGTGTGTGCACTTATCTGTGTGTGTTTGTGTGTGTGTGTGTGTGTGTGTGTGTGTGTGTGTAGTTAGTCCACATTACAAACTTCATATTCAGAGCTCTCAAAGTCCATGAGATCTACTTTTATTCATATGATCTTCTGTTCATGAGATCTAAATTTATTTTCATGAGATCTTCTTTTCCACTATCTTGGATTGACTTTGGTTTTATCCAAGTATTTTTTTTTTCATCTTTTCTTTATTTAGTTAATATTTTCTACCTCAGCTGTAGCAATTTGCTTCCAGCTTCCAAGACAACAAATAACCATTATACTTTGGGGTTGATATTAACATAGTTCCATGGATTAGCTGTAGCGGGGAGGGTTCTCATGCATGAGATTTGTTCCCTGAAGTCTTGAGGGATTTGTTTTTTATCCTTCCACATGACAATTAGTAACAACCTCTAGCATAGTCCCAGGAAGCCTAATGCCAACTGAGGTGTCCCACATGGCCACACAATCTGCTGCTGGTGTTTCTATGAACCAAATGAGCTAAAATCCTAATTGCTCATTACAAAATCTCCATTCATTTTATTGAAGATCTTTCCTTTTATTTTTTATCTGTGATTTTTCTCAGCCATTGGTAATTGTTTACAAAATTCACTTTAGCCTAATTCAAGCATGTATTTAATTATTATTTAATTACCATGGCATTATTTCATGTCATGGTAAAAATTTCCTTATTTTCTTTTTTTCTATGAATTAGCTGAGCATTCAAAATATTTCTAATACCATAAAATCCTCAAATGCTTATTACATTTGGAGTCTAACTTAAATGGCAAATCCACTTCCCCATATAGATCAGAATCTGCAGTCCAGCCAGTTGAACTGTTTTACAAATACATCAGTTTTGTCATGTTCTTTAAATATGTTTTGTATTAAACAGAAATCACCTCTCTATTCATCTTCAGCTCTGAAAATCATCCAAGTCTGGGCTTCGGTTCCCTCTTCTGGTCAGTTCAAGTCCTCAAACTCTCACGATTTTTCTTTTCTCTAAGTATCTAAAATATGTGCAGCCCATCCCACAAAATGTTACATATACTGACATACTATTTTATGTTAGTGTTATTTCTCCAACAATATTTAATTTCCTTGAATGGATGGGCCATAGCTTATTGTGTTCTGAGACTGTGTAGCACAGTTCTGAACATACAGTGGCTACTTAAAAAACAACAGAGCACCTATATGTCAGAAACTGTTCTGAACATGCTATGTGAACAAACTCTTTAATTCTCACCAAAATCTATTGAGGTAGATACTGCTATTAGTTCTACTTTACAGACAAGGAAACTGAGGCATAGAGAGGTTAAGTTACTTACCGAAGGACACAAAATTAGTAGTAAGTGGCAGGGTAGTTTGCTCTGAGAAGCCAATAACATGTAACTACGTCAATAAATGCTAACTGATGCCATGATCTGATTTATGGTTTGGTTCTCATTGTTAAACCACCAGATAGCAGCCCTCAACTCTCTTCTCATCATAATTTGTACATACCTCCTGTTTTCTAGTTTCCAGACTGTCATAGCTCTAGGTTCAAAGTCTGCTTCATTGACAGAAAGAGAGAAAGCAACATTTGCAGAAGTCTTATTTTTACATGGCAAGAGAAAAGCTAGTTATAGCTAGAAAATAACGATTAAAAACAAGAATACCTAGGTATGTTCTTCCTTAAAACATCTCAGTGGAAATTTGTACATATTAATAATTACTTAAATGTTATAATTTTTACTCAAATTTTTAACTTTTCATCAGTATTTTAAAACTAAACAAGCACCATTTATTTTACTTACAACCACAAATTGTACTACTTTCATGAACATAAGATGACATCCTCTGTGTTATGCATTAGGTCCACAGCAATTGATTCTGATATTATTTATAACATGCACACAGACTTGACATAAAGTAGCAGGTTAGGTGTAGAGTCAGCCCTGACATGTTTATAAACATAAAATATTCTAAAAGCAACATTAAGTCCTTCAGAATGAATAGAAAATATGACTATTTCCACTGGCTTTCATTGTTTTTATGATGCAGGTTCAGATAGACAAACAAATGTATGAATATAAAACCAGGGCCCAAATTGACTCTTGCGGCACTTCTTTTAAATACAGTCCATAGTATAATTCACTGACAGCTATTCTAAGACAGTTTATTTAACAATCAGAAAGCTGTCAACGCAGATATATTAACTTGCAAATTAGAAAGACAATAACTCTGTTTCTGAAAACAATCAGAAAAGAATATTGGCAGGTTAGTCCATCTCCGACATTTTTATTTTTAACATTAAGTACAGGATTCTAGAGAAACAGGAATGAAGCCTTCCAATATGACATATATGACATGGTAAACATCTTTCTAGCTCAGAAAATACATTGCAATTTAATTGTTGTCAACCCTTTTGTCCTCACAGAACACGGTCCTCTTTGACCCTCTGTGCTTGAGCAGCATATACATTGCCCTTATGTTCCCCTCTGCTGGTCTGAGCACAGTGAACATTCTAAACAGAAGATTGCTTCTTGGATACGAATTAGAGCCAGCTCCCTTTCCTGACCTGCTCAATGTAAATGAAAACCTAAACTATGTTTTTTATCAAACTGTTTTTCCCCATTAATGTAGTAAAAATAACAATGAGAGCTGTGTTTAAAAATAATGTTTATCAAATGTAAAAAAAAAAATTACAATTTCTAGCGCTATCCAATGACCCCTTTCAAAAACTGTGAACCATTATTGCAAAGTTGATATAAATGTCCAAGTAATACAGAAAAGAAATCATTTTTGATTTCTTGGCCATGCTTTCAACTATTTTTTAATTTGAACTGTTCAATGTTTCAAATTATGTAACATTTGCTAATGTTTACATAACAATATTATGTATTTATGATCTTTCATGTATTACATGTTGAAAAGCAGGTCAAAATCTAGGCAATTAAATTTTTTAAAATATTAAAATATTACAGAGAAAAAAGCACTTTGTATCACTAAATCCAATGGAAGCTTGCATATCATACTCTCAGTAAATTACAACATGCTGTAAGACATGATTCCTCTATGTACAGCTATTGGAGAAGACTTTTTTAAACATTATTTTTCTAGTTAAATATTTAATACCATATAATTTGCTATTACTATCAACAGAAAAAAATCACAGTGTTAGCTATATTTTTCTCCTATGGGGAAGCAACTGTCAAGACGGTTACTAGAATTTAAGTTATTAACATAAATGTAAAATAAACACTTTAAAAACACAATAGCTGATCTCATAAAAATCCTCCTTTGTGTTGAGTTTGTATCTTTCATATTTCAAATAATTATTCTGTAATTAGAAGCAAAGACTTGAAAACTGAATCATATTCAATCATCTCAGACACAGGTAGAAAGCATTTTACAAGCCCCGGTGAAAAGAGAATGGTATTTTAGCTTGAGGTCCCTGCTGTAAGATGGCACGCCCATGTAACTCATCATCTTTATGAAATATGAAAGAATCATGAAGCAGCCAGTAACATGAATTAAACATCAACATTCCAAATGAGTTGTTGCAGTCTCCTAATTTTTTTTTTTCATTATTAGTCATTCTGTCACTGTTCCTAGCGCTCCATTTAGAACACATCCCGATGTGGATTTCAACAAGCCGTTTTAAAATGGACCACCCTGTATTGTAACGTTCAAGTCTAAAGATTTCTGAGGCTAGATCTGTGAATCACATGTGACTCAGCAGCCTCCCACAGGCCCGACAGCCCTTATCTTCTCTCTCAAAATGTTCCTTCCCTAGAAGAGAGGTTGAATGGACTCCTTTATCACTATTCAGAAAATACAAAAGGACTTGAGCACATACAATCCATTAGAATTCACACTACCTGTTCTAGGTCACCTGCAGTAATGGAGGAAAGAAAGGCTCTTCAGTGCATCTCCTGCTGTCTGCAGAACTAACTTTTCAACTACCCTGCATGTATTTTCCCAAAGCTCTGGTTTATCCTCTCATGTCTCTTGATCACATCAGGGAAATAGTGGCCTCATAGGCATTTATATCACCTTCGGGTATCTTGTAAGCGAACCTTGAACTGAGGTTATTTCTCCAATTAATGCAAGTAATAAATACTATTTTCAAATACTTCTAGAAACGGCAGAAGAAAGCATCACGGTCTTCCAGTCCAGCTCTTAATAAATGAAAGCCTCCTTTAAACATTACACATGAAAAACGATCAGGGTAATTCTCCCAAATACTTCCTGCAACAGGTATTCATTACCCTACTGAAAATCTTTTTATTTAGGTGCAAAACTGCCAGAAAGTTCTGCTAGGTGCAAAATAAACTATGGTATCATCGCCTTATGAATTGACAGGCAACCCCCTAAAATAAGACCTGCTCTTTACATATACTTCCATATTGTTTAATTTTTCAATGATTATCACTTTGAAATTTATAAGTTATAAAAACTTCAGAAAAGAAATTGTCCTCAGACATCCAATTTCTAATGCTTACCAAAAGAACACATAAAACAGTCTCTTTTATAATTTATGCAGCTGACTTAGTTATATATGGTCATCTGACTAGCATAGTTTTGTTTGTCTTTATCCTTAGATTTAACCAGAAATAAAAGAGAGAACAAAAGTACCTGTGTGTAAAGGGCAAAGGGGGACTTTTTATCTTGACCCTATTAAAAGAAAAACAAATCAGCAACTAAGGGCAAAATTAGTAGGAATGATTAATAAACATCCTTCCTAAGTTTTGAATAAATACTTTCTGACCAGGTAGTGGTCAGGCAGCCCTAGACATACTAAGTTCTAGGACCTAGACTTGGAGTTTATGGACAGACTGGGTCTGATTCTCCAGCCAGATTCTTCAGGCTACATATCTAAGGAGGATCAACAGCCAGTGTCTAAGGCAAACCTGAAGCCAAGAACCAAACAAGTAGCCCAAAGGAATAATGATTCAAAAGGTCAGATGAAGGCAGGGCCCCGGGGCTCATGCCTGTAATCCAACACTTTGGGAGGCTGAGGTGGGCAGATTTGTTGAGGCCAGGAGTTCAAGACCAGCCTGGTCAACATGGCAAAACCCTGTCTCAATGAAAAAAAAAAAAAAAAAAAAATTAGCTAAGCCTGGTCAACAAGGCAAAACCCTGTCTCTACGAAAAAAAAAAAAAAAAAAAAAAAAAAATTTGCTGTCTCTACGAAAAAAAAAAAAAAATCATGCCATCTACTCGGGAGGCTGAGACATGAGAATTGCTTGAGCACAGGAGGCAGAGGCTACAGGGAGCTGAGATCACACCATCGCACCTCAGCCTGGGTGACAGAGTGAGACCTGGGAAGGAAGGAAGGGAGGAAGGGAGGGAGGGGGAGAAAAGGGGGAAAGAGGGGAAAGGGGGAAGGGGGAAGGGAGGGGGAGGGGTGGGGGGAAAGGGGGAAGGAGGGAAGGGGAGAAGAGGAGAAGGGAGGGAGAGGGGAGGGGGAGGGAGAGTGGAAGAGAGAGGGAGAGGGAGGGAAGGGGAGGGAGAGGGGAAGGAAGGAAAGGGAAGGAAAAGGAAAAGGGAATGGAAAGGAAAGGAAAGTTGAGTAGAAAGACTTCAGGGCTCTGGCTAGGGGACTGCAACTGGAGACAATAACATAGCAAATGTCAATATAGAGCAAATAAATTCAGAACTGCGGATCTAGCTCAGGAAGTTCATAACATGACTAAGGGCCTATTTATACAGTCCCTGCACTGTTGTCCACTTGCGGATATAAAGGTAAAAGCCCTATCCAGTTAAAAGAAAGGGACAAAAAGTTTTGTTTAAAGATCTCCATTCTGTATATCATTTCTTGGTCTAGGATACCAAACTGCACATGCTAAATGCCACTAAAATCAAAAATGAATTTGTTTTTTCTTATTTCTGTAATAAAACTGCTATCTAAGAAGTGCATAACATACTTATTTTATGTTAATGCCAGGGCTTAAATTAGAATCTTATTCTTGACTCTCCCAATCAGATTCTTCCTGCTAGATTTTTCAAAAAGCACATGGAAATCACCTTAGATAAATTCAAGCATAATGTATACACTTTCCATCTAGAGAAAACATCTCTGTCAGGATTGTAGTAAAAGGCTTCTAATTGCCATCCAAACTGGTCTTGTTCCCTGTGTTCACTTTTCTGATGGGACAGACGGGAAAGTTTATGGAATGAATGGACAAACAGTAGGATTAATGCGAGGGACTCTGCTGTGTTCATCACAATGTCTTTCCTCTTCAGTAGAGACATTCAGGGAGTGCATAAAGCTAGGAAACCCAGGGGAAACAACGCATTCCTGATTGACCCATTCTCCCTCAATTTATAACACAGCCACCTGGCATTAGATAAACCTAAAAAAGGGAAAATAAAACAAGAAACTGAAAGAGATACAGAGAACCCAAAAGAAAGAAAATAGATCAAGAGAAGGCATAAGGAACGGGGCATCTGGAAGTTGGGAGAAGTGGGGAAGACAGTAGAAAAAGGAGACTAGAAATGAATGCACATTTCAGAAAACAAAATGTGGGGTTTCCCTTAAAAAAAGAAAGATTCACTTTTGCACATTAAAAAAATTGGCTTTTCACCAGAAACTGTAAACAATGCACTATCTAATGCACTACTGTTAAAATACTCATTGCAATTTTTGTCTTCTAGGCTAAAATGACATAACCTTTAACACATGAAACATATGATTACTTTTGTTTATTTTCCATGTAATTGTGAAGACAATTCTCTTATAAGACTATTTTTATTCAGAAGTAAGTATTTTTTGTTTACATGAAACTTATTCTTAGGAAAGTAATGTTCATTGATTTTCATTGCTCGAGAATACATCCTTTCAGTGTAAGGGATTCAAGTAACATTGATTTTGTATAGCTCAATGACAGATCAATGAATGCATGGTTTTTTGTTTATAGCAGTCATTGGGTTAGCTCCATACAGAGAAATGAAGTTCTTAATTGTGCATCTCTACATTTTTAGCTACACGTATTTGAGCTTTACCATGAAAGACACAATATTAATCATTTCATTTCTCTCAACACTGAAGAGCTGTACGTTACTTCTAAACCACAGGTAGTCACCATTCACATTTTACTAGAGTGTTATAGGTGGCTAGATGGAGAGGTTTGGAGAAAGGCTGAGCTTATCTTGCTCAATTTGCACAACCCTTCTAGACATTTTCTCCTGAACACAGACGACAGACAAGAACACTGAGTACTGAAGCAACTACTGGGAGGAGATCTTCATTGTTCTCTATCATTCTGACAGGGGAACTCTTTACTCCCTACTCTCTGAGCCAATGAATGGGGAAACTTTAGCACTGAGAGCCTCAAAAGGGAAAAGAAGCCAAATGGCAAATAACACCAGAGCCAACTCTCCTCCTGGACCACTCGTTGCTACAGCACAGATATATGCACCCATACACGCAACTTTCACTGGGGAAGAGAAAGAAATTTTGACCTTAAACTTGTGTTCTCTGTAGTATTTGATACCATCACTGAAAAGCAGTTCCTTTTATTCTAATATAATGTCAACTTTTATTCTAGATTTGGGGTGTACATATACAGCTTTGTTATTTGCTAATATCATGTGATGCTAAAGTCTGGGGTACAAACGATCCCATCACCCAGGTAGTGAACATAGTATCCAATAGGCCGTTTTTCAGTCCATGACCCGCCCCCTCTATTCCAAATCTAGTAATCTCCTTTGTCTATTACTTCAATCTTTATAACCGTGTGCACCCAATGTTCAGCTCCCACTTATATCAATGAGAGCATGTGGTATTTGGACTTCCGTTCCTGCATGAATTCGGTTAGGATAATGGCCTCCAGATGCATCCATGTTGCTACAAAAGACAGTATGTCATTCTTTTACAAGGCTGACAAGTATTTCATGGTAGATGTGTATCACCTTTCTCCATCTAATCCACCGTCGATGGGCACCTGGGTTGATTCCACATCTTGCTACTGTGAATAGCACCACAATGAACATACAAGCGTATGTGTCTCTTTGGCAGAATGATTTCTTTTTCTTTGGGTATATATCCAGCAATGGGATTGCTGGGTTGAATGGGTTGAATGACAGTTCTGTTTTAAGTTCTGTGCAAAATCTCCAAACTGCTTTTCACAGGAGCAAGTAGGGAACTAACTGCCATTCCCACCAATAATGTGTAAGTGGCCCCTTTCCTCCACAGCCCTGCCGGCATCTGTTGGTCTTGATTTTTTTTTTTTTTTTTTTGGCAGGGTCTTGCTCTGTCAGGCTGGAGTGCAGTGGCATGCAGAGGGTTCACTGCAACCTCGATATCCTGGGCTTAAGCAATTCTCCTGCTTCAACCTCCCAAGTAGCTGGGACCATAGATATGCATAACCATGCCTGGCTATTTTGTTTAATTAATTTTTTGTAGTGACAGTGCCACACCATGTTGCTCAGGCTGGCGGTCTCAAATTCCTGGGCTCAAGCAATCTTCCCACCTCAGCCTCCCAAAGTGGTAGAATTACAGGCATGGACCACAGTGCTTGGTTGACTTTTGACTTTTTTAATATCCATTCTCACTGCTGTGAGATGGTATCTCACTGTGGCTTTGATTTACTTTTCTCTGATGATTAGTGATGTGGGCATTTTTTGCATGCTTGGGGGCTAGAAAAGCAGTTCCTAACAGTGTCTGCTGTTTGCTCTTCCTACCATGCTTTCTCTCCATGCCTTTGTATTGTTTCTCATTCCTTTAAGTACCGGGTCAAATGTCACCATCTCACAGAGGCACTCCTGACCATACTACATAAATGCACCACTTTTCCCTCCCCTCTGTCGTTCACATGAGGTTCCCATTGTTCCCATTGTTTCTTCAGACACTCACAACCATGCAATTATTATATCTGTCTGTTTACTTGTTTTCAGCCTCTTTCCTCCAGAATGTGAACAGCCCAAGAGAAACTGTTTTCCAGATGCAGTCAAAAGCATTTATCTTTGCACTGAGATAAAACAGTTGCCCAGATAAGACGACTCTTTGAGGGAAGCAAGGAGAGTGGGCGCATTGGTATATTACCAAGGTGTGATAAACAAGGTTTCTACTGGAAAAGCATGAACTTTTTAACCCAATAACTTTTCTTTTTTTCTTAAATAGTAGAATGAAGAGGATCTGGGTAAAAGTAATCTTAATTGACACTGAGACCAAAAAAGTGGCTTTTTAAACTCATGTGCAAAACATTTTCTGTTTGAAGTATCTGAATTTTTATATAAAAATGTTCATAAAATTGTTTCATGTGGAGTGAGAAAAAATTTAAAAATCACTGTCTCCTTATAAAATTTCCAAATCCAGGGAGGGTGAAGCCATCACATTAGCAACCTCAATGTAACGGAGAATAACGATTTCTGGGCTCTGTCCTCCTGCACCAGCTTTGATTCAGCAACATACTCAAAAGAGGCACTGCCACCACTGCCAGTTTGCTCAGCGACCTATATCTTCAACTGCCACCATCTGCTTTGGTTATGGGAATGCTCCTCGTCACAAGCAGAAACTTCAACCCAAGGGATCGTACAAGTATTTCCCTATGATATTCAAGTATTGGCAGACTAGAATAAATGTTTAGATTCTTCAGAGAAAAGCCGCCAAACAAATTGTGTGGAAATAAGGAGGGTACTATTTAACATTATACGGCTTTGCCAGTTGCTAAAATTACTTTGAAAAGCTCATTAAGTTCTGTGAAGCAGGAAAGTAATGACACCATAACTGATCTCTCATTCAAAGTCATAAGCAGATTCCTAAATGGAAATGAAGATAGAATTTCAGACTTTAAACAAATCCATGTACTATTTTATTTTACTTTAAATCTTTCTATTAATTCTAAGAAATGTATTATTTCACATATTTTATGTGTGTTTTAATCTAGCTGCAATTTCCCAAAGTTGATTAAGAGACTAAAATTCTATTACTGAACCAAAAAATAAAAGTAAATTAAAATAAATTAAGCCACAGGAACTTACTACTCATAATACCTACAGGCTATCATTTCCTCCTTTTTCAGAAATTTCCAGATACATCACAGTCACAGGAATTTACATTTCAATTATTCCATAAGGAGTCTCTATAAACTAATCCTCCTATACTTCCAGTCGTTTCTTCTCTCAATATTTTTTCTTTTGCTCTACATAACAATGACTCTTGTATCACACTCATTCCAGAATAACCTAAGTTCATCTTAAGATCATTCTGTATGAAAATAAAGAAAGGTGAAATATTTTGAGTAAAGCATGTTATTAATCACACACTTTCCATTTTTCCAATTTACAGACACTTCACTTTCTATTTTTGTCTTCTGGGAATGCCTCTTCCTTGAATCCCCTTTCTAGAAGATTTCCAGTCATCTTTTAAGGTTAAATAAAATAGTTTTTTCTCTGTAAATCCCTTTAGGAGGCTAAAAAATTTACATACAATTATCAAAAAGAATTTTGTTTCATAGTAATTAACTTGCCAAACTCGCCATTTAACTTTAAGCTCCAGGAAGACAGAGAGAGTGACTAATGCTTAATACATAGTAGGAATTCATTAAGTGTTTAATGAGTTAATGTTAATTCCATTACATAAATAACTGCCTTTGCCACCCCTTTCTTCTTTCATTTCACACTGCCACTGCTTTCAGGGACTTTTTCATCTATAATATGGACTACTACAGTTTCCAGCTGACTGGTGAATCTGACTCTAGCTTCCTTTGCCTCCAGTACTTCAATGGCTCTTTTTTCAGAGTAAATATTGATGCATGATACTTTGCAGTAGCATCAACATTACTCTTCTGAATACAAAATCAATGTGTATATTCATTACATCACAAGAAATAGTAAAAAGCTATTCTACTACTAAAACAGGACAAGAAAAAAAGACAGAATATAAGCTAGTTTCACCTGTGAACATAAACAAAATCCTATATAAAATACTGATAAGTCAAATCAGACAGACATTTTCAAAAATAGTGTATCATAACCAAGGAATATTTGTTTTAGGAAGATATAGGTTTTTTTTTCACCTTAGAATATACCAGTTCCTCCATAAATTCAGTGTGAACATCAACAATTTAAATAACTTCTCTGAGTCTGTTTCTTTATCTTATAGGTTTGAGACGTTGAAATCAATTAAGACAAAAAGAAAATCATTCAGAGCAATGCCTGGAACACAGTAAATAAACAACTATGGTTAAATTAATATTATTTTCAACTTGTAATGTAATCCAGTAAATTAAGAGATGATGGCAAAAATGGCCTAATGTGTCACACACAAAAAATACTTAAGGTTCAAATCTTTAAAACATTCCACTTAAATCAAAAACAAAAGGAGGAATGTTCACTCTCATTAGTCCAATAACACTGTTACAGAACTCACAGTTAATCTACTAGGACAAGAGAAGAAATACAAGGTGTAAGCTCTGGGAAAGAAAAGAACAAAACTTTTATTACATAGCCGTACGACTGTCTACTTAACAATCTAAGAGAACAAACTGATGAATTACTAAATTAATCCATGATTAAGTATGAAATTTTGGAAAATCAATATGACAACTGTAAACAAATAAGTGGAGCAGTATTCAGAAAAGTAGAAATTGTCAGAAAAAAAAGGTTAAAATTAGTAATAAGAAACTCAGCCTCATTAATAACCAATTAAACAATTAAAACACACCAAAATATTTTATTACAAAACAGATAAAAATTTTAAGATGTTGACAAAACTAGGAGAGACGGATGGATGGGTGGATGGATAGAGAGAGATAAACAGATGTAGATATAGAAATAGATATAAATAGATGTAGATACTCTTTAAAAGCCAATCAGGAAATATTATTCAAATATTTTCAAGTGAAAAATACCTATTCTCTATTCATCTCCAGGTTTCTATCAAAAGAATATGCTCTGAGAAATACACAAAGTAGCATGTCTAAGGATGTTCACTGAAACATTATTTGTAATAGAAAAAAAATAAACCGAAATACTACCAGCTAAGGGAACTCCTTACATAGTCGATGGTACATCAGCGCCACGAAATATGCAGTAAAGTATTCAAATAAAAATAAAATATTTAAAAATAATTAATGAAAAGATCTCAAGAACTTTAGTGAAAAAGCAAGTCATAATAATAGACTTATTCAGGCCGGGCGTGGTGGCTCACGCCTGTAATCCAAGCACTTTGGAGGCCAAGGTGGGTGGACCACCTGAGGTCGGGAGTTCGCCAACATAGTGAAACCCCATCTTTATGATAAAAAAAAATTTAAATGTATTTAATACTCAAATAATAACAGACATCCAAATGCATATGTAAAAAAAAAAAAACAAATATTTGACTCTGTATGTATTCACACAAGGAGCACCGTAAGCAGGGAACACTACTGAAAAGACACATATGAACTGTTAATAATAAAATGGGTAGTGTAATGGGGAGATGGGTTATAAGGGATATCCTCTCTAGTTTATTTTGTATATAACTTCTTAGCTTCTTGCAGCTTTTGCAAAATAATGCATAGTTATGTAATGAAAATACAAATGTTAAAGGGTAATTCATACCTGTACATAGAAAGAAAGGCTATACTCATTAATATGATTTGGAGTATTTCTCATTTAGTAAAGGTATGGCAAAGTGATGGGTAAAGTTCTTGTGCTCTGGGCTAGACTTGGGTTTTAATTCTGGTGTGGCTGTTTATGAGATGATGTGAGACATTTCATCATTTAAAAAATTAGGCTAGTAATAGCACTAACTCACAGAGTTTTTGTAAGGATTTAAAAAGATCTTATATAAGAAATGCTTAAAGTAATGTATGGTACATAATAAAGATTTATAAAGTTGCTGTGGTTGCACTACAAAGTCTAAAATGCTAAGAATTTAAGCTTAAGGCTGACAAAAGTATTGCTAATATACAGTCTTGAATCTTCTAAGAAGCAATAATTATTTACATTAAAACAACCATGCTTTTGATATGAAACTCTACTGAAAAATCACTTATTCTAAATGAGACTTTAAAAAACATTTCACTTTAATAAAATTCTATGAAATGTTCAATGTGCAATTTCTTGAAAAGACTATAAGCCTGGTATGTTGTACAACTCTTTGTCATTTTCATGCTTTTAATTCCCTTCAGTATTTTTCTATATTTAATAAACATTCTATCATTAGAAAAAGAAAATGAAATTAACTAAACTTCAATTTCATATATTGAACAAATTAATACAATTTGAATCTTAAAAACTGTAGATTATTGGATTTGGATATTATCTTTGATACGTATTTTTGTATAATACAAAAAGCATGCTCAGCTACACACTTAATTAACTTACATATAAATTTTGTTCCAAGACGACATCCCCAAAATTAAAAATATAGCAAATAATTATTAGCTCAAAAATATACTATAAACTTTAAAATATTGTGCAGCTTTAATATAGCATTTCCAAAATCACCAGGTAATTTTAACAAATATTCCTCCAAAAATCTGTTCAATACTACGGAAATTAGGAGGAGATTTCACATAGCATTTAAGATATGAATGAATTAGTTCTTTAACAGTAACTTAAAAATTGATTAGCACAAAGAAAGCAGAAATAAATTCAATGAGGTAAAATCTCATACTGTTTAAAATTTTGCAATATACTCTGTTATGAAGCAGCTTTTTATTTTCTAATCTTACCTAAGACAAAAAAGAGAAATTTATTCAGATTTAGAATATGGGTTGCAGAGAAAAATCTTTATAATTGTTTATAAAATCTTCAATTTTCAAAATATGTATCATCCTGTTTTCTACAGGACTTGCAAAGGATCTGCAATAATGGATGATTAATATTACTACATGTAGAATCAAGAGAATGGCTTACAGTTTCCTTTAAATATTCTTATATTTTACTATCTTAAGGTTAAAACGATTACTAATATGAATAAAAACAATACTAGGCTAGGTGCAGTGGTTCACACCTGTAATCTCAGCACTTTGGGAAGCCAAGGCAGGCAGATCACTGGACGTCAGCAGCTCAAGACCAGCCTGGGCAACATAGTAAAACCCGTCTCTACTAAAAAGACAAAATTAGCTGGGTGTGGTGGCATATGCCTGTAGTCCCAGCTACTCGAGAGGCTGAGGCACAAGAATTGCCTGAACCCAGGAGGCAGAGGTTGCAGTGAGCCGAGCTCATGCCACTGCACTCCAGCCAGAGCGACAGAGTGAGATCCCCCCAACCCAAAAAAAAACACCAAATTGAGTATTGAACACATTTTAATATTGCCAGGTTCTAAGTAGATCACCTTAATCCATTTAACTCTTTTAGTGTTGGAAAGAGGCTTCTAATTGAGGTTACTAAAATCAACAATTCTTTATTCTTTTTTTAATAACATGTTAATATGCTTCTCTTCCTTTAAGAAAAACCACATCGTCCACAAAAACACTCCACACATTTATAGACTAGTTGATTAAACTAGATCTCATCTGTTCCTCAAGCAAGTATCACCTATTATAAATTTATTTTTAAGAACTTAATTTCTGTGCTGTCAATTCCCCCTTCTTAATTGTTAAAGGATCTCATACATAATGCATGGTTGTATTAAAACACTCACATTGCCTTGTGACATAGCATATGTTGTCAAGTAAAATGCAATAATCTTTGACCTCAACCCACCCATTGACTTCAATAAAAAATAAAAATCATGCCTACAGTCTGGCTAAAAGGGCTTTTAACTAGTAACTCCCTAGCTAATGTACAGAACACTGAGCTCCTTAGACACAATTTTCCTATTCTGTTTTCAAGGGTTGAATTTATAAATAGTTGTTCACAGAATAAATCTATACATTAGTGTGTCTACAAATAAGTTCAATGTGACCATAACATGTTAAAACAAAAATATGCAATTGGTGTTTCACTCGCTTCTTCTATCTAGACACGTGTATGGAAAAAGTAAATTATAGTTTTCAACAATATAGCCTCAATATAATCAGGGCAATATTTTCTAAAGAAAACCATCCTGAAAATGGAAGGCTATTTAACAAAAGTTGTATCCCTCATGGGTAGGCTTCCTTCTGTTGCTAGCTAAAGGTTGACAAGGGTCAGTCTGCACAAAACCAGACATGAGCAATATTCAAGGCAAACCAGCTCCAGTATACCTTACTTGCCAGGGAACATTACACTTCCTTTCCAAGACAGTGTAAATGTTTAAAGGTCAGAAGAACACAATGCCTGTCAAAGTGTTTCATGTATGTTAAAAAGACAGGTAATTTAGGAAGAGTCTCTGACATTTAAAAGGGAATCATGCTTTCACCATCTCCCCCTCCTCCAACTTGACACCTAATTAAGCATCAATACAAAACAATATAATTGAACAGATGTACTAGTCATTAACAGGAATCACCCATTCTCCTATCAAATCAGAATGTACAGACAGGGCTCTATTTGTAATAGGTTGACTTAATTGCCTGAGAATTCCCCAGATAAATTTACAAATGGATCAAGACATCTCACACGTGCACATGCTCACACCCCACAGACAAACACATGCACTCCTCCTAAGCTTTGATCCATGCTTTTGTCACTGTTACATCCATCTTTGCAAACGAGAATTTATGGTGGCTACAATCAGTACCAGAAGATCAATTAAATAAATGGAAAATAAATAAAGCTGAATGAAAGGTACCAGCATTCAGATTTAGCAACACCTTAATAACAAAAGCTTTTTATATAGCAGGGCTTTGCACAATGTAGTTGCTTAAATTTTGTTAGTAAAAACAAAGCACATACCCTGATTTGAAAAGAAAAAAAATGAGCACACTAAACAAACAAAAACGCGAAAAAAGACTACAGAAGAATTATTTATCCTGGCAATTTACTGTACTACATTTGTTTTAACACAAGGATCTGATTCACAATTACTTTACTTCCATGGTTTCTTTATTAACTCAGTCCTGAAATGGGCCAAACAATTCTCCTTATACCATTTTGCAAGGCAGATAATCCAGAAAGGTGACACAATGTAACGTCTTCCTGTTCCTTTAACACCCCTCTTGGATACGTAGGTGGTATCAGCTGACTATGTGGCTCAGTTTCCCTTATGAAAACCTATCTCAATAAAATCATTTGGAAAGTAGAAAATAAGGGATCTCTCTAAAGGATTAAATACATAGCTTGATTTAGAATTTAGAAAACAGATTCCAGTTTTCTAATCCTCAACAAACTAAAGGCATTAATGTGAAGGAATATAAGAGATTTATTCCCAAGAATATCATATTGGATCTGAATTTCAAATGAAAAATTGGCATTCCCTCCTGGAGTCAGAGAGAAGAAAAAATGAAGAGCAGAAAAGATACAGAAACACAACTTTCAAACTGAATGTCCCACTCTCACACCCCCCACCAACATACTCACATATGCACACACATTGAAACATGTAGGTCTGCCACTATTCTGTCCTACCCCATCACCCTCAGGCCAGTGGAGAATGCAGTCACTGGTGGCTGCCTGCATTTCAGGTTCTAGGGATGACATTGTCAGGGCTTATTCCTGGGCTTTTTCAGTGCTGTAGAGATTCCCAGTCACCTCATCAAATCTCTCCTGTTGGAACTGCAAGTGCCAGATCAAATCTCCAGCCACCCAGACCACAAAGGTATGGGGGTGTAGAAATGAGGGGTGTGTACCCAGTTCTAACCTCCTCTCATATGAAACATTCCCCGTTGGTTGCCCCAGCCCCTTGAAGTCTCTTCCCTCCTCTTTTCTTGGCGCACATATTATCTACACCACTCTCTGGACCAATTAATCAGGTACTACTTTCAATACTTCTTACAATTCTGTATTTTTTTTTTTTAATTATAAAGTCAATGAGCTTTCTGTGTATATTTTCTCCACCATAAAGAAGTAGATTTTTTAGAGTAAGGCATGCCCTGTATTTCTTTGTATTTAGCACACTGCTTAGTCAATGTACTCACTGCCCCCCAAATATTATTGATTTCATTGTAGACTGTCTTAATTGCCAACAGCCCCAAACAGCATGTCTTTGAAGTCTCTGGGGTGAAAATCAGTTACTGGTGATTGCCTCGGGCTCTCCTGACTCCAGGAGGAAGCTTAATGACTGAAAACACATTGGCTGTCCATCAGTAAAACAAGACCACATGTCACTGTGCTTCTGTGTCAGCTAGAGCTGGGTGACAGAAAATAGGTGCTACAAAGGGCATCTTCAGGCCTTAAGCCCCCTACCTCTTGTGAAATATGAGAAAGCTGGGCTTTTCTCAAAAACAAACAAAAAAATCTGCCTGGTTTTGTCCAATTCATCAGTTTGGGAGATGGGTAAGAAATGTAGTTAGATCCCAAACATGGCTAAATTCTTTAAAACAAGTTTTTAAATTACGAAGAGCTTTTAATGGGTATTTATTCATCTTACTATATACATGACTAAGCAGCTCAACAAATACCTGTCACTCACACACTAGAAATGAAACAAGCTTTACTACACACAGCACTAACCATGCATTTCACTCTGTTGTTATAAAAAATACAAAACAGTTGGAAACCTGACAATGACAACCTAAGACTTGTGAGTTTAGATATTGTCCTTGCTTTACTTCTCGAATAGGAGACTAATGTTCTCTTTAAAGAGAAACAACCAAGAGATAAAATATAACCTTTGAATATGAACTGTGTATTTTTCTCACAGTAAGTAAACAATAGATATCACAGCAAGTAAACAATAGATATTCCAAAACAGCAGGCATCTTATTAATTCAGTAGGATCGGCAATGCTTAAACTCTTCTCATCTGAAAAGAATAGTTTCACACTTCTTTTCCAAACGTACATCTCTGTATGTAATGTACAAGAATTCACGTGGGTTAGAGGCCTGGATCTGTGTGTGTACAGAATTTCCATACAGTACCAAGGTTGATTCAAATTTCCCTTGCTACTAGCCTTCTCAGCAACTAACAAGTAAAATATTAGGCTATGAACAGCATTTGAGCTCACCGTTGATGAAAGTGAGCTGTAGTGGGCAATGTCAGTCTTATACTTTTAAGAAAATCTTTTTGGCGATGGAGGAAAACAGAAACAAAACCAATCCCACTTTAGAATAAAATGCTGAACAATGAAATGGAGGGTTATTAATTCTCTGCCACTTGAAGGGTGTTTTCCACCCATCAGCATGCTGAGATAATTACATACACATGACACTGTATTATACATGCTGTTTGCCTACTTCAAAACTGTTCTCTAATACAAGGATTATTGATGGAAGCTTCTTGTGCGTCATGTTAATGGCACAAAAAAATTACCTAATTTCCACTACAGCTAATCCATGACTCAAATTTTATCAAGAAAATTCTGGATGAATTGTGTAAAACCGCCGGTTCCATTCCAAATAAAAATTGATTCGTTTTTATTGGGGTCACACAGTCAGCTTTTAAAACCTAACATCTCTTCTTTTGCCAAAAATCTAACATTCCAGTTATCGATTAAAGCTTCAGAGTTGCTTTGGAAGGTATTAGATTTTCTTTTCTATTTAGATCAGAATTGTTATATTGGATCAATGCAGTTGTGACCATCTGTAGGATTCAGCTCTCCATGCTGCCATGTCCTGGCCTCTATTTTCTTTTCAGAGATAGTATAGCCACTATAGCTCTTAATAAGAATGCAGGCAGAAAAATCCAATAAAAATTATAAGAGAGGAATTATTTTGGCTTTCTCTTCCTAAATTAAAACATTTGCCTTCTTCCTTCTGGGTCAAGGCGTACTCCCTCACCTCTTCCTGCATAATGGAAGGATTTGATGATCTTATTGGTTCACACTTGAAATATTGATTGGCCCATGAATACTAACAATCAAGAATCACTGTGGTTAAAGGTTAGGAACCCTTTCAAAGAGAGATCTTTTTCCTGCACTTTCTGCCCCTTGCCACATGATCCTAAGGCCTCAGACTGAAAGATTCGCAATCTCTTTCTCTTTCTGGTCCAAAAAATTTGCATAGAGAAGAAAGCCCAAGGCCCCTTGTGAACCCAGCTGCTTCTTTCTATGGTTGATGTTAAAAAACAAAACGAATTCCTAAATGTCATCTAACTCAAACCTTCATCCAAAGAATGTAGTCTAAATATATTAAACTTTGGCTTTATCTTCTTACTTGGGAGTTCAGGTCTTCAGACTCAGAATTGGGATTCCTATCATGTATAGCCTGTATGATCCTGGGCAGGACACTTTATCTCCTTAAATATGTATTTTTTTACCTGTAAAATATAGCTACTTAGCATTACCTTTCTGTTGGGGTTGCTGTAGGAAATAAATAAAATAATGGATTAAAAGGGTTTAAGAATATTAAGACTGGACATGGTGGCACATGCTTATAATCCCAGCACTTTGGGAGGACAACACAGGAGGATCGCTTAAGCCCAGGAGTTCAAGACCATCCTGGGCAACATTGTGAGATGTCGTCTCTACAAAAATGTTTTAAATTAGCTTGGGTGTGGCAGCACATGCCTGCAGTCCCAGCTACTAAGGAGGCTGGGGCAGGAGGATCACCAGAGCCCAGAAAGTCCAGAATGCAGTGAGCCATGATAGTGCCACTGCACTCCAGTCTGAGCGTCAGAGCAAGTCTCTATCTCCAAAAAATAATAATAAATTTTTAAAATATTTACTATAGAAGTGCTCAATGGCAATTATTGTAACTATATGAAACATTATGAGTGATTATGAGCTCAGTTTCTTATTCTATTTTGTTATTGTTTTTTAATGATAGAATTTCTGTTGAACCATACTCTACCTCCCCATAATTTTGTGTAGTACAGGTGTCTCTAAATTTCCGATACTTTCATTTTATGTCTATTTTGCCATGAATTCTCCAGACTTGTTAAAAACACCAAATTATTAGTTACTCTTCCTCAACTATGATTTCTTAATACATTAGCATTCTAGTCATCTCCTTAAAAAATAACCTAATTTGCCAATAAACTCATTAAATATAATTTGACTCTGAGACCTGAAGCCACCATTCAAGATGTCCTCTGGCCAGAGTGAAGTTCCGTATCTGTCAGGATGGCAAGTTTTGTTCATATCCGATTTCACTTCCTAGGTTTTAGGTTATGGTCTTCTTGCGGCTGCTGCTAATGTATGCGTGCAGGGGTTGACTGTTTGTGTCTCTGTATGTGTGTGTGTGTGTGTGTGTGTGTGTGTGTGTGTGTGTTAGAGCTGCATCTATGCCAGTTCTCCTCGACTCTGTATTACAGATTTTAAATTTAATCTAAGGTTATATCTGTCCCTGTTAGACTGTGTTTTTTAAATGAGTGAGTGAAGGGGCTCAGAAGTGGTACCTTCTCCTGTGTGTGGCCTATAGTCGTTTTTGTATTGACTCTCAAATGTTTCCCCAACCATTACCATTATAATTCATTTGTGTACTTTTAAAACAGAGATTGTCTGATGCAGCCCATGTCTACTGACTGACAAATTTCTAAGCATAGGTCACAAGAATCCATGGAAACATAATTCATAGGAGTTTTTTTTTTTTTTTTTTTCACATAAAGCTTTTAAACACTTACTTTTCCCTAGAAAAATGTTTCAAAGACAATCTTGATAAATCATAGAAGCACCCATTTTTTACTATTTAAAATCTGAAAAATACTTTAACAAATACAGATTCCTTATCACTTGTAACCATTTATGCACTAATATTTTTAAAAAATGATTATGTTTATCTAACTTATTTACACTTATCTGAACTTCTCTGAAAATAACATGTAGGAAAATGTGGTTGTGTGCCTAGATTTGTTGTCCTGGGACATGTTCAAAGATTATTGATGACTCAGTCAATTGTCTAAAATTTCAAATTAATATATATATGGAACCACTCATTAACTTTTAAAAAATAAAAAGTTCTATTGATTTTTTTTTTTTTGTTTTGACTATGGTAAGAACTGGAAATAATTGGTTTTTACCTCTGTTTCTTGACTCTTTCACTGTATGAAGTACCAAGTCACTCCTTCTATGAAATACATGGAAATTATCTCACGTGTACTACTTAACTGTTCCCCTCTTCCTAAATATATCCATCCTTCTTTCTCTTCCTCTTCCTCCAACCTTTGTTAGTTACAATTTATTTTTAACTTTTACACTATTTTCTATTAAAAATAATTAACATCTTAAGAATCTATTGGACTATCCATAGGCTTTAGGTGATATTTTTTACTCCCTAAGTATAAAAAGTGAAATAAATTAATGTCTTGCCGCATCCCTTTACCATCCCATAACCCAGCTTCTCTCCACTGTAACATTACTTTTAAATTGTCAAGTTTACTACATTTACATTCTGTTCTCTAACTATGATGTTCTCCCATCACAGTATCCATGAAGTAGAAAATTTTGGCATTAAAGCATGGTGCATTTCAAATTTCAAATTTTCTCACGTCCAAAGATGATAAAATTAAAGTAAGAATATTAGTTTTGTGACTGACTGGAAAGGTATAAAACATCAATACATGTATAACAACTCAAGCTTGTGCTTTCATGTAATTCATAATATCAACTTTATGTCAATACTTCCTTTATACCTGAGTCTAGACATAGAGAAAAACATCCTATGATTGATAGGTAAAAATATCCTGTGATTATGTTTTGTATGTTTGGAGAATTGATCATTCAATTTTTCATGTGTGATTTTATTATATTAACTACAGCATAATAAAAAGTCTGCTCTCACTCTAGACACTCTGCTAGAACATATTCTTACAGAGTCGGGTGGCAAATGAGAGGGGGAAGGGCATATATTCAATAAGCACTTTGATCAAGTAATTCAATTTTCACAAAATTTTATGATCTCCCAACTATTCATTTATTTAGTGAGAGAGAGAGAGAGAGAGAGCGTGTGTGTGTGTTTTAAGACAGAGTCTTTCTCTGTTGCCCATATTGGTGTGCAGTGGCGTGATCTCAGCTCACTGCAATCTCCACCTGCCAGATTCAAGCAATTTTCAAGCTTCAGCCTCCAGAGTAGCTGGGACCACAGGTGCACATCACCACACCTGGCTAATGTTTACATTTTTTAGTCGAGACAAAGTTTCACCATGTTGGCAAGGCTGGTCTTGATCTTTTGGTGTTAAGTGATCTGCCTGCCTTGGCCTCCCAAGGTGCTGGGATTATAGGCATGAGCCACCACACCTGGACTCATTTATTATTAATGTGTATAAATATGTCCTTGACTGCAACCAAACTATCTAGATTCCATGGTCCTATACAAAATATATTCTCAAATTATTTGTGACTACCTTTATCATTAGCTTGGTGAAGAGAAACAATATTTATGAAAGACAGTTGTAAAAGACATTCCTCTGTTGTCTATATATTAGATTAGATCAAAACTATGTTCTTAGACCACAATGTCTCAAAACCCTGCAGAATTACTTTTACTGAGTTTGGCTTTCTTTTTTTACCCTTAGCTCTTACAGGAAGAAGTTTACAAAATCCAATCCTGCAGTTATTAATCCTTCAATAACTCATGTATTGAAAATTTATTGCAAGGCTTTCTTTCTCTTCTTAAGCACCAGGAAAAATACCTGAGCTCCCTTATGCAATTAGTACACTATTTCCATATATAAACTGTACAGCAGAGTTATTCCCTGTATAAACTCCAGAATAAAATTCACCGGTCAATTTTTAATAATTATGTAACATCCATGGTCTATGTATCTTACATACAAACAACCCTGGCCTCTTATTTTCATTTGCCTTTTTCCAGTCTTTAATTGTGTATTAAATTTATTTTCTATAGTATTATATTTGTAGGAGTGTATAAATAAATGAAAAAATATTCATAGATACTCCATATTTTCTAATAGACCTATTTAACTCATATCACATATGAGACTGTTAAGGAAAAAAAAACATATCAGGGAGGGAACTGAATCTTCCTGACTTGAAGAAAGCATCCTCAACAGATATTGTAAACCCCAAAGTAAGAGAAATAAAGTTCAAATTGAAGTGGGGGTATAGACTGTACAGAGAGTTCCAGTGAGAAAGCATTATGAAAAATAACCACATAGGAATTCTTTTCCATTTAAGAAAATTTCCTGATTTTCTCTTGGCCAGAGTTTTGTCCTTCACCTCTACAATTTACTAGAATTAAAATGAGAGTGAAACAGAAGCCACCAGTCCTTCCCAAGGCTTCTCATCCTGGAGTTCTCTGTCAAGTGGGCGATTTTGACTGCTAAGCATTCTTTTGTTTGCTTTGTCTGAAGTCATCCCCAGATTAGTTTGTGACTTGCTTGGGCATGTTTCCCAGCAGTGATCTTGGGCTGCCCCATTCACTTCTGACCCGCACCTGCTCTTTTCAAGTGTTGCACCCAGAGTGGCTGAGGTCTACACAGAGGCGTGCTGGCCCATTCACAGAGACTATTCAGAGAACTTCTAGGGGAGGGGCAGTGGGCGGGATGGCAGCCCTCCAGAGAAAAAAGGAAAGTGACCCCTTAAATCAGAGAATGACCTTTTATTTGTTATTAGTTGTCTAAGTAAGTGTAAGGGGACCACCTCCTCCATAATACCCTTTGTGATACGGTAAATGTTACATGGCCTAAAATGGTGCTTCTGAAAAGATTAGATGAATTATTGGTATTTAAAACTCATTAAGTGACATGTTTAGATATCTAGACAGGGCATAAAATCTATTCTATAACTGGTATTCAAAAATATTTACTCTTTGTTCCAAAAACAAGAACGTGAATGCATTTGGATACATTACTGCATGAAATGTATCATAGTAACAAGGGATTTGCAGAAGGCTTAATAATTTTCTCACTAAGGTTTAAGAATCAGCCATTCAGTACTTCTGTTGAAATGGTATTGTGATTTCTTCTAAATCTTCAGCTCAACAGTTGTAAAGGAAGGACTCACACCTATATTTTATCTAGTAACCTAAAAGTCAGCAGAAACTTAAAAATAAACCCACTAGGTATATTTACATACAGGCGTCCCCAAACTGCGGCCCCCTGAGGCCATTTATCCGGCCCCCCCGCCGCACTTCAGGAAGGGGCACCTCTTTCATTGGTGGTCAGTGAGAGGAGCACAGTATGTGGCGGCCCTCCAACGGTCTGAGGGACAGTGAACTGGCCCCCTGTGTAAAAAGTTTGGGGACGCCTGAACATTTGCCATTTAGAGCACGGCTTTGAACAGGAAAACAGATCATAATTCATGTTGGGTATTTTTCTCCACTGCATAAGTTTACAAAAATTGTTCTTCGGTTTCTTTTACTGAGATTTTTGGGCCACTGATCTGTCCCAAAAGAGAAAAAAAACTGGCTCTGAGGCTCAACTTTTCCATCCCAAGGAGGCTTGTAGGCAAGACTGCCAGCAGTACCACTCAGACTCTCAACTAAAAACTACTTGCCATTCAATTATTCATATTCAGCCCTTCGAGGGGAGAGAAGGCTCTAAAGAGAAATAGAGCAGCAAATATGTAGACAGAGAAAGAAGGAGGAAAGTTTTTAATAGTTATATGAGAAAAGAGAATCACAGACAAAGGATGTTATTTAAAATAGGTAATAGAACAGACTCACTTCTAATAAAAACGGACAGTGTCCTTGGTCTTCACATATGCATAATGAATTAGCGGCAAATATGCCCAAAAGGTACACAGTTCAATGAAATGCTGAATTACTCTAATGCTCTCAGAGTAGGAACAAGCACAGTGTTTTTAATGCTTTTGGTTTATCACCTGAGCTCTGCCAAACACACACCTCCACAGGAACTTTTATCACTTTGCCTATACTCTCCTGATGTGAATTAAGTATATTTGGTAACAATGCATATTTACTAATATATACATGCTCGGGGACTATTTTGTTCAAAGTTCTTTCCATATAAATAAAGATTTCCAGTATTGACAATAGCAAATATTTATAAAGTACCTCTTCACACTAAGGCATATAGATTATCAAAATTTTACGTATTTGAAAAACCAAATAATTATTTAAAATAAACAAGCCAAAGCAGCTGCTGCAAAAATATGCAAGTCTATGTGAGGTACATTTCCACCATGTACAGTCAAAGGGTGTTGAAAATAGGAAATTGTGAGAGATACAGAAAAACTACCTTTTCAGTTATATACTTAAACCTCTCATTTATCACATTTCATTTGACTAAAACCATAGAGAATTAAAGTGACAACTGAAGAAGTCACCAGGAGCATTTTGATTTTGGTTTGAATGCTGTAGAATGAATTGTGTCCCCCCAAAAATGTATATGTTGATGCCCTAAATTCCAGTATGTCCGTATTTGGAGAATGGGCCTTTGGAAGGTAATTAGGGTTAGATGAGGTCATGAGTATGAGGCCCTCATAATGGGCTCAGTTGCTTTATAAGAAGAGGGAGAGAAAGATCGTTCCTTCTCCAGCACGTGAGGACACAGCATCGAGGCAGTTATCTGCAAGCCAGAAAGAGAGTTCTCACCAAAACTTGAATGAGTCAGCACCTTAATCTTCGACTTCCAGCCTCCAGAACTGCGAAGAATACATGTTTTCTTTATTTACTTTATTTTTAAAATAAATAAAAAACATTTACCTTAAAAATAAATGTTTTCTTTATGTACTTTATAAATATTTCATTTAGGCCACCCAGTCTATGGTTTTTGTTAAAGCAGCCTGAACAGACTCATACAACTGGTTTGTAAAATTTTCGAAATGAAAAAAAGATCACTGGTAGGAAGTGAAGAAGAGGGGAAAAAAAGAAGAAAAACCTTTTGTCTTGAAAGAATTTGTTTTATAATATGAAATAAACACTTCATTAAATGCCAAGGATAAAAGAAACGTAAAGCTTGTTTGCCTTGCATATAAATGACAAAAATGGCACTTTTCATATGAGATCAGTAGATGTTAGGATAGAAATCAACAAAAAGTATATTTCACTGCCAAAAACAGCAGAGACGGAGTTCTTTTTTACTGAATGTTGATGCAAGACACAAGGGAAAACTTTGGGGCATGATGTAAGAATCAATTAATGCATAAAAATGGAGCATAAATCACATTAATGTATTGCAATGCTCTTGCACACTTTAGCCCCTACTGAAATACAGGCCCAATATAAAAGCTTTCTCCTCTGTAGGCATTAATGACTCTCTCCCCTTCCTTGTTTCAACATCTTTTATGAAACTTCACCATTGCACAAGGCAATGAATCAGCCTTCCTACTAGATTGCAAGCTCCAGGAGGAGCAGGAGTGTATGTTGCTCAGCTTATGCTTTGCCCTTCCTTCTGTTCCTGCTACTGGCCATCCAAAGAGGCTGGATTCTTCCCTCCTACTGCTGGAATGAGAAAGTTCAGAATCTCAAATTAAAATGGATCACACCTTACTATGGAAGGAATTATCATCAGCTATTTAAAGAAAAAGACTTTCTCATACCTACCTTTTCCCCCACATCTCCACCTCCATCCTCTTTCCCTGATGCTTACAAATGTCTTCCACTGATGCTCACGATGATAAATGAACACAAAATCTGGTGATAAAATGTAGTTGAAATACTCCATTGTAACCCTATCCGGGTTACATAGGTTAAATGAGCCTTACAAACTGGTGTGGGAACCTGTTACTTTAATGCTAACATATATTGTCTGTTTTCTAAAACATTTTTGCAAATATATTTTTGGAACACTATAGCCAGTTACCACTTATACTAGTACATTATCAGACACTGTATAGAAGGTTGTGTGTGTTTGTTTGCTTGTTTTTGAGACAAAGTCTCTCTCTGTCGCCCAGGCTGGAGTGTAGTGGTACGATCTTGGCTTACTGCAACATCCATCTCCCAGGTTCAAATGATTCTCCTGCCTCGGCCTCTGGAATAGCTAGGTTTACAGGCACCTCCCACCATGCCCAGCTAATTTTTGTATTTTTAGTAGAGATAGGGTTTCACTATGTTGGTCAGGCAGTCTCCAACTCCTGACCTCAAGTGATTCACCTCCCTCAGCCTCCTAAAGTAGGATTACATGCATGAGCCACCACGCCCGTAATAAGTGCACTCAGCAAGGGGAAGAAAATACTATAGTACTGCATATCCTTCCCTTTTAATCAGCCAGATTCTCAATTCTTACTTTGGGCTGCATTCTCCTATGGACACTTTTACATCAAATACAACCAAAGGTCAAAATATACCTTGGGATACAGTTGCACATAAGATTGAGGGGGAAATTAGCTCTTGTTTCAAATTACACTTTAACATACTTATCATATCCTTCTAGAGCCAAGGAAGTGCCTATTAAGAAGTAATACTTAGCAAAACACACAATGCAGATATAAATAGTCAAATAAAATACAGCCCCACACCCATTTAAAGACTCTATATGCAAACGTATCACATTCCTTGTTTTACTGTAAAAATATACTATAATAATTTAGCTTTAAACAATCAAGTAAAAAAAAATCACATCTATCTAAGCAATGAGATTAGCACCCTCTACACATATTCTTAATGTATACAGTATAAAGTGGTGGTAAATCAAATATATTATCTATAATGTGGTTAAAGAATTGTGAAACTTTAATTATTGATTATTGTACTTAAGATAGTTCATGACGTCTCTGCTGTTAGCAGCTTTAGGGTACATGAGAGTGGCAGCAGGATGGAATCAAGGGGGCAAGGGGCAATCCAGGTGCCACAGGGTGCACCGAACTCACAGCTCCGCTTGCTTCCCAGAGCGGTATTTTGTTTTCATGTGAGGTGGAAAAAGTTTTGCTTAAAGTTAATATGAAGTCCTATACAGTATGCACATTCTGCAGACGAGAAGAGAATGCTTAACTTTACTGTAACAGCAGTATGTTTAGGATCTCTCCTTAAGATTTGATCCTCTAAACTTTTCTTTCCAGAGCAAAAAGAAAAGAAACCCTACAATCAAAATACATTTATTAAGGTAGGCTGGGCACGCTGACTCATACCTGTAATCCTAGCACTTTGGGAGGCTGAGGTGGACGGATCACTGGAAGCCAGGAGTTCAGAACCAGCCTGGCCAACATGGCAAAACCCTGTCTCTACTAAAAATACAAAAATTAGCTGGGCGTGATGGTACACGCCTGTAATCCCAGCTACTCAGGAGGCTGAAGCAGGAGAATCACTTTAACCTGAGATGTGGAGGTTGTGGTGAGCAGAGATTCTGTCACTAAACTCCAGCCTGGGCAACAGAGTTAGACTTCATCTCAAAATAATAGTAATAATTTATATATATGCACACACATACATGTACATGTATGTATATAAAGGTAGATGTATGTATGTGAAGGTAAACAAGAAAACAAGGATGGAAGGTTTTTTTAGAACCTTTTGTTTCTCAACAGACAATTTTCTTTAACAGAAAGTCATTATTTTGACTGTCATCTCTGCCACCCTGCAAACAACTTAATGCATGCTCAAGATTAACAAACTTTAAATGTTCATGTTAGTAGTATTAAACACTTTGATCCCAATATTCATTTGTATATTATGCATGCTGATTTTTCTAAAGATGTCGTGAGTTCGCCTCCTCCATTCTTAAATATGTATTCTGTTAACAGCACAGCATTCAGAAGTACAGAACGCTAAATAGTAAGAGGCATTATCTCTACTGAGCTGATTTCCTAGTCTCCCTACCTCTAATCAGGAAGCTGGCCCACTTAGCTGATACACAGATTCGATGCCCCATTCTTATTTGATGTATGACCATAGAAATTCCCAGTCTCTATTTAGAAACCCCCAGTCTCTGTTTCCTCATCTTTAAAACATAGTTAACTGTATTTAATTTATTGGGTTATGGGGAGAATTATACAAACCCATATACATATCCTTAACAAACTTAAAATAGCCAAGCAGAGTGCCTTATACACAATAAACATTCACATAAATAGATGTAACTGTTTTAAAGTTAAAATTCTGATGTGAGGCCAGGTACGGGGCTCAAATCTGTAATCTCAGCACTTTTGGAGGCTAAGGCAGATGGATCACGAGGTTCGAGACCAGGCTGACCAACATGGTGAAATCCAGCCTCTACTAAAAAGACAAAACTTACCTGGGTGTGGTGGTGCATGTCTGGAGGCTGAAGCAGGAGAACTGCTTGAACCCTGGATGCAGAGGTTGCAGTGAGCCAAGATCACATCACTGCACTCCAGCCTGGGCGACTGAGCAAGACTCCGTCTCAAAAAAAAAAAAATAAATTCTGATGTGTTTGTCTAAAGTCTCCATATATTATAATTTATTGATAAGTTAAATGCATCTCATCTGTTCTTTATGTTGTTACTAGTTTTTAAAATTGTATATGCAACAGGAGCTCAGGAGAGAAGACACTTCGAGTCTGTGGAACTTTCTCTGAGTTCTTCAGGGAACAGGACAGAAGAAGCAAAATAAAGACGAACTCATATTCCAGAAATCTGCAAAGGTTTACAGAAAGGGCAATGTAGGTGTGGCTCATTTGAATGACAATCAGAACAACACTCTATTCAGTCAGTGAAACTATCTATAGGAATAAGATTGGAGACAGCAATTCCTTTCTAAGGTCTTAACCTTTCTCTAGCAGCAAGTGGAGTCAATAACACATAGCTGTGTTCCAATCTTTGCATTTCCTTGGAGTAAAAAGAAAAACACCTGATGTGATCATTATACACTGCATACATGTATGAAAATATCCTATGTACCAAACAATATGTATAATTATTATGTATCAATTTCAAAATTTAAAAAGAGAGAAAAGTCTCTTGGGAAAGTTGGTGTTCTCCCTTGTCTCAGGTAACTGAGCAAACCCGGAGTTGAAACAGAGTTGAAGCTTGAGAAACTCTTTAGGGATTCCTTAAAGCAAATCTTAAGAACTAAAGCACCGGCCGGGCGCTGTGGCTCAAGCCTGTAATCCCAGCACTTTGGGAGGCCGAGGCGGGTGGATCACGAGGTCGAGAGATCGAGACCATCCTGGTCAACATGGTGAAACCCCGTCTCTACTAAAAATACAAAAAAAAAAAAAACTAGCTGGGCTTGGTGGCGCGTGCCTGTAATCCCAGCCACTTAGGAGGCTGAGGCAGGAGAATTGCCTGAGCCCAGGAGGCGGAGGTTGCAGTGAGCCGAGATCGCGCCATTGCACTCCAGCCTGGGTAACAAGAGCGAAACTCCGTCTCAAAAAAAAAAAAAAAAAAAAAAAAAAAAGAACTAAAGCACCAACAAGAAAAGTCAATTAGCCAAGAAGCTAATGTAAAATGAGTAGCAAGAATGCAAAATCTTACTTCGAGAAAAGTGGTTCATCGAGCCATTACTGTGGATGTGTACGGGTCCAGAGATCCTAGGAAGCCCAGCCCCCATTCCACCTATTCAAACGACTCATAGGATGTATTTTTTTCCTTGAAGTGTTTACCATTGGTTACGAGACAGCACTGCCCTCACACACGTAAAAATGTACAAAGCTGTGTATCCAATATAGAAAACAGTAATTACTGAAGAGACTAACGGGGTTATTAAATGAAAAAAAACGTTTAAAAATATTTTCAAAGAAATTATATGATTTTTAAAGAATTTTTTTCATGATATAGTAGCTCCATTTACTAAGAGAGGTTTTATTTAAGGTTCATGCTATCTTGACACTCACCTCTTTTTTCCCCCATGAAAAACATAAAAGAGACTTGGGTTTTTCCTCCTTCTAAGGTAGACAATGTGGAAAGGCAGAAAAAAAGGCCAAAACTCTGCCAAAAAGCTGTACATCTAAGCAAGACAACTGGCCCATTAACAAATGTCTCCATCAATATCTTGCCATCTGCTGTTTGCACTGTACTTGTCAATATTGAGCATCACTCACAGTTCATGTGACCATATAAAATCTCAGAAAGCACAGAGTACCAAGGTGGAAAAAAAAAAGCAAATTCAGATGGTTTTAGAATCTCACAACACATTCACCACACAAGTATATAATTAGATGGAAACCAGTTATGTACTTTGCATGCTTTATGTGTCAAAGGAAATTCCTCATAATTTCTAACAGTAGATTGATTATGACTGGCAAGCCATGCAGCCCAGTCTCCACCTTTCCCTCTGATTCACCTGACTTTTTGCCCACTCATCTAATTCAGAAGCTCAGATTACCAGATTAAGCTGCTTAAAGTCAAATCAGTGAATTTTAATAATTCATGTTATAAAGGGATGTTGTGGCACATTTAGATAGGATATAGCCCCAAATTGTTAAATTGGTTTTATTAATAAATACCTTAATTGTTTTCAAACAATTTTTTTTTGTCTTTCGTGTTTTATTTCTTTGCACAGATTCAAAGGAAGTAGAAAGCAGGAGTTGTTTGCAGAGGTACAGTTGATAGTCCGATATGATGGAATTTAAAGGGAACTGGAAAAGGGATTCCTTAAAGCAGATCTTAAAAACTAAAACATCAACAAAAAAAGTCAATTAGCAAGGAAGCTAATGCAAAATGAACAGCAAGAATGTAAAATGAGTACCAAGAATGCAAAATGCTACTTCTAGAAAAGTGGTTTATTAAGCCATTACTGTGGACATGTATGGTTTCAGAGATCCTTCCCAACTTTAAGCAGTCATTCTGAGTTTTACATAAATGTTCCTATTTCATTAAATGTTCCTTCATTTGAAAATACTCCTGTGAAGAATGACAATGATAGTGGCAGGAGACAGACAAATCCCTAAGCAGACAGGGGCAGGTCCCTGGTGAAACGAGACCTTCAAGCCAAAGATACTTTAAAGCCTAAAAGCCAAGCTACAAGTTAAATCCATGCACTGGAGAACCTCTCTTCCCATTTGGCATGCTTTCCTCTGATTGATCCTCACCCTTCACCGATTTTACATATACCTACCCTTCCCTAATTAGTTTTTCACACTGTCCTGTCAACCTTTGAATGATGCCTTTGTTTTAGCCTGTTGCATACTTACAAACCAATCACCATGTGCTCCCCCATCATGAACTCATAAAAAGCCCAGACCCAGCCACACTGAGAAAGATGACCCAACTATAGGCGTGGGACCACCCTCACGTCCCCTCACTGCTGATAGCTGTTCTGTTGCTCAACAAAATTCTTCTCTGCCATCCTCATCCTTCAATTGTCAGTGCAATCTCATTTTTCTTGAACGCAGGACAAGAACTCAAGAATCGTCGAACACGGGTACAAGTTGGGGCACACAGGTAAGCTGGGGCACACCCAGCCCAGCCATAGACTGAGCTGGTGTGCAAGCCAGGCATGGCCCAGTGGGCCAAGTGAGTGCAACCCCTCTTGTGGCAGGCCTGGGGCCAAGCGAGCCCTAGGCAGAGGCACTGCCGGCCACAGAGGCCCGGCTGGCAAAGTGGATGTAAAAAATCCTATATCAACATGTTCAATCATTAACAGTTTAGAATGAATAAATTTATTAACATGATTGGAGAATAAATAGTATATGAACACCAGGTACCTTAGGGAAAAGAAAATCATTGGGTGTTCTCCCATATCAATACAACAATTCTAATTAGAAACGTGTTACTTTGGATTTAAATGTTCGGGTGCCTCTGTAAGTCATCGGGAAACAACAGAGACAAGAAGTAAGTTTATTAGCCCTAATCTTGAAAGATAAAGTTATCTCTTTCCTACTTAAAATTCTAAATTTAATTTTGTATACAGGTAATCAGTCTTCTGACTCAGTCTTTAAAAAATTCAAATACATTAATAAAGAGAGAGAAGAAAGAAAGACGGGAGGAGGAGAGGGAAGGAAGGAGGGAGGGAGGGAGGGAGGGAGGAAGAAAGGAACCTAACTGCCTTGAAACAGCCTTGCATATAAAAATTGTAGCTATATACAAACATGTAGGATTTTAATGAAGTAATGGAAATGCATTTCATCTTGCAATAGGGAAATGCTGACCTCTTACACAAAGAACAGCACTAAGCATGTTCTTGAATTTAATGAATGTATAATCCATGCTGAAGGCTACAGAGGTCTGTGCAAGTTACGCAACAGCTCAAATACTACTACCGTATCCATGTTAACAAAAATATAAACTAAAAGAAGAGCTAATAAGATACATATTTAAATTAGAAAATGGGATTAAAACTAAATTTTAAGCCCTTGGCTGTTTTATTTCAATGTAATAGCAGATATAAAAGATGCAGTTTCTCTTCATTCTTATAAATATTTTAATGTAATGGACACTGAGAATTGAAAATATGCTTCCAGCAATTAAGATCTACCTATACATATCTGTCCCTATCAGTGACAGAGCTTTCTTGGGTGTGGCTACTAAATGCGGCACTGTATTTCTACTAACGCTTTCATTTGCATCTTTATGATATAAAAAAGACAGGATAAAACTTTTTAAAAATTGCAAAAAAACAAATTATTCTTGATATTCTAAAATGTAAAATCAAAAAATAAACTTGCAAAATAACTAGACATTTGAGTTACTGATATATATGATTTGCATGCAATGTTTTATTTACAGATAAAGTAGACACCTCATAGACTTCAACTACAGCCTCAGGGGGAGACGAGCAGCAGCAACCCTTTACTGAAATAAGAACTAGGGAGCAACAGAAAGGTAGAGTGAGAACAGGCAAAAATAAATTTGCCAAAGGTCAAGGTGAGAAATAAACAAAAATGTTTTGAGACTGTGCTGAGAAGTACGCAATGCAAATAAATAAAGTACATTAAGTACACCAATAGAGGCAAGTAAAAGGTAGAATGGGACTCAGAGGAGGGCTCTGTTAACTACGGGGTGAAAATGGAGTGAGAAGGGTCAAAGAGGGCTCCAAAAGACACATTTCTGGATATGTCTACCTGCATTTTAAATCACAATCAGTGATTTTTATCTTATTCCTCATGTACTTAGCATGCTTTATGTATCAAAGGAAACTGTAAATCGTATTGTGCTTAGAAGAAAAGTGACAAAAAGAGAAAAAAAGAAAAAGGCAGAGATCTAGAGGAAGGGATGGAGGAAGAGAAAGAGGGAGAAACAAAGGAGGAAACGAAGGAAAAATAGGAAGAAAAGAAACGAGGGAGAAAGAAAGGAAAAATAAAACTGACGTTTCTCTGTATTAAATGAAATCTACCATTACAGATGATAGCTAGCTAGACAGACAGACAGATGGAAATGAATAGATACAGATAGCCAGGTTATCAACAGCCAAGATCATTACCAGTTTGCTTCAAAGACATTTTTTGAGAATGGTGTGTACCTTGTATTTGGGGCACAGGAAAAATGAATCATTTCTGAAGCAGCATAAGCAGGTGGTTTATTTGGAGTGAGTTTTTAGGGGCTTTTTTGGTTTTGTTTGCTTGGGTGTTTTCCCAAAATCCTGCTTCATAATGATTTCTCAAATTCAGGATGAACCCAACCATTAGAAGTAAAAGAATCAACTGATTTTTTGAGACAAAGAGAAGTGAAGTACAAAAGAAGAAACAGAGGTTCAAGGCAATTTCAAACTTTTATGAATGAGCACGTACGTAAAGCTGTAGCTCTCCCCTCTGGGTTTGACTAAAGTGAACCAACCCTTAGATACAAATGTGCTGTACCAGAGGGAGGGCCTTTCTCTAAAACACAATACTTTATACTTCCTTCACCTTCAGCCATAATGATAAAACCTAATAGTAAAAATTAGCATTTCCCATGTTTGTTAGTTGTTACTATCTCCGATATTTGCTAAGAATACTGGGAAGTGGTACACTATTGAAGCATCCTATGGATACATAATATAGTCATTCCACTTTGCCGATCTGTTCAAAACAATATATCGAATTCCTGATACATGTAGAGCACTAACCTAAGCACTAAAAACACAATATAAAATTAAAAAGACACAACTCTGATGGAATATATGATACAATGGAGTAAACTGAGCTAGAGAGAAGTTAAAGATATTTTCCTGGTATTGCACACCAAGTAAGTGACAAGGTCAGTGTCAAACAGTCTGATTCCAGGACGGCTTTCCTTATACTGTGTGCTTTGCTATGGAAGCTAATGCTTACTTGCCAGGGGTTATCCGTGGCATTCTGCTTTTCAGATTTTAATTTCTCCACTTCATATTATATTATTAGTAATTCAATAGAATGTAGTTACATTTTTAAAAAACCCTCTAAGCACATGTCTCAGAGAAGCATGTAAGGTACTTCAATTACTATAATTATTTCATTTAAATTCATTGATAAAATGTGTATTCTAAAAGTGGCTGAGGAACTGAACTGAATATTATGCTGTTCATGGATATGAACAATAGCTGAGTACAATTAATAGACTATTTAGGTACAATTAATAGTCTGAAGGAAGTTGGAATAACACGCATGCCTATCTGCATTTATAATACAATACTTCAGATCATGGTCAATGTTTAGTATTATAGTAAGTATGTGTTTTCTCAGTCTGTGGAAGTATTTTCTTACAGCATAAAGAACACAACTCGTTTAACTACTTTGCGTCTCAATCATTGGTGTAAAAAAATAAAATAGGCATAAGACACATTCCCAACATTTGTTTGAAAGGCTTAAGGGAAATGATATACATGAAAATCCTACGCAGACTACAGAATACAGTGTCCTTCATTATTTTCTCTTTTCAGGATTACAGAGTTGTTTGTACTTTCTAATGTATTTTACCACTTTTAGTAATTACCAGTTAAAATGTTCCTATGCATAACTCGAGGTAAAAATAATTTGCCCTTAACTCCTTTAACCAACCTCAAGGTTTAGTAGCCACTTTTTCTGAGTTGAAATTACCTTTTCAACTTCATAGAGGTCCTTTATTCTCTAAGCTTTCTCTTTCCAGGCCTGGCACGGTGCTTCACACCTGTAATCCCAGTACTTTGGGAAGATGAGGCAGGAGGATTGCCTGAGCCCAGGAGTTAGAGACTAGCCTGGACAACATGGTGAGACACCATCTCTGTAAGAAATAAAAAATTTGGCCAGGTGCGGAGGCTCACGCCTGTAATTCCAAAACTTAGTGGGGCCGAGGTGGGCAGATCACCAGTTCAGGAGATCCAGACCATCTTGGCCAACATGGTGAAACCCCGTCTCTACTAAAATACAAAAAAAAAAAAAAAAAAATCAGCCGGGCATGGTGGCATGCCTGTAGTCCCAGCTACTCAGGAGGCTGAGGCAGGAGAATCACTTGAACCTGGGCGGCAGAGGTTGCAGTGAGCTGAGATTGTGCCACTGCACTCCAGCCTGGACGACAGAGCAAGACTCGGTCTCAAAAAATAAAAATAAAAAATAAAAAATAAAATAAAAAATTTAAAAACAAATAAGACTTCTCTTCTCAAATCCAGGCTTTGTGTAATTTCAAGCAACGTGGAATTCCAGATATAATCATATTTCCGTATTTCCATAATCGGGTTCTTTAAAAATAAAGGGGAATATTTGGATAGTCTTAAATCAGCTGAAGTTTCTCAAGGTTGATCCACCACTTTGTGGCTACACAATCAATATGTCTGCCCTGAGGACTCCCTGCACTAGCTACTTTTTTTTTTTTTTTTTTTTTTGAGACAGTCTCACTCTTGTCACCCAGGCTGGAGTGTAGTAGCACGATCTCGGCTCACTGCAGGCTCGCCTCCTGCATTCAAGCCATTCTCCTGCCTCAGCCTCCTGAGCTGGGTCTACAGGCGCACATCACGATGCCCAGCTACTTTTTGTGTTTTTAGTAGAGATGGGATTTCAACATGTTGGCCAGAATGGTCTCAATCTCCTGACCTAGTCATCTGCCCACCTCGACCTCCCAGAGTATTGGGATTACAGGCATGAGCCACCACGCCCAGCCAGCTACTTCTTTACATCTCAATAGCTGTCGCTCAATTTGTAATGCTGCCCCTCACCTCTGTTCACTGTCTGCATCCTTTTACATGAAGCTCATGATTATCTTAAAGCTTGACTTTCCTGGCAGTAGTCCTGCTACTTCCTGTATCCAAATAATGAAGCAAATCCAACTATAATTTAACCGAGGCCTAAATTAGGACTCAAAATAGTAAAGTGTCTGGAAGCAAAGTGTCTGAAGGCATGGAAGAAATAAGTATCTGTAGAAAACAAAAGTTTGCTACCTCTTCGTGGATGTTAGAAAATAAGATTCTTTTCCATTCATAGTCCTTAACTGAAAACTAGTCCAACAGAATTCCAAACTAGAGATTAAAGTCCAGTCACATCTTTTCAGACAATTTCTGACACTGTGAACTTAAATTCTTTTGTTTTGGAACTCGTGCATTGATTTCTTCATGTCTTTCACGTCTTTCTAGGTTTTTCACACAAGTTGCATGGTCCTCCCCACCGGCCCCCGAGTACCAACCAAAATCATGTGGTCTTGGAACCAAAATCCAGAGAGAGGAGCCTTTAACCAATAACTCACTTTCCCCAAAAGGATTTTGGCTTTTGTTTATCATAAGCTCTTGATCTCTCTCCAACTAACAAGCTCCCTGCCCTCACATGTATTACCTGTATCACTGCATTTGTAATTAAAATAACAAAAAATGAATATTCTTTTATGAATCTAAAATTAGATTTTTATTTTAATATACCTATATTGAGTATATTTTAATCTTCTCTTAGCTCCTTACTCTTTTGACATTTTTTTGGTCCTCAGTTTTCTTTCTTTGAATATACTTACCTAACGTATATATTTGTATTTACGGAAATATTTTTAGATTGCAAGTGGTTATCCTTAACAGTATTCTTTTTGCCTAGAATTGAGCATTTTAAAATGCAGAAGTCGATGCTGACAGAGCACACAAAGGAATGAAGAGATACAAAGGCAAATCAGTGATTACAATATAATGCAATAAGGGTTTTCATGAGGTATCTGCACAAGGAGCAATATTAGTATAGAAGGTAACAACTGATTCCTTCTGACAGCCAACCCTATTGAGCATACATTGCGGTATTAAAGAATGTGTTAAGCACATATGACCTCATTTAATTATCATGATCATGCTCTGTTACAATGATGAGACACAGAGAGGCTAAAAAACAACAGAGCTAACACAGTAGCAGAGTCGACATTCACATTGCTTATTAGATAAAACATGGGAAGACTAAATGGCTTTTATTAGATAATAAAAGGGGAAAAGGACAAACCAGGTGGTGGAACAGAATGGCCAACAGCCAACAGTCATAGGTATATTAAGAACCTGGTGAGAGAAACCAGTGGGACAGGATTAGACAGATGAAGACAGTGGCTAAGAATGAGGCAGGCTGTGTCCAATGACTTTCACCTGAGTATCTAAAGATGAAGTAATTCCTTAAGCATTTAGACTGTGTAATGCCAAGGTAAACCACAACTATTAAAGAAGGAAGTGCTCAACAGCCTTACAGCCCCAGGCCTAACATTTAGGGGAGAGACTAAAAAGGTGAGGAAGAAAGAACACAGCTGGAAGAGAAAGATCTCTATTTCTTCATGATTTTTATTGCAGCAAATCAGCAAATTTACTACTACCTATAATTTAACTGTCTTTGCCACAGTGAAGACAAACATCATTCCCTTTAGGAATGTGTAGCAACAGAATTCTCAAGTCAGAGAAAGAATAAGTTTGTTTGAAATTCTTAATTATGTGATGAGTAAATATATATGTGTGTATGTGTACACTCATACTAATATATCCACAGAATTAAAATGCTGTTGCTAGACACAACAAAAAATAAGTATCACTTTACAGATGCTTTATTCATTTCTGAGTGAGGTCTCACTACCACTTTAGTTTATTTTCTTCCTTTCTTTTTTCTTTTTTTTTTTTTTTTTCAGATAGGGTCTTACTCAGCTGTTCAGACTGAAATGCAGTGGCATGATCATAGCTCACTGCAGCCTCAAACCCCTTTGCTCAAGGTGCCTTCCCACCTCAGCTTCCTGAGTAGCTGGGACTACAGGCAGCACCACCATGCTGGCTATTTTTTAAAATTTTTTGTAGAGTTGGTGGTCTGAACATGTTGCCTAGGCTGGTCTCAAACTCCTGACCTCAAGCGATTCTCCTGCCCTGGACTCCCAAAGTGCTAGGATTACAGGCATGAGCCACCACACTCGGCCCTCTTCTCCCTTCTTTTTTCCTTTCTTCTACCTTTCTTTCCTTCCTTCCATCCTTCCTTCTTTTGACATTCCTTTTATTTTTCATTCTTTCTTTTAATTATAAGCTGAGGTTATTTTTATAATGGAACAGAGAACCTTCTACATTTGAATCACCAATTAAAATTAGATCAACACACTCACCAATATCTGGCTGCTTTGTGATTAGTATGAAATGAAGTAAAGTTTAAAGTCTCATAAAAATCAGAATCAGCACTAAAAGGCGCTCTTGTCTCCACTCAGTTCTATTTCTGCATTGCAACTTAACGAAAACTCTGTTTTATTGGGAGGCTGAGGTGGGTGGATCACCTGAGGTCAAGAGTCCAAGAATAGCCTGGCCAACATGGCGAAACCCCTTCTCTATAAAAAATACAAAAATTAGCTGGGCATGGTGCCTGGCACCTATAATCCCAGCTACTCAAGATGCTGAGGCAGGAGAATCACTTTAACCCAGGAGGCAGAGGTTGCAGTAAGCTGAGATCATGCCATTGCACTCCAGCCTGAGTAACAGAGCAAGACTACATCTCAAAAAACAAACAAACAAACAAAAAACTCTGTTTTAAACAGCTGGTAGAAATTGAACTATTTTCACGAGATAATAAAATAATTTAGAAAAAAAGTTCTTAACTATAATAAACACCTGTAGGTTTACATTTCCCATTTATAAACAAGCAGATAGGGAGACTGGTGAATCTTTTATTCACAGTTTTTAATCTCTTCCTATTTGTAACAGAAAAATACTAATTAGGAGATTCCATCTTCCACCCCATTCCCCCACCACACATACATACATACCTTCATTCTTTCAGTTTTGTACCTTCCATCCCAGAAAAAAAACAAGCAAGTTTAAAATGGGGCACTTGGGAGCTATCACTGCAATTGACCCCTACATTCACTATACTAAAGGTGCCTAAACTGTAATCGGAAATCTTCTATATTTAAGTCACTAATTTAAATTCTTCCAGATTTCCAGGTTTGTAGCATCACTTACTTATTCACTTATTGGGCCAAATTTGATTAGCACCTACCATAGGCAAGCTACTCTGTTAGGCATTAGAAATAAAATGATAAATAAGACATTCCTTTATTCCCTCAAAACGCTGACTTCTAGGGACTGGAGATACAGCAATGAATACAAGGGTAAAAATTCCATCCTAGTAAAACACACATTTTAATGGGGAAGATAGAAAATGTGACAAATAGGTAAATCATATAATGTTAAATATATACATGCATAAGAGAAAAATAAAATTGGGAAATGGGATAGGAAGTGTGAGAGCAGAGTTGCAATTCTAGGGAGGCAGATACTGAGCAGGGAAAGGCAATCTTTTCCTAAAAACTATGGCAATACAATGTGATAGATGCTGCCAACCAAGGGATTGACAGCACGCAAAGATTATATAATAGAAAGAGCTATGATTGTTGGAGAAATCAGAGGGAAGAAATCATCTGAATTCTGAAAGAGAAGATGACATTCACAAGGAGGCTGGGAGACAACAGGCAAAGGAACAGCATATACAAAGGCACAGAGGCAGCATTTAGAGAATAACTGTTATTTATCAGCAGATAGCAGCAATTACCATTTAATTCAGAACGTATCATATTCCAGATATGTTCACACATCACCTTTATTAACCCTCACAATAAATCTATGGGCTTATTAATAGTATTATCATTTTAAAAATAAGAGCAAGAACAGAATGAAGATAAAGGAGTTAAAAAATAGGTTGATGTTAAAGAGTTTGAATATTATCCTTTACACAATGAGCCAACTGAGTTTTAAAATAAAGAAAGTCATAAAATAAGATCTGAAGTTACAGCTTTTTAAAATTGTAGACTGCAGTGTGGAGAACAGACCATTGGGGCTGGGAGGCAGAACAATAACAATTATTTATAATAACGAAAGGCCATAATTTAGGTAAAATGTGGCCAAGGCTTGATTTGAGCCAGTAACAGTGGGAAAATTAAAAGTAGGATAAGGAAAACCTGGTAGCCAACTAAATTTGGGTGGAAGGGGAATGGAAAGGCACCAAAAGGGGAGGTATTCAGCCAATTCTAAATATTCTAACTTAGAACATCTCAAGGGTGACATTATTAGCAAAGAAAAAGAAGGTAAGGGGAGAAGACTGAGAGAAGAGGATGGAGATGAAAAGTGCTCTAATTTTGAACTTCTTAAACATAACTTGGTGATACTTAAAAGTGAAGAGACCCAGTGGACCTTGAATGATGACCAGACTGATTAGAGAAAGATTTTGGAGTTAATATACTTCAGAATTGTTAGCAAGTATATCTTTGGATTGGTTAGAAAGACCAAAAACTCAAATTGCTTATACAAGTAATGTAAACTCTTTCTGGCCAGCTGTAAAATCTCTAAAAGTAAGGTGGATGTTCAACTGTAGTTTAAGTAGGACTCCGGTTCTCTTTCTCTCCAATTGTTTTCAATCTGTCTTCTTCCTTGTACCATGTCATCACGGTTTCACTTAGGGTAGCAAAATCATGTAGCAATCCCCAATTTTTTATCTGCATCCCACAAAATCCCAAAGAGAAATATTTTCTTTGCTACTTATTGAACAATAGTGCTAGACATCTTTCTAGAACAACTTGGGTGTCATTCCGACCACTGGCAAGGTTGAAGAGATTTCACTGATTAATATGGACTCAGCGTGCCTACTCCAAACTATATGGATACTACATCACGGGGGAACACCAGAATTAATGCTGGGGAAGCAATCCCAGTGTCCTCCTCCATCTCCTTCCAAGGCTGACAGTGGCTAATTGTTCTAACACCCAGTAGGAGGAAGTTTTTATGAAGTCACATCTGAAACAAAAAGTATTTCTCTGAGATTGACCAGCTTTTCAGGACTGAGCTTCCAATACCACACAAATCCAACTACATTTTTTTTACCAGAGGTAGTGACAAAGTAAATATTCAGGCCATATGAGAAAATATATTTAAAATATAAATACTGAATAGTTTTCGTAAATGTCAATGAAGAAAATCTGTTGGTGTTAACTAAGAATTCACTTTCCTCTTCCTCTGTATTGCCTCTCACCCCAAGTCCTACAGTAAGCAGCCAAAGGACACCACCAGACTAAAGGGCCGAATTCTTGGATGTTCCTGTGTTCAAAGGAACACCGACCAAAGAACTGAATTCTTGGATGGAGTTCTAAGTAAGTTCTGGAAACTCTGGCCATAAGAGAGACATGGAAATAGCCGGTAAAGGCCTGTCACCTGAAGAAAATTCATGGCTGCGACGAAGACACAGAGTGACACGTGCAGCCAAGAGGGCACAGCAGGAACATGGACAGCAAAGGATCTGCAGTGGGGACAAAGCTCAGAACAGATTCGCTTCATTTCAAAGAATGCTACATCAAGTCTTCCTTTCAGAAGCCTAGAACTGCTTAGGCCTGCCCCAGATCTTAACTGACACCCTTGGTTCAAATGAGTTATGGAAGAATCCTTAAAGGAGTTTAGGTTAATTGCTAACTAGCTTAGGTTTTCTGCTATGATTGTTAATAAGGGGTCAGGGCTGAAATGAAGCACAATTGTGGGGGGAAAATAATTAGTTATGTTTCCTGCACACTTGCTTTTGTGATGCGTTACAGAATTTTATTTAAACCAAAACTCTAATTCCACACTTGGCACCATTTGGTAACTTTTTAAAACTAACTCATTATTTCAGACCCCAGATAATACTACCAGTTTTACAACTGCAGAAAAGAAAATCATTAAACTGCACCCTATGTCTCATGCAGTGTCATTCTGTCGTCAACAAAAAAGGTATTTGCTGGATCAGTGAGTCCAGAGAGAGTGGTGATGTGCCAAATACGGCCTATCAGAGTACTGAGAATTTAGGGTTAGGTTTCAGCACTTGTTGCTGTCATTCAAGTACTAAATTTATATTTACTTGGGGCAGTGAGTAGAGTTTGAATAGAAGAATCTAAAAGATATAAGACACTTTCCTGACTTAGCTGATTTTGAGTGTTATTCTCATTGAGCTAGACTGTTTCAAAAATGGTTAAATACAATTTTTTTGGTATTATGATGATTTTCGTTCAGATAAAATGAGTTAGCATGTAATAGTGATATTCTCTTTATCATTTTTTAAATTATCTAATTGGTCATTTAGAAGTCATGGTTTTGGGGATTTCTGGACATAAAACATGGTCAGTAGTGAAAGGCAATAAATGCTCTCAAATTACAAGTGAAGATGTATGCCTAATTAGACAATAGTAGTAACATAAAAATAATAGATGATTAACACTTTCTTTTTAAATGTATGTGTCAAACGTATTAACAGCCTTAGAGTAGTATTGTATTAAAAAAAGGACATAAAATTAAGGTTTTAAAATGTAGATACCTACCTAAATTAAGACATTCATATGAGCTAAATTCATGCAAATGGAGTCATATTTACGAATCTGGGAGAAATCACTTTATTTCTAAGTAAAGACTTTGCAACATCCCTGGGAAAATGAACACTGATCTTGTAACAGGCTACTGAGCAGGAAAATAAATGACAAAGTCTAGAAGGTCATATTGTGGCTAAGTGATGAATAGATATGCTATTTGTGAAAGCTAGAAGGAGACTCCAAGGAATGACATACTGTGTACTTACGTACTACAAAATGTAAATTATCATGACTGTGTAATTGGAGCTACTTTTCAAGTGTGGGGATTATAGACGGAATGGTGTTTGGTGGAATACATTCTCCAACCCGTCATCAAAGAGAGTCACATCCTTACTCTTTCCACCTTTGGGTTTATAGTTTAGATGCCTGTGCTATATATAAAAAGAAAAGAATGTATTTTAGAGAAGCCCTAGCTCAGAAAGCATAGCTTTGATGTTCATTTCACTGCTTTTGGCAGAGCAAGTCTTTATCTGTTTTAATCTTAGAAGCTTTTTTTGTCTCATTAATTTGTTAATTTTAGGCTTTCCACTTTCTTTGCAACTTTCTCCAGATAATTCCTCCCCAAAAAATAAATAATTAATAATTATAATGAATCAATGTATGCTTTAGTAATTTCAAATGATAGGTCCACATATATAAACACCATCATAACAACTAATTACCCTATTTACTACCCCTCTACAAATATGATAAAGAGGCCTTACTGGCAGGTACATTAATAACAGAAGTTTTCTGTCCCACCAAAGATTGTGATTGATAGGCGTCCCCAAACTTTTTACACAAGGGGCCAGTTCACTGTCCCTCAGACTGTTGGAGTGCCGCCACATACTGTGCTCCTCTCACTGACCACCAATGAAAGAGGTGCACCTTCCTGAAGTACGGTGGGGGGCCGGATAAATGGCCTCAGGGGGCCGCACGCGGCCCGCGGGCTATAGTTTGGGGACGCCTGATTATAGACAAAGACCTTCAGCACAGCTGAAATTAACAACTGCCTGACAGGTGTCTTCAACTCTGCTCAACTGAATTCTGTGACATCAGCTGACCAGAGAGCACACATATAAGGTGTGTGAGCTCACTTTGCTAGACTACGAAAATGCATTTGAAATTCAAAGAGGAAATAGAAAATGAATTCGACAAACATTTTTGAGTACCTTTCCTTGGGTTAGAGGTTTTTATATCACTAAACAAGCAAAGTAAGATATGGGTACGCTAAATGACTCATAATATTTCTTTACTTCTATAAAATGTAATCCTCTCTCTCTCAAATATTGAAAAATTACTACTGTTTATTATTTATTAATTGATTTTTCTTCATGGTCTGCACATTAGTCACAAAAATGATTTAGAAGCAATGCTTGCTAAAATTTTTGAGTGAAGATTCCTTTTAACAATGATACTGATTTATGATCTTTAAAAAATGATACTGATCTTTGAAAACACCTATTTAATCTTTAAAAAGAATTTGAAGGGAAATTTCACATTAACAAAAATGCTATTATAAATTCATGAAGATTTCCAACTACAATTTATTAGTAACAACAGCATTGACATGGTTGGAAAATTACAAAAAAATACTATTAATAAGAAAATTTATGTGGAAAAAACACAAATAAGACACAGCATCTGCACTATACATACTATAGTGTACTAACTAAAAGAATCCTCTAGGTAAGCGCTAATTAATACAACTCTATTCTCAGGAGGAACTAGACACTGTAGAACACAGAACATGTCCAAGAAATCATTTTTTAACAAATAATCATTTTTATGGAACTGACATACCCCACATATCCCTGACAAATTAGCCTTCTAAAATACCCAGAAGATATTTCTGCTTCAATAATATTTAATGGCTCCCCACTTCCATCAGACTAAAATATATTCTTTGCATTAAAAGGACTCCACAACCCAGCTTTTTTTTTTTTTTTTTTTGAGACAGAGTCTCACTTTCTTGCCCAGGCTGGAGAGCAGTGGCGCAATCTCAGCTCACTGCAATCTCTGCCTCCCAGGTTCAAGTGATTCTTGTGCCTCAGCCTCCAGAGTAGCTGGGATTACAGGCACTGGCCACCATGCCCAGCTAATTTTTGTATTTTTAGTAGAGGTAGGGTTTCACCACATTGACCAGGTTGGTCTCGAACTCCTGACCTCAAGTGGACTGCCACATCGGGCTCACAAATTGCTGGGCTTATAGGCGTGAGCCATCACACCTGGCTTCTCCTTATATTTTGTCTCTTCCCATATTCCTTTACACAAGGCAGCACAGCAGAGTGAAAAGAACGCTGCTTTTGAGATTAGAATGGTTGCTGGGACTCTACATAAAACCTGACTTACTAATGTATGATACTGGAAATTCTTTAAACCTCTCTTTTTACTAAATAAAGGTAATTAATACCTGAGGGAAGTTGTACTCAGGAAGTTATAAGCATAAGAATAATAAAGATGCACTTAACACATACAGCACAGAGCAGATTCAGGGTATGTACTTTGATACTGTTGAGATAACTTTCTCTCTTTTTTCAATCAAGTTGTATACTTTCTACTTTTGCTTAGTATTTTTTTCCTTCTAACTTCAGACTGAAAAATCCACCCTGTTGTACTAGAACCTAAATCTTACTCCATTCTGTAAGTCAAATACAAAGCTACTGTTTCGGATAACCACCATATTCAAGTACCAGGCAGTTGTAAACACAGGGTAGTCAACTAATTACAGATGGTCCAAAGAAATTTTATGTACACAGAGAAGACCATATAAGGCACTTCAAAGATACTAAAGCTTTAAGAGAAAAGACGTGATGGGGAGGGTGGCAAACCGACGACATGGTTAATTTCATAAATATCACAGATTCTGTGAAGGCTCTGTGACCTCATGAACCCAGAGTTGTTACCCTCTTTCTGTATTCATTATTGAATTACTGTACATAGCTGTGAGACACACACAGCTTTGAAATATTAATTATTTCTTTGGCTATATCTATTAGTTCCCTAGCTTGTAATTACTTGAGAACAAATAAAAGGCCAAAATCCGTAGTCTCTCCATCAATGCCTTCTACATAGTAAGTATTCAACAAACATTTGAGTGACTATTACTTGTAGATTATCAGATAATGAAAGCCTGGTGACATTTTTTTTCAATTAATGTTAGCACATTTTAAAGTGTTGTTTTCTGCAAGTCATGCAAGCCAAATATAAGTGGATGTAAATAATTCTGAATACCCCTTACAGAGGTCCCCAGTTTTTTAAAGGTCTTTTTCTTCTGGTAGCCTCCTAATACAGGAAACTGAAATATGAAGAAGTGAGGTGTGGTACCCAAGATGATGCAAGTACTGGCAAAAGCAAAAACCAGTTACTGATAGGTTCTCTTATGCAGTGGTTCTCAATCTTAGCTATACACTAACATCATCTGGGTAGATTCTTAAAAATACCAATGCCTGGTCAATTACCCTAATCTCTAGGGTAGGGCTGAGGCACTGGTAACTTTTTAAAATTCTCCAGGTGATTCAAATGTGTATCTGTGGTATAAAGCCTCTGTACCTCTTGTAATTCCAATGAGCAATGTGATTGCTAAGAGTTCCTGAGAAAGTCATTGCCTAAGGTTTCTTCTATGCACTATTGTTTTCTGGGTTTTAAATATTTAAGTATGGTCATGCATCAATTAATGATAGGGCTACAATCTGAGTTATGCATTGTTAGGTGATTTTGTCATTGTGCAAACATCATAGAGTATACTTACACAAACCTAGATAGTATAGCCTACTACTGGCAAAAGCAAAAACTACACATCTAAGTTGTATGGTATAGCTTATTGCTCCTAGGCTGCAAGCAACATGCTACTGTACTGAATACTGTAGGCAACTGTAACACAATGATAAGTAAGTGTCTATCTATCTAAACATATGTCAAAATAGAAGGCTACAGTAAAAATACAGCATTATAATCTCATGGGACCACTGCCATTTATGTTGCCCACCATTGAGCAAAATGTCATTATTTGGCTCATGTATTTGAAACTGTGACTCTTTACCTCTTAAATTGCTACACTTACTTTTCTCCTGAGTAGCATGCTTTAGATAAATCTCTAAATAATAGTTCCTCTCATTTCTTCAAAAACATAAAGACACATGCACAATTTTAGTAGAAAAAAAGTGTTCTGCTTTATTATAAGAAAAGGTATGTCTGTGTGATTTGGGACTTTTATGATATCTGCTTAGGTTGTGTAAGGGAGGCCCTAAAATATACCTTTTGATCCTTTCCTTATGAATCAATCCATCATAGCAGTTTATCTAATCCATTTTTTATTAAACATTGTTTATCACTTCTGTACTGCTATCTATCCAACACCTTTCATTCAGATTGGCTTAGCCTTAAGAAAAAAAACCAACGCATGTTAACAGGCAGTAGAAAAATTACCTTTCATGAGCTCAGTGGTCTGAAGGTGCACGCTACATCGGGGGTGGCTGATGCCAGGTGGCTGGCTTGCGACACTTAGGAAGTCCCTCACACCTGTCAAGAAAGGCAGAGACTGCAAGAGAGAAGCCGAGTCTGACTGAGCAGGCGCAGAAGGGCAAACCCTGCTCCCAACTGCTGCTAGCAGAGCTCTAAAAATAAAGCGACAAAGGCACGGGGAAGGCAGAATGAATTCTTAACACTTGTACTCTTCTATTTCTGTCTGTTACGAAGCAGGTGATCTCAGTACCAAGCGATGAGTCTTTTAACTTTCTATATCCCTCACTTTCAGAAATGATCCTCATGACTGCACTCATTCCAGCTGTTTCAAATTCATAATCATAAAAAGAATCTTTTTTAATCTTTCAAGACTGCCCTCTCTCACACAGGATTACATTCTAAAATAAGCTTCTTTGATATTCATTTGCCTATTTTACTTTAAAGATTTTTTTTCACATGTATTATTCTGGAAAACAAAATGTTTATTCCATTAATACTTTATTCTTTGAGAGAAGCAAGAGTTTTAAAAGCCATTTCTTTATCTAGAGAGATGGCAGTCTAAATGTCTTCCAGTTAACAACCACTAGTCTAGAGAAAGTGAAACTATAAACTTATTAACAACATCTTTTAATGGTCCTCCATGTAAGGCCATATTTATCATAAATGCCGAGCAGCTCTGCATGAAAGGGGAATGTAATGTAGTAGTTGAAAGTTTGAAATCAGATAGACATGAGTTACAGCCCTGCCCCACTATTATTGTCAATATAGTCCAGAACAGGTGATTTAACTGCTCAACACTTCAGTGTCTTCATTTATTAAAAAAGAGAAAATAATGTCTTTCCCTGTTTTACAGAACTGAGACCAGAATTAAATAATATAAGCACAACACTATCATACTGCTTGGTATCTAGCCTCAACAGATGCCACCAATTGTTATTACTGCTGACAACAAATTTATAGCCAAATAAACACCTGATGGCTCAAAAGATAAAGAAGCAATATTATTTAAAATGATGTTGACATTTTTAAATAAGCACCTAATATGTACATCCAAGAATCTAAAACCTCAAAGCCTTTTCTCCAAATAGGTATGTGGACACCTTGCCTCTTCCCATTCTTTCTGGCATATGGAGCAAAAGAGCTAGAAGTAGAAAATATCTTGGGGAATTTTTCCTGAGCAGTAGTCTTCACTGGAGAAACTTCAGCATCTTAATGCATTTCTCACAACAGGCATGCACAGGCCATGTCCAAATTTGCTGAGAAGTAAAATAATTTTTCACAGCAATTGAGAGTACCTCAAGATGTTAAACTCCTTACCTTAAGCCAAAATGAAAACTAAATCACACACCTACACCCACACACATACACACACAGACACCATTATCTGAATTTGCAGCTCCCCAAAAAATCCTCTTTCATAGTTAATCATTACCTCTTTATTTCTATCTCAAACGGTTCTATTGAGCTGCCATCCACATAGATGTCACCAAGGATATGACAGGTAGTTTTTAAAAGTAAACTTTGATCAAGACACTAGGCCTGTATTATACACTTCAAAACATCGTGTATACAATAAATATATACAATGTTATCTGTACATTAAAAACGCAAAAACAAAACAGGCCACATCTCACAGGTATTTGTATCTAGACACTTGATCAGTCTTCCAGAAACCATTCAGGGCTTCAGGGCTTCACTTACATGTTTGCAACTGTGTTCAAAACTATCAGTGCCTGTAATTTTTTTTTTCTTTTCTTGAGACAGAGTCTTGCTCTGTCACCCAGGCTGGAGTGCAAAGGCACAACCTCAGCTCACTGCAACCTTCGCCTCCAGGGTTCAAGCAATTCTCCTGCCTCAGCCTCCCAAGCAGCTGGGATTACACGTGCGCACTACCAGCCCGGCTAATTTTTTATATCTTTAGTAGAGTTGAGATTTCACCATGTTGGCCAGACTGGTCTCAAACTCCTCACCTAAAGTAATCTGCCTACCGCCACCTTCCAAACTGCTGGGATTACAGGCATGAGCCACTGCTCCCGGCCTAGAGCTCGTAACTATTTAAACCATTTTCTCCGATTTGGTTCTCAACATGGAAATCATTTGTTAGTCTCTTGGTAACTACTCAGTTTATTTTTGAAAGATATATCAAGAATTGATGATTATCTGATCAGAAAACATCATGATCTGATCAGAAAATCATCAGTTCTTGGTTATAAATGGGGAAAACAATGCAGAAATCTGTTCAAGTACTTAGTATTCAAAAAGTCTTATTTAGAGTGAACATTATACAGCTCCCATGAGATTATCAAAACATTGTGTTAAATTCAGAATTCAGAGTAACAAAATATTTTCCAAGTTATTTTTGTCAAATGACAAAAGAAGAAAGCTCTAAAATGTTTATAAACCATTCAAGGAAGCATTAAGTTTGTTAAAAGTGAAGAATTTAGTTTGCTAAATTCTCTTAACTGTAATAATTTAACCTTGAAAATTAGAGACGTATTATTTGAATTAGTCCCATATCTATTTATTATTTCTATGTTTTCAAGTTAAACAGATTTTTTTTTTTTTTTTTTTTTTTTTTTTTTTTTTTTTGAGATAGAGTCTTGCTCTGTTGCCAGACTGGAGTGCCGTGGATTGATTTCAGCTCACCGCAATCTCCACCTCCTAGGCTGTTCTCCTTGTCTCAGCCTCCCGAGTAACTAGGACCATGCCCAGCTAATTTTTGTATTTTTAGTAGAGATGAGGTTTCACCATTTTGGCCAGGATGGTCTCAATCTCTTGACCTTGTGATCCTCCCACCATGGTCTCCCAAAGTGCTGGGATTATGGGTGTGAGCCACCATGCCAGGCCAAGTCAAAGATTTTTATAGACTACCTCAGTATTTCTTACATAACATTTCCAAGTAGTTCTTAACTGAACATTTCTTAGTCAAACACTTTTAATCTTTTATATTTTGTCTGAGGAACAATTTTTATACTTGTGCAAAGGAAACTTTGTATTAACTTATTAATTTTTCATCTCATCTAACATATACCCAAGGAAAATGGGTCATCAGCAAGTTTATTTCTACTCATGCCCTGATTTCTCTGCCAAAGAATTGTTGTGTCTGCATTTCAGGCCATGGCTGTGAAGTGCCTCTTCCGAGTCTTCCCACCTCTGCCTGGCTGCAGAGCTTCACCCTCATGATCCACATCTCCTTGGGGAGCCCCAGGACAATGGCTGACATTGGGTTTGGTTCTCAAGCCCCATCATTCCTTAGGAAAATAAATGATGCTTGTTCTATTATTCATACTTGGCAGGAAAACATTTGTTGAGATATTACCATTCTTTCCCAAATGGCTCCACTACAAAAAACAAATCTTAATTGCAGTCAAATCCTTTGTAAAGACAAAGTAATTCAGGAAAAATATAAAACTTTTAAGGTAGTAGATACTTAATGTGTTAATTGTTGTTAAAATGAGCCTATGAATGATCTAAAAAAGAGTTCTATTGGCTTTGTTTCTTCAGACACTAACACACAGCTTGAACTATGACAGGAAATGCTTATTAAATTATTTGATCAATATATATACAGACACACATATATATAATCACTAATACAGAACATAACATATATATAAAATAAAAATATACCTTGAATTATTTTATTGATGATATAATATCCTGAATAACATTTATAACTTACTTTACATCTACCAAAACTTTAATGAAGTACTAGAATAATAATCTGAGATGTAATAATAGTACAGTCGAAATTTTATTTGGTTGGTCAACAAGTAAACTTGGAGGCAGTTTACGGAGCAAAATCATAGCATGCAATTACTGGTGTCTGAACTAGATGATGTACAAACTTCATTTCAGATACAAGATGAGCTCAGAATAAAGCAGTCCTCAAACACCCCATTCACCAACCTAAAGGCAAGATTAACGGTACAAAAATCCGACTAATGGTACAAAAATCCAACATGATAGCTTAGTGAAGAAGATGAATAACCTGATGTCACATGTAAATATTATGCTCTACAGTCTTCAAAGTATTCACATATACATTGCCTCATTTGAATGTCACAACAACACATGGTGCTAGCGAAGAGAGTGAATTTGAATGCATTTTACTGATGAGGAGTGGGGACTCAGAGATGTTTATTGCTGTACCCAAGGATCCCTGGCTAGTATGAAATGCCACGATCACATCTGACCCCACAAGTATATTATAGAACTAGTTAAGGAAACATGAAACAAACATGGCAGAAGAAATAAATAGTGAGAAGGCCTACTAAACATCACTATGGACAATAATCTATTACATACTAATTTGTGGGAAGCAAGAAAAGCAGCGAGTATTAAAAGCATGTATAAAGCATTCCATCCAGGCAGGCCAGGGTGAACACAGTGTCAAGTTCTGTAAGAGAAGACACACCATACTGATTCAGCCTACAAGTGATTCTGATCCAGAATGCTTAGAGTAAAAATGTCTTCTTCAAGTACTTGAACTTAACATTCAATAGCCAGCACTAACAACTCAAAATGAGCCTGGGCTTTGATTCTACATGCCCATACACCGTAGAAGTGTACACCTCTGTAAAACTGAGTGTTCAATGCACTGGTTACAGCTACTCATTCATATTTACAATCACATATTATTATTCTATCAATGCTCATATTAACAAATTCACATCTATCATGATGGTACTACTCTCACATTACCTTATTTAGACGAAGAAGAAAAAACAACTTTCTAAATTAGCTCCCTTTTTTATTAAACAAGTCTTTAAAAGCCTAAAGTTTCTCTTCATTTCTTGGGAATTCTGTCTGGCAAGAATCATCCTATTCACCTATCACACATTCACCAAATCTGGAGAAGATCCCCTGTAGTTGTACCAGAGAAGAGTACAGGAAGACACATCAGATGTAAATCTCTCTGTCCATAAATGCTAGAAAATTTCCTGAGGCATGATGTCTGCAAATTGCATAAAAATACCTGAAACTGGCTGCTCACACCTGTAATTCCAGCATTTTGGGAGACCAAGAAGGGCAGACCACCTGAGGCCAGCAGTTCGAGACAGGCCTGACCAACATGATGAAACCCGTCTCTACTAAAAATACAAAAATTAGCTGGGCATGGTGGCGGGCACCTGTAGTCCCAGCTACTCAGGAGGTTGGGGCAGGAGAATCACTTGAACCCAGGAGGCAGAGGTTGCAGTGAGCCAAGATCATGCCATTGCACTCCAGCCTGGGTGACAAGAGTGAAACTCCATCTCAAAAACAAATAATATAACTGAAATTTTGGTCTGTAGGTCCCAATAAATGGGCAAGATTGCATATATACTCTCACTCTGGTCAGGCTGGTTATATATGACTCTTACCCACTGATAGGCTGTGTGCCACATAAGATTTTGGATTTTGTCTTTAGCTTAATGAACTACATCTTTAAAAAGTCTGGCTTATTGCTTTAGATTTAATCTTAATTAGTGTACATTTTCTTATAAGAGAAAAAATGAAAAAATGCCCAGAAGAAAAGCAAGACAGATGAATGAATGTGTGTAGATCAGTATGTGTACACATAACCAGTAAAAGATCATATCTGGGAATCCAAACACAAGAAAGATTCAATACTAAATATTCTAAAGGAATTATTTTTTAATAGTATCTCAGGCCAGGTGAGGTGGCTCACACCTGTAATCTCAGCTCTTTGGGAGACCAAGGCACATGGACTGCTTGAGATCAGGAGTTCAAGACCAGCCTGACCAACATGGTGAAACCCGACTTCTACTAAAAATACAAAAATCAGCTGGGCATGATGGTGGGCACCTGTAGTCCCAGCTACTAGGGAGGATGATGTAGGAGAATCACTTGAACCTGGGAGGCAGAGGTTGCAATGAGCTGAGATCATGCCACTGTATTCCAATCTGAGTAACAGAAAGAGATTCCATCTCAAAAAATGACATAAAAATTTAAATAATTTTTAAAATCTCATTTTAAATGTAATCATTGTAATAATTGTGGTATTATGATGACAATATGACCCACCAGTCCCTACACGACTGAATAGTGATGTCATGACCATCCCAACATGAGCAGCAAAACAAAGGTAATGGTGTCTGGATTAGTTTGCTCAGGCTACCATAACAAAATATTGCCAACTGCGTGGCTTAAAACAACAAAATGTATTGTCTCAGGGTTCAGGAACTAGCAGTCTGAAATTAAGGTGTCTGCAGAGCCATGCTCCCTCAGAAAGCTCTCAGGAACGATCTGTTCAAGTTCTCTCCCTTTGCTACTAGTAGTTCTATGGTTTGTGGCGGCATAACTCCAATCTTCAGACGCACTCCCCATCTACTGATCTTGTGTACACATCTGTGTCCAAATTTCTCCTTTTTATAAGGACGTGCATCATATTGGATTAAGGGCCCACCCTACTCTAATACGATCTGATCCTAACTAGTTACAAAGACCCAATTTCAAAATAAGGTCACATTCTGAAGCATTGGGACTAGAAATTCAACACAGGAATTTTGGGAGAACACAAGTCAACCCACGTGGGTACTCAATAGCAGTCTCATATGTAATGCCTAAATTCGGATTGTTTTTGATATTAACGGTTTGTATAAGTTGGCTACTTACAGCTGTTTAAAGATCTTAAACTGCTATTGTGGAATATAATACACATAATTATCCCATTTCTTAACGCATGTAAAGAGTGATCCAGCATATGAAGAGGCAAAAAGTGTTTCTTAGTCATTGTGGCTTATTCAAATTAATATATCTACAATCTACATATATGTACAGAAGTTGATATAGTTTCACTATATGTTACATATACACATTAGTAATATAGAATCCAGATTTCCTAAAGATGACACCAGATAGCAGATGTATTAGGAAGATAGCCTCAGCATAGGGCTACCATGAAATCTGTTTTCTGACCTGAACACTTTTGAGAGTGAAAGAGAATTATTAATAATTAGGCTAGACTACAGGCAAAAACCAGAGGGTCCTACACACATCCAACATGACAGTAAACAAAGGGAAGAGCCGAATGCAAATAAAGTGATAGTAGGTATAGATTAGACTACAGATAGTAGGTAAAAAGGCAGTGATCCTTCTGTTCACGTATAAATATTGAGTACTTTAAAAAAAAAGGAAGATCAGTGTGTTAAAAATGCATTAGATTTTGCATATAGTGAGAATGTAACATATTTACATTTTGTCAATAAAATGACATACCTAAAAAGTATTATGGAGAGGACAATATTAAAAGGAGACAGTAACCGCATCAACATGGGTGTTTCAGTCTTTCCTAAGACAATGTATTAGTCTGTTCTCAAGCTGCTATAAAGAACTGCATGGGACCAAGTAATTTATTTAAAACAAAAAAAAAAAAAAAAGAGGTTTAATTAACTCACAATTCCACAGGGCTGTGGAGGTCTCAGAAAACTGACAATCATCGTGGAAATGGAATCAAACACATCCTTCTTCACACGGCAGCAGGAGAGACAAATGAGCGTCCAGCAAAGGAGGAAGTCCCTTATAAAACCATCAAATCTTGCGAGAACCAACTCACTATCACGAGAACAGGATGGGAGAAACAGCCCCGATTCAATTATCTCCGCCTGGCCCCCTCAACAACACATGGGGATGATGGTAACTACAATTCAAGATGAGATTTAGGTGGGGACACAGCCAAATCATATCAGACATTAAGAGTAGAATGCATCTGAAATATTTAAGAGCCCATCAACTAAAGAAGTGAAATGTATTATTTCTTCTTTATACAAAGAAGAAAAAGAAGCAGAGATAGTACTTTTTGATAGAATAAAGCAAAAATTTCTGTAACAGAGATTCGGAGTTTACATTTTCCCTCACCTAACAGCATTCCCTCCTAACCAATGTAGACAGTGATCACTGGGATTTCTGCTTCTGTAATACCCCACTTTGTGGTGCCATTCTTGAAAGTGCACTGTCCTATAAGACGACAGGCATTCTCCATTTACAGAAAATGTAGCTGAGCAGAAACACTTGGTATTCTTTTCATACTCACTAAGATATTTTCAGTGTATCAGAGTTCAGGCCAGCCCTATAAAATTTCAGAGCCGCATATAAGACTGAATGTACACCTATAAGTAAAGTATCATGGTGTCATGAGCCTGTCTCTAAAGTGCTTTTATTGTTTTGGGGTCTCTGTAATTGTTCCTCTGTGAAAAAAGCCAAGCACTTTCAGCCAAGGGGAAAAAAAAAAAAATCTTCATTAGTTTGCTATACAGCTTTCCCAGGTGAAACAAATACCCTTAGCAAGAGTGTGTGTCCATGTTAATTACAGCTTGCCCACAAGCCACCCTGGCAACTGTCCAACCTTCCTGGTATCTACAAAGCATTTTATGCAGTATATGCATGGGCAGGATATATCGTCTCATTTCCGCTCCAGACCCAGCAGGAAAGAACAGACACTAGTACCTTTCTGCTAAAGACATGTTTCACTGCAAAATTTTCCTTCAGGAAATTCACAGATGTCCAGGAACAAGGGAATTTTACCCCTGGACATTTGACTGTGCATTACATAATTACACTTCCTGCTTCACCAAGCACTAAATTTAACAGCTTAATTTAGAAAATAATTTGAACTACCCAATTTACCTGTTTTAAAAGCATACTCATTATCGGGAATTAATGAATAAAACTCACTGATGTGACAAAACTTTAGCGAAATGCAAACACCACATCAATATTATGAGAGTCAGAATTAGACACCACTGGCAACAGGAACATGTATCATGGGTCAATTTACTATGCAGATTCAACTAGATATCTGCATTAAAGTAAAACCCTGCAGCCGTGGTTTTCCACCAAAGGTGATTTTGCAGGAGATATCTGATGATATCTGGAGACATTTTTTATTGTGATGACTTGAGGAGGGGTTGCTTGCTGACATTTACCATGCAGAGGCCAAGGATGCTGCTAAAATCCTACAATGTACTGGACAGCGCCCCCACCCCCCGCGACTTCAAAGAACTATCTGATCCAAAATGTCAATAGTCCTGAGGGTGAGAAATTCTGCCTTAGGCTATGTGAGAAAAATCAGTGGTTTTGCATAAATTCTATGTGTTAATACTATGTCCCATAGGTGCATTTTAATAGACCTTAATAGTTATTTTCAGTCAAGTTTTCCGGATATGATTCTCCTAGCTTGTCAAAATTATAATTATGAATTGTCACCAAATACTACACAAGGAAGTACAAACAAGTTCTATAAAATTAAAATTAAAAAGTCTAACATTCATCACGCTGTGTCTGTATTTAGAAGAGAAGAAGGATTGGCCAGAAATATACATGACCAGAATTCCTGATATTTTCCTGGCATCTACAAAATGCAAAACTAAATTATATGTAATATTAATTGAAGATTCCAAAGATCTCTTAATTTCCAGTTTTTATCCATTACCAACTCATGATTTTTTCCCCTTAAAGATAAAACTTGCACTGCTTTTAACCTACCACATTATCAAGGTCAGAAACAGAACCATTCTCATTGTTAGATAAAAGCATCAGAAAAGTATTTACAAATGTACTTAACTAGACATAAGGTGGAAATCCAGTTCTGTCTCTTAAAAAATGCTTGAAATCTTCTCTGATATACTTTGAAAGGAATAATTGCTTTAAAAGTTTTGAAGTCCGTGCCTCATTACTTATAAACAACTTTGCAGAGTACTTGCCTGTGATAAATTTGTATTATGTTGTATATGGAGCAAATTTTTGACCTTCAATTAAGAATGACAAAAAATAGAAAAATCATAGCAAGCAGGAAAAAAAGTAAATAAGGCCACACTTTTCTCTAATGTTCTTTATAGATAGCACTCAACTATCTTTTACGCTTCTTCAAGTCCATATCCTTCAAAACATCTTTATTCTTAACCTAATCTTCTGTCCCTCAATCCCTCAATCTACCACATGGGTATTCGGGTATCTATAATCTTATTAAAAAGCCTTTTGCTTTATTATTACAAAATGCAACATACAGAGCAGTTTTATCCTGGCCATGCTCAGTTTATCAGAACTACTTTATTATGCACCACTGATATCTATTTAAAATGATGACTTTGTTTTCGAACAGAATCTAATGCTCTAAGGAGACAGTACCTGATGTTAGAAATGGGGAAACCCCAGGAACCATTCTTTTTTTTTATACTTTCAGTTCCGGGGTACATGTGTAGATCGTGCAGGTTTGTTACATAGGAACCTGCTGCATCCATCCTCCTGGATGTAGAGACATAGGAAGGCTTTTTATATTGTTGGTGGGAGTGTAAATTAGAACTATTCTTTCAAAACCTGCTCCATGACTTTATGCCAAGACACTGGTAAGCAAACTTTCAGAAGCAGATACCCCAGAAGCTCCTCTTGTGAAACAGTGTATGGCAGTAGCAATCACAATCAGAACAGAACTACGAAATAATTATCTCTTAAAAAATACAGTTTGCAGTTAAATGGCCTACACAGTAGAGATTTATCTGTGCTAATGAACTCTCTTTCAAATGACATCACTAGGAAGATTCTGCTTATCCAGTGGTTTGAGACAGAAAGGTTCCTTTGAATTTTGGAGGGGAGAAGGCTCAAATCATGGGTGAAACATAAAAATAACAGCTTGAATCTGATCAATCTAGGAAGAGCGTTTGGGCACTGATACCCCAAAAAAGAATAAATATCATGGTAGAAGGGTAGGGAAAGTGAAGCAGATGAACACAAAACCAAATTTTGTCACAGTTGATGACTGTCTCCCACACTACTAAGAATGCTTAAGCTCTTTCAACGTGCATAAATGTGCCTTAATTCACCTTCTCGTTGCAAATGAGGATGGTCAGGGAAGAAGGTAAGGGAAAACACAAAGAATTTAATTTCATGACTATCTGACATCGACAGAATGATCTTACAGGTAATTTGCAATCAACAATTCTGGTCTCCTAAAATTTCCCATGATGCATTAAATGTTGTGGTGTCTTCATCCATTTATAGTCCTTAAACATACTTTCTCTTTCTTTCATTCTATGGAGCCCTGAGAAAAGGCCTAGCCATCCCCTAACTGAAGTTGTTCACAAAGAAGAGAATACTTAATTTTTAGACGTGAGGTTTATGAGGCAACATCTGGCTTTAAATGCCCATTCCATATTTTTAGCCAAATTGCAAATAAATTAAAATATTCATGTTTAAGGGTCATCTTGCCAAGATACTTTAAATGATGTGCACATAAAATGTAATAATAATTAATATTTTACTGCAATAATTAACTATAATGGTCACCAAGGTGTTGGACAATTTCTACTGGTAAGATTTCAGCAGATATATCTTAGCATCATGGCCACTGCATTCTCTTTCCTGAAAATTTTGATCCTTGATGAATAACATCCATGATGTTATTTATAAGGAAATTTATCAATAACGTATTTGTTGTGAGCTTATCCTGAAAATCACTTAAAGGGAAAAGCTACTCCAGGAAGTTTAGCAATAGTATGTCTAGCACTTTATATTGGTATTCTTCTTGACCTGACATTGTAACTATTATCTGGAAGATGCAGCATCTTTGTAAAAAGATCTAGTTTAATTCAACTCGTTTTAAGTGACCTACTGAAAAACAGAATAAGAACCCTCAAGAGAGTCTTAAAACATGTAACTCTGATTTTCTAGGAAACTAGTTTATCTTAACAGTCTGGAAAAAACTCTATAAAAGTTCTTGAGACAACTGTTCAGGAAGAAGTATATAGTGACAGATACAATCTAGTAAGGACTGCATCGAAAGGCATTAAAAAAAACAGATAATCTTGTGTCAGTCTTTTCATATAATTTACGCCTTGGTTTCATTAGATGAAATACTGCATGCAACATAGAACATCATTGACAACAGGCTGTCAGAAAAATCTCCAGTCAAATCGAAAATAAGCAAAAGAGGCTTTGTCAAAACACACACACACACACACACACACACACACACACACACACACATTTTTTCCATGCATTTTAATTCCAACGTGCACAGATGCCTGGAAAGAAACTGAGGTCCGTAAAATGAAAAAGCTCTGCAATTCTCACTATTTGCTAACTGAACATCTGAACTAAACTTAAATGGCACATTCCATTCCTTGAAAACTTTTAATTGCCTTTTGCAAGAATATATTGTTTAATTCTGGATGTGTTTCAATGCAGGGATAATTATTTATACTTTTACACTTTGGCAGACACTCTTGAGATCTGAGTAATCAATGGAGACTTTTATATAGCATCAGCCCCATAGGCCAAATATACTTTAAACATATATATGTATGTGTTTATACACACACACACACACGTGTACACACACACATATATGTATACATACACACATATACACATATATATATATACACTTTTTTTTAAGTGTAAAGAGAACTCAACCTGCCCCAGGCATGCATTAATGTTTTTACCTTCATTCTTAGACATCAAATCTTTGAGGATTAACAATTTAGCATATATCTGCTTCTTGATAATATAGAAATAACCTCAGAAACCATCAAAAAAGACTAGTTACCTTCAGATTAGCTGATTTACTGAAACTACCAATAAAGAGTATGCAGTCCTTTTCACTGCAGTATCAAAATAGTTCATTTGCTGACAGCAAGTGTTTGAATTCATGGCAAACAGTAAATGTTCTAAAGAGAACACATTAAAAGCCAAATTTGCTTATGAACAACAAAATTCTGGCAAGGAACTACAGCTTGTAACAGTCAAATAGCAGGCTCCCTTCATACCAAAGCATTACGATTACTTTGAGGAAAAGGCCATTGCTATTCATAGCTAAAATAGAAAGTTAAGTGTTAAAGTACAGCATATCACTGTCATGTAAAATCATTTAATGTGGAAATCTTCTATTGTAGTTTGTGTAATGCCATTTTCAAACTGAAAACAGTAATTTAGTTATGTCTTAAATGCTCAAATAAAGTAAACTAGAGCTATTTAGATTATACTCAGATTATGCTACTCAGATGCTGCTAATCTGGGAACTGTGCCTACCAGTCCACAAGAAAAGTACCCAAATTGGTAGTGTTTACATACATTTAAAAAAGTTTCGAAAGAGTAATTTTATGGCTGTGGAATTTAATTAAGGTTTATGATTTGTGTATCTTTTTAAATTTCATTTTTTCTATTAATTGATTTTCATTCCATTTCACAAAAATATACCTTTGCAATAGATATAAAATTCACAAAATAAATAAGCCCTATCTCTTTCGCACGGTTAGTGTGAAAAGCACTGAATTAGACAATTACTCTGGCCAGCATTCCCTGGTGTTAGCAAATTAATTATTGCCACAGTTACAACAAGAAAAATCCTTAACAAATCAGACAACCAGCAGCACTTTGAAAATAAAACGACGTGGCACAGGCTGAGCAGGGAAGGACCTGTATGGAGTATATGAAGGAGCCACTTTTTAAGGAAAATTTACTGAGCAACCAGTACATAAACAGTATTAAAAAGTATGTTATCACTATTTTTTTCTTTGAGAAATGTAAGTCATAGCTATTCACCTAAATCTATTCACTGAAGTGAGGAAATCATTAATGCTTTATAACTGGGGCATCAGAGGACACAATCATTTCATACTGATACATATGAAAAAACAGATGCTGTTTAGGACTGTAGAGTATTAGCTAGTTTATGTAGGCAAATAAATGCATATTTTTCAGGAGAGACCCAAGCATAAACCTTAATTTGGAAGGATCATAATCCTTTACATTTCAAAAGAATTGCGTTATAATTTTTCGGCACATTTATTGACAATAATGGTATAAATTAGCTAAACCATAGCAAAGAGAATTCTTCCTTTCAGAAAGTGTTAAGTTCAGCTAACTAATTATGACAGCACCATTAATGGACTAGTTAATGAGCTATTGGAATTTACTTTCCTTACAGGACGGATCAGAACCAATGTGACACAACACAGTTTGCCTGAAGGCAAAAGAATGATAGGTCATCCGATGTTTCACAGCATTTCCCAAATCTGTGAACACATAAAGTAGGAAAGAAATGAGCATTCTCATCTTTTAGTTTTTGGTGTATTAATGATGGCTGCCTAATAATAATAACTGTGGCGAGCAGGATTCTGAGATGACCCTCATAATTCCCACTCCTGCAAAACCCATTCTCTCTGAGTATGAGTGGGACCCATACTATGAAGGGATGTCACTCCCTTAATTATGTGATGTTATGTGGCAAAGGTGATGCAATTCTGCAGATGGAATTAAGATCTAACATCACTTGATTATGAATGAATCGATAAAGAGAATATAATGGATGGTCTAACTTAATCAGCTGAATGCCCTTCAAAGAGGGATTGAGTCCCCTTTCTGAATGAAGAAATTTTCCCTCTAGTCTAGAAGAAATAAACTGTCATGTCCTGAGAGGACCTTTAATAGGACCTCAACAAACACAAGATCTTGAAAGAGGGGCAGGAAGTAGCCCCATACAGGAATGAAGGCCAGGCAACATATTACTGCAGCCTTGTGAGACTCAACAGAGGGCCTCCACAACTCCTCAGCATTGAAACTGTTAGATAACAAGTGTATGTTGTTTTAAACCATTCAGTTTGTGATAGTACGCTACACGGAAAACACCAAACCAAAATAAATAAATAAATTTACATTACCAAATTTTAAACATGAGAGTCAATTTTTTTTTTTTAAAGAGGCAGAGTCTTGCTCTGTTGCCCAAGCTTAAGTGCAGCAGCTGGATCATAGCTCACTGCAGCCCTGACCTCTGGGCTCAAGTGATCCTCTCACCTCAGTCTCCTGCATAACTGGTATTAATAGGTGCACGCCACCACGTCCAGACAATTTTTTAATTTGTAGTAAAGATGAGGTCTTGCTGTGTTGCCCAGGCTGGTCTCAAACTCCTGGGCTCCACTGATCCCCCCGCCTCGACCTCCCAAAGTGCTGGGATTACAAATGTGAGCCACCACACCCAGCCCAGGATTCACTTTATCTTTGAATAAAATACCTTTATGAAGATTCTATTTGGGGCCTGATGTGGTGGCTCACGCCTGTAATCCCAGCGCTTTGGGGAGCTGAGGTGAGTGGATAACCTGAGGTCAGGAGTTCGAGACCAGACTGGCCAACATGGCGAAATCCTGTCCCTACTAAAAATACAAAAATTAGCTGGGCATGATGGTATGTAGCTGTAATCCCAGCTTCTCGGGAGGCTGAGGCATGAGAATCGATCGAACCCAGGAGGAGGAGGAGGTTGCAATGAGCTGAGATTGCACTGCTGCATTCCAGCCTAGGTGACAGAGTAAGACTCCATCTTAAAAAAAAAAAAAAAGATTCTGTTTGGTTTGTTTAGATTCACTGAACCTCAAATTGGTAGTCCATCTTTGATTTCCACTGTATAATCGCATTCAGATCTAGCATGTATTTCTAACTCTTCTTTATTCATGCCTATACACTAGGAGGAAAGCTCATCAACTGAACACAGTACAGGCCCACACATAAGCCCACACACACCCCCTTCTATACTTTTTTTTTTTTTTTTTTTGAGACGGAGTTTCACTCTTGTTACCCAGGCTGGAGTGCAATGGCACAATCTCGGCTCACTGCAACCTCCGCGTCCTGGGTTCAGGCAATTCTCCTGCCTCAGCCTCCTGAGTAGCTGGGATTACAGGCATGCACCACCATGCCCAGCTAATTTTTTGTATTTTTAGTAGAGACGGGGTTTCACCGTGTTGACCAGGATGGTCTCGATCTCTTGACCTCATGATCCACCCGCCTCGGCCTCCCAAAGTGCTGGGATTACAGGCTTAAGCCACCGCGCCCGGCCCCACCTTCTATACTTTAAAATGCCTTATGAGCTCGGGTAGAAAGTCTTGAAAAATTAGAACTGATACTTTAAACAGCATAACGTAATTGATTTTTACTCTTTTCTGAAAATATTTCATAATATACATTTATTACTCAAGGTAAACGATGATGATATGTTTGCTGCTTACCTTAGAAGAACAAAAGAGCACCATTCTATATTACAAGTAGTATGGTAATGTTTGCTTACGTAGCTTTAAAGTTACCATTTTCCATTTGCAAAAAGTACTAGAACTATATTGTTAAGGGAGAACATCTAGGGCCTCTTTCACAGAACCAAACTCATCAGGGACACTGCGCCACTAAAATTATTTTTCTGCACAGAAGGTCAATTTTTCTGCAAGGTCAACGACTTCATTATATACTACAATATACTCCCAACCCTTACCCGAAGTTGTGTTCTCTCACCTTCTGGGGTTTCAGTTGCCCGAAGTCAACGAAAGTCCAAAAGTGTTACAGAGCCATAACTGTTCCATTTTATTTCCACTGTTTTAATCTCCTTTCTGTGCCTAATTTATAAAATAAACTTTATCATAGGCATGCATACATAGGCAAAAACATAGTATATCTTTTTATTCAGTTTCCTGATTAGACTGTTAATCCTGCTTCTAATCACAGCATATTTGTTCAGTGCTTTACATGCCAGTGTTTTACATGAATATTTTTAATCCTTACAAGAAACCTATTAAGTTTTATCAATGGGAAGGTTGACTTGTTCAGGCTACCCAGCTAATTGTAGAGCTCAGCTTCGAAGCTGCACTTTTAGCCAGCCACGCAAGTTCCATGAAATAATTAAACCCTTACGTTCAAAAGCAGCAATTTTTTAATGCAATGAATTCTCCTCTATGTCATTAATACGGTACTATTAAGAACAGTTTTGAGGAGAACTAAAAAGTCACTCAAATGACTATCTGTCCCCAGGTTCAGATGAGGAAACCTAATTAGAAAGGCAGCAACCCAAGATCAGATGCAAGGACTCACACCTGTAATCCCAACACTTTGGGAAGCTGAAGCAGGAGGATCACTTGAGGTCAGGAGTTTGAGACCAGCCTGGGCAATAAAGTGAAATAGCAAGACTTGATCTCTCCAAAATATTGTTTTAAAACTAGTGAGGCACGGACAACAGAGCAAGACCGTTCCAAAAATAAAAAATAAAAACCAGAAAGGCAGCAACCATAATATCTATGATAACTTATTAGAATTGTAATTACTTGATAGTCACATACAAGAAGGAAGTTTTAATGATACTCAGCATAGATCCAACACCTAAATCCATTTAAATTACAGGAAACCTGTGTAACTTGGCAGGACTCTGTATGATCTAGTAAAGAGAAAGGATATGGGGCAAACTCCCATCTTCAGCTTCAGACAAAAGCCATGACACATAGCATAAGAAATCTTAAATATAAATCAGGATGGCAGGCAAGGAACGATCTGATGCATTGTATTTATTTATTTTTTGACTTGGTCCTCCCTTTTCCACTCGCATTCCAGAGATTTTCCCCTAGTGTTCTAACCAGATTAATGTGAAAAGCATAAGAGAAAATAGCAATCTTTACTAATCTCCACAGATTCCTCCAGGAGTAGATTAGAAAATCAAGAAAAAATGTCTAGTTCTAATGGCTCCACATTAGAATAAGAAAAGATCAAGAAACTAACACTTTCCACTCTTTGCTCAATAAATTCAGTGGGATATACATAGACGAGTACTTGATGGCCTCTCATTTAAGCCTTACAATTTTCCCTAAAAGGTATGGTATATGATACTGTTACAGAATATGAAATGAAACTGAAAGAAAATTAATTTTCCAAGATCACAAAGGCTAGCAGGGTTCAACTTTACGATTCTCTGACTCTAAATCCTGAATCTTTCCAGTATAGCAAACCGCCTACCTTGAGTCCTCTGAACTACCACAGCATAGACTTATATGGTTCTAGCTTTACTTAAATATCAATCAACTTAGCAACTTCTGGGAGTTAGTAGAGCAATACAGATTCACTATGTGTTTGAAGACGTGAAAGAGTAGGATCACAGGACTCAAACTGGACAAAAAAAAAAAACAATAATCAGCAGTGATACATCACAACCATTTTGATGTTTCAGTTACACCTAATAAATTAACAATCTTTCCCATGGATGACTGGCATTTCTGGATACTACAAAGCATTTTCATGTCTTATAATGTTTTCTAAATGTATATATTCTACATACATGTAGCACATCTGAATCTGCATGTATATTTTCTTCATACCTTATTGTAATTTTCACTTGATATAAATCATTATAATATACATTTGATGTTTATATACTGTGGAACATTTATTATATACATATATATATACACACACATCATATATATGTATACATCTGTGTATGTGACTGATACAGGTGTTTCTCTGCAGTTAGGGTAGACATACAGAGGCAACAGAAGGAAGAAGGAAAAAAAAACGATTCTGAATGGCCTGCTGACCCCAGGTTTTGGCTCCCTGTGCATATTACAAGAATAGAATCCGGGAGCCAATTTACTTCACATGTGGAAAAACCCAAAAGGGGTAGGACCAAATCCAAGACTTGCAACCTTCAATGGCTCCTCTGTCACAGTCATGTCCACTGGGACTCAGCTGGTTTTTTAGATGCCACACAGACAGGTTGTGTCACATCTGATAATTTAAGGAGATGAATGACCTCATATAATTATCACGCATGGTTTGGTCTCTGATGTGTTACCATTCCCTTATGTTTATTTATTACCACTGCAGAAAAGTATAAATTTTAAACAATTACTCACCAGTAGACCTTGACACCCATGTATCAATCCTCTGGGAACTAAGCTCCCCATGCATAGTAAAATTTTGCCTCATAAAAATTAATGTCAATTTCTCCACTTACATCGACAGGAAAATCAGGTGTTTGGACAGACAGCCAAGCAGCTAATATATTTAATTCAGAGCAATCTGCAGAGCCTCTATTGTGCCCATCCTCCTGAGGCTTCGTATGGCCCATTTGTTCGAGTCACTCAACATTTTTGCAGATGTAAATGTAAATTTAAGTCAATTCTAATAAAATGTCATGGCAAAGACAGGGTGGTATTTTTAAAGTGACAAACATCATAAAAATTTTACATTCTTTTCTGTGGCAAATGTCAGAATGACTGCCATAAAAAGGCCATGTTGTCTTGGTGGCTCACGCCTGTAATCCTAACTCTTTGGGAAGCCGAGGTGGGCAGATCACCTGAGATCAGGAGTTCAAGACCAGCCTGGCCAATATGGTGAAACCCCATCTCTACTCAGAATACAAAACAATTAGCCAGGTGGAGTGGTGGGTGCATATAAACCCAGCTACTGAGGAGGCTCAGGCAGAAGAATTGTTTGAACCGGGGAGGCGGAGGTGGCAGTGAGCTGAGATGGGGCCACTGTACTCTAGCCAGGGCAACAGAGTGAGACTCCATTTTTTTTTGTTTGTTTGTTTTAAGGCCAGGTTCCTGGCATGAAAAACTTTCTGCCTCAATGGTTATCACCAAACTATAATCATTAGTCATGATATTAATGTATTGGTTAATCTAAATCAATACCAAATTTGCACCAGAAATTTTTTCAGTGTTTGATTTCCACCAACAAGAGAACAGTGTTTATAAGAGGCTCAACTCCATATATATTGCAAAGTGAAGGGGTGGAGTTAGATGAGTGTAACTAACCATCAGTCGGATGAGTCAATTAAAAGCTGGCCTTTTTCAGTATGCTCTTGGGAGATTTTTGCCAACTTCTGTATTGGTTGCGAAAAATGCAACTGGTCTTGATTTTACCAGCCTGCACTCACTCAATTTGTAGGGTAGTCTGGAATCATTTCTATAAACATCCTGGATAGATAACTTTATTAACTTTCACATATTCTGTTTTGAGGCTGAAAACTCACATCTTTGACAATGAGAGGATATCAGTGGTAAAGCTATGACTTTTAAAAATAGATTCACTCTCTGTGGCACAGTTCTACAACAGGTGCTGGCTGAAATGTCACAACAAAGCACATCAAACACTTTCTGGTTCTGCTTTCTTCATGGTCTCTTTTAGGACGCTGGTTTTGTCCTTAACCTAGGGATAGAACAGTTCATCCAGCCCGGTCCACTTACACTCTACTGCATCTCTTTTCATTTCCCTTTTATGATAAAAGGCTACACAAGTTTTAGGAAGAGACGTTTTTAAGAACTGCTAAGCATCCCTTTTTCCATTCATTTTAAGTTTTTCTCATGGCCCAAATGGTTATATATTAGCACAGTAATCTAGCTCACTGACCCACAGTCATCAATTCATGATCTCTTAAAGGCAGAAAAATCACATAAGGCACAAATAATGAAGCCTGGCTATTATATAGTCCTTCAGAGTTCCCCATGCATTCTTTCATTTAATCCTCACGATAAAACTGGATGCAGGAAGCAAAAATACTATCCTTGTTCTACAGATGAAGAAATCAAGGCTGAGAATTAGTTCTGCTCTAGTTTACATGACTCCTCTCCCTCAGTCTTATTGCTGGAATATGCAGCCAGGTGAGATAATAGATGCTAAGACCTCAAAGCTCCTGCAAAGGGCAGCAAAGTTCAGCAGGTAAGCGTAGGAATCTAGCATCCAGCTGCTTGAGATCAAACTCTAACTCCTAAGGAAATTCAGAAAAGTTCTTCATAGCTTAAACTTGTTTCCTCATCTACAAAACAGAGATAATCATTCTTATCTCAGAGAACTGGGTTGAAGGTTAGATGGATTAAAAACATGAGGCTCACGCCTGTAATCCTAGCACTTTGGGAGGCAAAGCGAGTTCATCACTGAAGTCAGGTGTTGGAGACCAGCCTGGCCAATATGGTGAAACCCCGTCTCTACTAAAAATACCAAAATTAGCTGGGCGTAGTGGAGCATGCCTGAAATCCCAGCTACTCGGGAGGCTGAGGCAGAAGAATCGCTTGAACCTGGGAGGCAGAGGTTGCAGTGAGCCAAGATCATTTGACTGCACTACAGCCTGGGCAACAAAGCAAGACTCTGTCTCAAAAAAGAAAAAAAAAAGGGGGGCGAGGGGTACTAATTAATAGTGCCTGGCATATAGAAGGATCTCAAAAATGTCAGAAAGCAATACTATTATAATTGAAGGATGATTGTTAGTAATTATTACCATTCAGACACTACAGATAGAGATACCAAAATTAGCTCAAACTGTGAACATCTATGAGAGACAAAAAAGAGCAAAGTCACAAAAGGGAAATAAACAGCCCACCTAACTCTTCTCATCTCTTGCCACAAACCACAAGAGTGGTTTTTCCACACTGCTATCATACCAATGGGATGAAGATTGATTCTTAGATTCGTTGGCATTTGCAGTCCTAACCATTCATTCATTCATCTTGGAAATTCAGAGAACTGCTGTGATAGAAACTGCCAGTAATTTCCAGACCTTCAGGAGACCCGCGATGCCTCTGTGAGGGTTAACCAGGGATACGCTTTGCAGGGATATTCTGTCAGTTTTCGGTTTATTTGTCTGGAGACAGGTCTCCCTATGTTGCCCAGGGAAGACTTGAACTCCTGGGCTCAGGCGATCTTCCTGCCTCAGCCTCCCTAACAGCTGAGCCTACAAGCAAGCCCTCACCCAACTGCCAGTGGCTTTTTATCTTTCAGAGTTTATTATTTTGTTTTCTTGACAAGGATCTGTTTAACTTCTGCCCTCTACTGAAGGCAGGAAGCACCAATAGTGTGGGGCGGTAAACCACTACTATCTGCTCAAAATGATTAAGTAATGCTCAATTGCCAAAGGAAAGAACTATTTGTTCTTTTATCCGTTTATTTTCAATCATATTACTGTAAGATCTTTCTACCACAAGCACCACACACTTTTTAAAAGCTAATGACATCTTATAAAACTACATGGATCTTTAAGATCATATCTTCTAGGAAAGAAGTAAATGAAAAATAAAGACAAGTGAGAACCAAATGTTGCTGTGTCCGAAGTAATATAGTGGCAAACTGGAGTCTTGTTACTACCACTGAAAGAAAAACTCTAATCCATGCCTCTCAAAATTTGAATATTACTAATGTGTATGTATGACATTTCTGAATCACGTCATTCCTTCTTGAGAACGAAATATGTAATTTAAATCATTCCTCTAAAAACATCTTCAGTAAATTAAAATTGTATCTATCCTGTATTCCAACCATCGGCTTTAATTCTCAAGGCTGTTTCATATTTCAAAAGTTACTTTGTAAGACATTGTGTTCAGTCTTGATCCCTTCTTCACCTGCCTCTATCAGAACATTTATCCATCAATCATGGCATCTCATTGCTTTCATCTCTCTACCATTTGGTCTTCTACCTCTGAGGTACTGGAACCTCCCTTCTGGTAACATTTAGTTATCTGTACAGCCTTCCCCATCTTCCCCACCGTCCCCACCCTCCCCACCAGAGCCTTTTTCTGAGAATCGCCTTTTCCCCTATCCATGGTAACAGCAACTTGCCTTTTACAATGTAATACCTACTAATAAGATTGGAACAGATATGGAGAACTAACCCAAGCTCAGGCAACCGGATCTCTTTTCCAAATCCCATCTCCTGGTCACAATTAAATGGGCTGTAAGTGGCCATCTGGCCCATATTCCGAGTATCATCACATGTTTTTGGGGAGGTTATCCTTTGGACTTGGATTCTAGACTCAAGCTGGTTCAAGGCTTCAAAGGAAAAAACATAATCCCCTGCAACCATTCAACACGATGTGCACTGGAGGCAGATAATGCCAATTTATAGAGAAAGAGAAGAAAGAAGTGACACAAAGAAAAGCAGAAAATGACTCGAGAGATGATCGTGACTGCAGTCTCATCTTTTTCTTCAGCTGCTGGCACATCCTTGACCTGAACTCCCATGATGGATCACCCAGCTTCACTACCATTTAAAAATATTTCTGTTTTTGGTTTAAGATAGTCCTATGGTTTTATACAATTTACGATCCCAAATGGCCTAATATTAGCTAAACCATTTTTTATTATTTTTTCTTAACTTTTAAAGTTCAGGGATACAAGTGGAGGTTTGTTACGAAGGTAAACTTTTGTCAGAGTGGTTTCTTGTACAGATCATTTCATCAGCCAAGCATTAAGCCTAGTACCTATTAGCTGTTTTTCCTGATCCTCTCCCTCCTCTGACCCTCCACCCTCTGAAAAACCCCAGTGTGTGTTGATCCCCTCTATGTGACCATGCGTTCTCATCATGTTGCTCCTTATGAGTGAGAACATGTGGTATTTGGTTTTCTGTTCTGTGTTAGTTTGCTAAGGATAATGTCTTACTCTGAATTTACTCTCTTATCTCTCACTTTCCTAATGTCACCAAATTCCTGGAAAGAACAATCTGTACTTGTCTCCATATTCCTGACTTTACCAACTCCTCAAGCCACTGAAACCATGCTTCTGTCCCTGATGCTCTACTGAGACTTCCTTAAAGGAGTCATCTTGTTTGACCTCTCTGCAGAATGACCTGTAAATCCAGGCCCTTGTTTTGAAACTCAGTGTCTATCTTAGTAGATGCTAGATAAGTATGATTTAAATAAATGAACAAATCCTTCTTCTGCCTTCAAAGATACTGATCTCTGAATGTGCCTCCAAACTCTCTTCAGATACATATTTCTAAGGGCTAACAGACATCTGTAAGACACTGCAAACTCAAAACGTCCAACAATCAACTTACTCCCACTCTCTCCACATCAATCTGCATTCATCATGTGTTTTCTAGTCTACAAAATTTAATGACACACAATCTACATGTTGGAGATCTAAAAGTCATCTCCAACTCTTCTTCTCTTCCTGATTCCCCAAGTCTCACAATCACCAAAGCCTGAAATTGTACTCCTACTTCATCTCTGCTTCACTTTCTCACTGCCAGTATTCTTTTCGAAACCTCGGGCATCATCTCTGGTTCAGTGAATGCTGCAATGGTATACTAACCAACTACTCTCACTGCCTCTGCCTCATATACTGGCCCTCCTTGATCCATCTTCTACATATTTTGATTCAAACTTGCTACCTTTTTTTTTTTTTTTTTTTTTTTTTTTAAATCTCAACAGCAACACAGAATGAAGACCAAATTTGTTTTGGTACACAGAACAGGGCTATTGCAAATGTCGATGTGGTATCAGCACTGCCCATCCCCTCCTTGGGTCAGGATGCAAGAAATTTATAACCAGACTCAAGCCAACAGCTACCAACATGACTTCCCATCCACAAGCCCTATGCCTAACAAAGAACAGACCATGTTTCTTTAGACCATGCCCCTCCAGTATGCAATGTACTTTTTCCTTGGTCTTGCTGCGACGTATCCCAGTGTTTCACAGTCAGCTTGGAGCTGCTAATGTCTTCCTTAGGGACTTTCTCCCTCAATTTGTATTCTCAACATGTAACTCAGTGTAGTACATAATTTGCACTGAATAATAATAATTGCATTAACTATTGAATTAAATTATATTTGGTGTTTCAAATACTTGAAACAAGAAATATTAAAACAGAAAGTATAAATTAAAACTACTTCTAAAAATAAAGTGTACTATTTACTTAGAAGCCTAGTTTTAAGTATACCACCTAGAAGGCTGCTTACCCCTAAGTTCATTTTTCTTGTAATCTAATGAAAAAATTTACTAACAGAATTTGTCTTGTTGATGAGCACTTAAGCTCTTAATAAAATGCCACGCCAGTGTTTCTTATCCAATAAACCATTTCCCAGAATTTCATAAAAACTAAGAATTTTTAAGTATTTCTGTTTTGAGATCTAGATAATTCTATTGTCTTTGGTCTCCAAGGTGCATTTCTAAATATGAATATTTAAGTCTCTAAAAATGATTATTATGTTTAGGAAACAATGCTTCCAATATAACCGAGCTCATATGGGAAATGAAGAAAACAGAAGAAATTAAGAAAAATAACCAACTGCTACATTTAGTATCTTTCATGTCATTTTGCACCTTGTAAATCTAAGGGCTCTTCTCTCCACCCCGCTTACACATGTATCATTCATTCCTCAGAGTATTTTCGCCACAATGTCTGTTGATCGCTTTTTGAAAACAAGAGATTTTTGCAGTCTTCCTGAGCCCATCTATTTTATTGCACCATCCCTCTTTTAACTCTCAAAATATGGCATTATTGATATTTAACCATCCCTTCACATAGAGTATGCATCTTAGAAAAATGTTATTAGCTCTTTCCCTTCTTTTCCCTAATACTAAGGTTTGGGGCAAATATCAAAAGAAACAATTCACTAGACTTGTTTGAAAATTTGGTATGTGTTGATTACATAAGACAGGTTTATCTGTATGTCAAAATCCCTCAACAATTTCTCTTAGAGAGAAATGTCTGGTGGTAAGAGGAAATCTCCTGAAACAGTGAGTGCAGATTTAAGTGAAAAGGATCTGAAATTGAGGTATGATCACAGGAAACTAAAGATAAAACAAAGTTTAAAATTTTTTATTTGATTTTATGGTATATACAAATAATGTTATAGTTAATAGTAATTATAGACATGTGTGTATATGAAAGAGAGAAAAACCAGAATGAATTATTTGAATAAAATAACAGGAATTACTTTTCATAATTTGCCAGGAGACCACTATAGAGTATTTTTAATTACTCAGAAGAAAGAACTTCAAATAGACAGTAAGATTATCCCCAAATCTGAAGCATTTAAAATGACCAACACCATTACTTTCTATTGCCACCAGTTCTAGTTTAAGTTGTTCTTCCATTTATGATACAGAATTTTAAATGTATCCTAATTTTTTAAATCCACAGAGCATATGGTTAAAAAAAAAAATCAGCAGAAGCAAATGTTAAAATAACATTTAGCCAGAAATATCCCACATTCATATTCAAAGAGAACTTCAAATATTGCTTTATATATAACAGCCTAATTCTGAATTATTGAAATTAACTATAAAAAGTGTGCCAGTTTGTTGAGGCCACAAAGTCAATCTTTTCCTTGTTCATAATCTGTACAAACAAGTGGCAAAATGTAAAGGAGCAATGACCACTTTCTTTACTCATTGTTTAAAACCGCTAAGAGTAGCTGATTCTATGTACTGAATTACTACAAAAGATGTAAAGCCTACAAAGAAGGGACACGCAAGAGCTTAATTTCACAAATAAAAACTTTAAACCTGTGCACATCTGCCTTCATTCCTAAAATCTCACACCACCAAATACGTTGTAATTCTTAGAAACTTCAAAGCATATCTTATCCAAATGAAAGAAATAAAATTGCTAGTATGTAAACAACTTTTAATAGGTACTAACATTTCAAATGGAACGGTTTCTTTCTCATGCTTGTTTTGTTTAAAAGATAGCAAAACGATCTTTGGAATCACTTTTTTAAATTACTTGTCAATTATGTTAATAATCTGCCTCTATAGGACTTGAGCATTTTCAGGCTACTTGTGTATGCGGTATCTCATTTAATTGTGTCAGCAAATTATTCTTAAATGCTGGTGTTATTAAGTTAGATTTAATCCCTGAAACAGTTGTGAATTGACAGAAGGCCTAAAGTACAAACACTTGCTAATGAACTTATCTTACTGAGGTTTTTCTACTCTAACAGTCCACTTAAAGCTTTAAAAATATGTGTGAACATACACATGTATATATGGGTATTGGCATACACATAAAATATTATCTATTAAACAGAATATTATATAGTGACACGAAGTAGGCAAATTAATTACATGATGTTAATATTTTGGACTCTCAAGGAAAAGATAGTAACATAGTATTTTTCACAAAGTGCTGCCAGTTTTACTTAATTGACATTGAGGTCAATTGTCTTTTTCTTTCAACTCTGTAAACAATATGATGCAATCATTTACATGTTTCAGTGCACATGCAAAAAAAAAAAAATGAATCATGTGTAAGCTACATGGTTGGCCCTCACAGCCCATTCCCAGTTTACTGGAAAGCAACTGTATGAAAGTCTTGGGAACAGTCATGGTACTGCTCACAGATAGTTCATAAAAAGAAAGACTGGTTGGCACACTTAGTGACACAGTGCTTGATACACACTGCAAGCCTTAAGTAAATGTGGAAATGATATAATAGAACAAAGTTTGTTCCCCATGGAAAGCAGCTGACCTGCTTTTTGAAACACTACCACAGACAGCTCTTTTAATAGAAATAATGGAACACTGTTATTTTAATAAGAACAAAATCTTACTTTTTTGAAATACTGAATTCTGATTTTTTTCCCCAAAATGCTAGGTATGCTTATGTTAGAAATGTTTATGTCCACACATGTAACACACTAAAGGAGATCAACAAACAGCATGATTTGCCTAAAACATGTTTCATTTTACCCATTTAAATCTCGGATTTAAAGTTTTAAATAGCTTGAAGACATGTGCTAGGAAATTCTTGGAAACTTGCATCTATATTGAGAAATAGGGAAAACAAGAAAATGAAGAGGTGCTTTATATAATGACACTCCAATGAATATGTATATTAAATAATATAGCTTATGAGTAATACTGTAAAAATTATTTTTAAAATTTCTAAATGCATTACTTATGAATATATATTCCTAAATATATATTCTAAATTTGAACACCATAATAATTTCCATATGCTTTTGTAAAAACTTACTACATACAAACCTTAGAAAAAAAGAGTATTTTATTGTTAGTTTTATCAATATTGGAGAAATAATAGAAGTCTGCACAGTCAGGTGGCTGTGAGGAAAAAGACTATAAAGCTTTCATCTATTTTCAAAATGAGCCACCTACTTTATATTCTAATTTTAATCTGTATTTATTAAATTAAATTAATGAAAGCCATGGGGTGAAAGGTAATAAAGGCACATTTTATTTTCCTTTAATAAACCATAATATGCTTAGATTCTTATATATTCTGACATTTTAAAAAAAATTATATCCGTTTCAGTCTGCTTAATTTTCAAATGCCAATCCAAATAGCTACACATATAGCTATGTGTAACATTCGTAAATTTAACATAACATTACTACTTACATGGAAAAATATATCTATTGCTGCATATTTTAAAACATACATCTGTGGAATAATAAATGTCACATGGTTAAGCCAATTAGAACAAAATTAAAGACCTGAGAAAAGTTCATTAATGTTCACTGCTTCAGGTTTTATTTTACATTTAATATTTTATCTCATAATTGATCATATGGCACATTTCCTTGTGTATGTAAAATGTAAACAGAAACTGCTGAGCCCAAGTGAGAATAATTATATCACTTCTAATGCATGGATTAGATATCCATTACAATATCCTGACATACAAAATTTCTCCTTTACAGCCTTAGCTACAAATTTGTCTAATAACAGAAAAAAATATATAACCTAAGTATTTAAATACAAAAGTACTATTCTTTGATGAGATTTCATGTTTATTTCCTGTGAATAACCATAATTCTTAGTTTTATATTTATACTATTGTACACTTTATATTAAAATCCAATGGGCTCTCAGCCAATTATTGTTGACTGACTGGCATTTTGATGTGACTGAGATAAAAGTTTAATATGAATAGTTATAACTATAATTTTTTAAATGCATTTGTAGATAGATTCTAAAATTAAGGATAAATTTAAATTAACATTATAATACTGGCTATCACACATGTAATTCTAAATTTTAAAATAGAAGTCTTTTAACATGTGCCAAGAAATTATTTCTAGAAAAAGGGAAAAGTATCCTTTTTGAAAGCTACATTTTAAAATACCAATACATACTATGTGCATACTATAGCAATAAAAATGATGTATTTTCCGTTTACGTATCAACCAATACACATTAAGTGGCTGTTACCGTATCACGTATTTATGTTTCACACCTTAGGGAGACAAACATTTCCAAAAGAAACTCTTAACTGAGAGAAATAAATGTATCAAAATTTCTTTGTCTAAAAAAAAATTTAGTGTTAACTCTTAAAACAGGTTAACTACTACTTTAATCCCAAAAAAATACTATATAGAATGTATGTTAAACCAGACAGCAAAAAATGAAAGATATTTAGACTGACATATAGTTTTATCATAATATTTAAGCCCTTCATACAAATGTTAACTCTACTTTTAAAAAAAAAGCTTTGAATTACTAATTCTAATTGAAGTCCAACTCCAATTAGTGCATAATTAATTTTAGAGCGTGTGATGGCATGCTCTTTCTCTTCAGATGATAAAAACTTCTTATATTACTTTTCCTCTGAAAAATAAAATTGGCAAAACAACAAAAATATTTACTCATGATACTCAGAGAAATTTATACACAGAAATATAGTAATTGCCTTTAGTAACACTACACTCTTTGTACTCACTTTTTATAAATTTGAAATTTTCCCCAAAGATTTGAGATTTGTCCTGACTGAACGGTACATATGAATTCTTTTCTCAATAGAAAAGCAAGTGGCACCACATCTTCGTGAAAAATACTGCATTTTTTTTTTAATTTCAGAAAGTGTATTCAGAAATCTATCAGAAAATACAAATGTCCACCATCAATTCTTTCCTCAGAAGGCAGTGTTACTAACTTTTCAAACAAAAAACTGAAGATGCGGAAGGCTTCCAAAAATATTGTTAAGATTACCTACAGGAGATTGACTTCGCTCCACAAAACCTTTTATTAAGTATTTCATTCATGAACTAATCAAAGTCTTACAGAATTTTAAAGTATCTTGAATTTTTATTGTTCAAAAAAATTTCAGATCCTTTCAAAGAAAAAAAAAAGTGGTGTCCTACTTCCCACTGTTGTCCAGTATTTACACTCTTTCTTGTCTCTAGTAAATTTTTGATCATGAAAATTAAGTAACTTATAATTTTAGGAAAGCAGAGGTTCCTCTTACAATAAGGATTTTTACATTAATATTTCACCATAGTATGTTGAGGAATAAAAGGATGTATTTTGTTATAGTCTTCCCCAATGCTATGATGATGTATCCCCCCATGATAAAAATATTGATAAATTGTCGGTTAAAAACAATATTGTAAAAATGAGTAATCGGAACACAGTTGGAAAAAAGACTTTTTTAAAGAGCCGCTTCTTTATTTGACACAGAATGCAAGCGACTCACTGGAGTTCTCACTTTACAGGCCAAGCAACAAAAAGACTTAAAAAATTAAATGGAAGTGTGATGCCTTAATAAGAGTAAATAATTTTGAAGCATCTTTAGAGTGATTCTTACTCTTTTTATGTTTAAAAATATCCGACTGGAACATTCTGCCAATTAAACGAAGATCTCCAGATGGCATTTACCCTTTTGCTTCAAAACAAAAAGGATCTGCAATCAGTTTTATGGAAGATTATCTAAAGAGGAACATTACTGTAAATCAATGACAAAAAAAAAAAAAATTAGACACTCCCCTTCTCGAGGATAGAATGTGCATCCTCCAGATTCTTGCACTGACATCTAATGTAATAAATACTTAAAACTGAATCTTAAATAATAGCCGCAGGCTTTCAACCGGTAAAGATTCACTGTTACTTTCCACCAAAAACTCCAGTATTCTGCTCTCAGCCAACAAAGGACAGCAAATAATTCCCAGCAGCATAAATACCGGGAAAGCTACCTTGGGCTTTGTTTTTGTTATGTAAAATGCATTAAAGTGACTCATCCACTTAACATTACCTACCCTTAGAAGCTTTAAAGAAGCTTCAAGAACCAAAATAAATGCTTTCCCAGAATGCCGGATAGGCTATTCGGCGCATTAAAAAAAAAATATGTATATATTTATATGTGCCATTGAGTTAGACTCTTATTTCGCTGCCTAAGAGAGGAAAGAATTATTATTTTTCATGCCCTTCCTGTCGTGTGACTATAGCTACCTAGAAGCCCTCTATTTCCAGAACAGCAGTGAGGGTTTTTTTCATTTAAAAGTTATTTTAGAAACGTTAAAAATAAAAGAAAATTGCAGGAGACTGGAAACAGTCCCTCCTTCAAAGAATAGGCTCTATTCATTCGAAGAACAGGGACCGCATGTCTGCCGACACTTAGGTGTTTCAAATAACGGGTTGGGGAGGCTGGATCTCGTGGTCCCAGGACCTGCGAGCCCCCTGCGTGGACAGCACTCTGGACCGCAGGCGTCTAACCCGAAAGGCTGTCAAGTGCATCCAGGAATGTGGGATAAAACGAGTTTGGGCACTACAGCAATTAAAGAGCATCTCGGACGCCTAGTGTGGGAAAAGTCCACGCTACCTCGGCCAGCCTGAAATTACCTATTCGTAAAATACTCAACCATAACTTTTTATTGACCTGGGTTGGATGAGAGCGGGTGAACTGGCTGGCTGGAAACTTTCTTCCCCAGTACGGCTGCACTCTGAAGTCTAGAGAATCCCTTTAGAGACGGGCTGAGACGCCGCCGAGTCGTCGTCGGGCGCTTCCCGGGACAGCCGGCCCCTCGCGCCCGGCCCCGCCGAGGCGCCCGAGACGCCGGTTCGGGTCGCATTCCAGCGGCGAGCCGCGCGCACCGCCCGCCCGGCCGGCCTCTCTGCATCCGAGCCTGGCCGCCCGGCCGCTCGCTCCCCACCCCCACGGGCGGAAAAGCCCCGCGACTCGGGAACCCACCCCCACCCCCGGCTCCCGCGGCAACCTCGGCCGGCGCTTCCCGCCCGGCCCGACCCGCCGACTTACGTGACGGCCGAGGGGAACGGCTCCTCCGACGAGGGGCGGATGAGCAAAGATTGGAAAAGTGTCAGAGTCAAGGCCAGCAGGCAGCCAGCAGCCATCTTCGCGATCTAGGATCGATGCCCCCTCCCTGCCCACGCGCGGGAAGGAGCGGCGCTGGAAACCGCGGGCGGAGGATGAGCAGCACCCGCCGCTGGGACCGCGGGCGTCTGGAGGGCCGGCTGCGCCCGGGGCCCGAGGCGCGGAGCCGCGCGGGGGACGGCGAGGGCGGGCGCTGGCGCCGGGGAAGGGGCGGCGGCGGGCGGACCCACTAGCGCGCGTCGGCTGCTCCGCGCCGCGGCCGCCTTGCCTCCGCCGCCATCAAGGGCGACTTTGGAAACAGACCTCGGCGAGCCCGCCGGCGCTCGCGCGCTCTCGCTTTCCCTCTCGGTTTCCTCCCTGATTTATTCCCCCGATTGCCTAGGCGAAGGCGGGGGCGGGGGCGGGGGCGGGGGCGGGGGCGGAGGAGGGAGACGGCGCTGGAGGGCGGGGGCGGCTGCAGGAATGGGGGAACGGCAGGGAGAGAGACTTGTGGAAGCGAGAGGCTCCGTCTGGCTTCTCCGGCAAGTCAGAGGGAGGCGGCTGGGGGTGGGCAGCGGGAGGGCTGGGCGTCAGAGCAGTCGGGCGGAGACGGGCCGGGAGCAGCCCTCCATACAAGGCAGCCGGGAACTCCCAAAGTCGGCGCCGGCTCGCTCCCGCCGCCCGGCGTGCGCAGGGGGAGCGGACCAGCCCCGCGGGGCTCCCGGGGGACCGCCAGCCGCCCAGCGGGCATCCGCAGGCTGCAGAGGCTCCAGCCTGGCACTTGGCTCTCGTCTTCGGGGGTTATTTTTGCTCATTCAGGCAGCGTTCCCCCCAGCCCTACTCCCAGGCGCAGAATCCACTGCCTGCCTAGGAATCGTGTAGTGATTTGACAACAAATGTAGGAGGGGTTTCTATTGCATTTTAAAGCACCACTGTTGACTCTCTACCAGGTGGCACTATTTGCCCGCGTGTGCCATAGGTGAGAGCCCTTGGCGAGGCTGGGTGCCCTTTATGCCGGCGGCCCCACGCCCAGGTACTGCTTGGCTCACCTGGCGAGGACAGAGCCTTGGGGACCGGGCTGTGGACGGACCGAGAAGTACTGACGCTGTAAAATCTTCCCAGTCCTGTGGTTCCATTGGACAGAGGGGTGGACGGACGCATTCTGCATCCAGGGAGGACAGTAGTGAGAAAAGGGCTTTGCAGCATCCCAGTTGGGACTGCCTCCAGAAGGGTCCTAACGCCCTGCTCTGGCTACTGGCCTGCCCGGCCTGACAAGGTTACCGCAGGGTTAGCTCACTTTTGTCAATGCGAAGGCATGAAAAGGGTAAGCAGCACGAACAGGTGGCACTCTGCGAAACGCGCCCGAAATGTAGAGGAGGAATTAAGGGAGGGGGAGAGCGCTAGGGAGTAGCAATGCTGGACTGGTTTTACCTCCAGACTCAGGAGAAGCAGTGGCGGGCTTTCTCCTTGAAAAAACAGGGTCTGCGAATAGGCCTCTTCCGCCCAGCGCAGGCCTCCGATCAAGAGGGCCCTAGTGGGCCAAAGGCAGAAATATATCCTTGCACACCTTAAATTCTTAAGCTCCCTCTAGTAGTGTATAAGAATACTTTTGACATGACGTGCACAGAATACAATTTGTGATGACTGTCCTGCATATGCAAAAATTCTGTGAGTATCGGGGTGAATGTCAAATTTTTAATTAGCCGGTTCTTATTTCTAGGAGAAGCTTCTGAAAGAAAAAAGACCCTTATTAATTCAAAATGGATTTTCCAGCTCTCTGAAGGCAATCTCCCAAAACAAAAACTGATAATAATACTACTACTATTAATTACTGGCCAAATTTTAAGAGCGGGTGTGATTTTATGAAGTATCTCCTTTTTGTTTTTTAATGCTTTATTTGTTTTCCTTATGTTCTCTGCATCTCTCTCTTGCTTTTTGTTTCTTTCTTTCTACTCTGAGTGGCCTCACAAAAGGCACCCCACCGTGACTTAACTTAGTTTGTTTTATGCTAGGCATGGAGACTGTGGCAGCAGGAGCTGCGCAAATGAGGGATGAAGTGGTTTGTAATGGGATTGAGAACTACAGCTCAGGAGAGATATTTTATGTAATTGAAGGTAGCGTTCCACTCCAAAATTAGATAAGCAAATAGTCAAATCCATCATTTCTTCCATTTTTAATAATTCAAAAGCAGACTTTCTTCCCCAGCATGAGGATTAAAAAGAGCAGAATTAGATGCCCATTAATGTCTATGTGATATGTTGGTATCATAATGGCCTCACTACCTAAAAATATCATTATCATATATTCTGTCAATTATTTCAACATCGACTCGACTTCCCACTATGGTACCCTGTTTCCAATTTTATATCTTTAGGAGAAATGGCTTAAAGAATAAAAGAATGTAATAAGCTTGTAGAGGTAAGTCAGCCTTCATTATTAACTTTGTTGGCCTTTGAGCCAAATCTCAGTTTCTTTGGATCACTCTGATGAAGCACTGTGTTATCCAATATGTGAAGCTGTTGAGGAAAGATATTGCTTCCACAATTCTTACTGAAAGGGTTGGTTATCAACTGTGAGCCCTGATCATTGTTTAATACTCTGTTGTAAGGTTTGCTATTAATTGCTTTTTACCAATCTAAACCTTTGTATTGAAGATATTAAAAATGTGGGTTTTTCTAATGTATGAAAACTGAAAGAAGACCATTTCCATAACATAGCATTATGTTTCTGTAGGATTAACTATAGCCATAACAATGCATTTTTTTCAGCTCAGTTCTGTTATTTTGGAAAATTCCCTTAAAATCAGATTACATCCTATTAATCTTAATAAAATTTTGCTTAATCACAATAAGTGTGCTATTCAACACCAAATGTTTACAAATCACAAGGATTGATGTTAAGCTGTTACATTATAGTGAACAGCGTAAATGTGCAGTAAATACAGTAACTATATTACAGGTTATAAATGAGTAAGAAGTCGCAAGTCAGTATCTACTGTTCATTTAAGAAGAAATATTTTAATTGGAAAGTTAGTGAAGTATTACTGCAGGAGATTTTTGCATTTAATCATTTCTAGAACAAAGCTTAAAGAGAATTAAGTCATGTAAATCACTGACCTTTACCTATGACAAACTTGCGATTGGCATCTTTTGGTTAAATCTCAATTGTTAATTCATATAAATGTTTAATTTTTTCATATACATTTCATTTTTAGTAACTAAAAGAACAATAAACATCTCATTGCCATGAAATATTTATTCTTACTCCCTTTTTTAGGTGATACTATGAATATTGGCGGCATAAAATTATGTTTTATTGTAGTTTTATATGAGTGTATGTATGTACAAGCATATTTTTCTTTGATTTTTTTTCAGTAAATCAAATGAAATTTCTTCAACATTTTGCCCCCAAAAAAAGAGACAAAGTAACCTAATTGAAATTATTTAGTCTTTCTCTCTTTTTTGTTCTCATGTACAAAAAGAAAATAATTATCCTTAGCCAAAAATAATTCAAAGGAAATAATTAATTTTCATATTTCTTGCACATCTTAAGAAAACTAAGGTGAAAACCTTGACAAAGGGCCTTATTTGCTTGTATGCGTATAAAAGTATAGACATACTGTTAGAATCATAATCAGAAAAACCTGTGATTTGAGATGGTACTATGCTTCCGTGTACACAAAGATGTGTACCAGAGAAAGCGAAATTAAAGATAAATGGACAGAAAGCTTCAACAATCTTATCTCCTTGGGGAATACTTTCAAGAGACAGGAATAAGAAAGAAAGCAATTCAGAAGTATCAATGCCCAGGAGAATGGTTAAGGGCATGTGTAGTGATTTTTAAGTCACAGTTTATATTCGGCATTTTTAAAGTAAAGTGGCACATTGAAGCCTTCATTTAAAAAAAAAAAAAAGAAAAGAAAAGAAACTATCCTAAACTAAGAAACATGGTCAAATATTTTCTATAAACAAGACAACTATTTAGAAAAAATTTTTCCTTGACCCAAGTAATACAGCTATTGAATGATAATTTGTGATGAAAGAAATACTTTTCTAAAGAGGCACAAAATAACATTAAACAAGTATTGACTGGAAGTTTATAATTTTTCATTGGAGTCCACATATTGGCAAACTTACGCTAGTTTAAGTGTTTAGGAAAAAGTAGCTTTTACATTTTAAAATACCATCATGTCTTCAAGCAATAACTTGTATGTTTTTTGTTTTGAATGTCTGCTAATCATAGAATTTTTCACTCAATTCCTTTTTCTTGATTCATTTTCCTCTTTCTCTCCCTTTTTCTCTGTTAAGCAAAGAAAAAAATAGAAATTTTTTTATTCAGAAACAAATCAGGGCCTACAACATGGCTTTCTATTTAAACAAAACAAAACTCTATTCATCTCTAAAATCTGAATTTCATAGTAAGATCTTTCTTCACTCCATAGAGTTGGAGTCGTGGTTTTTCTATTGTGTTTTGTTTTTTGACTGTGACAGCGCAAAAGTATATGGAATCCATTTATGTAGGCCTATGTAGACTAAGTAAAGTAGAGAATTCAGTTTTTTTTTTTCAAGTATTCACTAACAATGAAACTGCAATGGGAAGTAATTAATAAGCAGTAGATGGTAAAAACTGAAATAGGAAAAACTAATAACCATTTCCAGTTTTGTTAATTTTATAGATGCAGCCTGCCATGAGAGGGGAAGAGAAAGATCATCTATTTATATTATTTTTCTGATACTAGGGTGTTTTGCTTTTGTTTTTGTTTTTTGTTTTTTTTTAAACAGGGTCTTAATCTGTTGCCCAGGCTGGAGTGCAGGGTGTGATCTCGACTCACTGCAGCCTCTGCCTCGCAGTTTCAAGTGATTCTCATGTGTCAGCCTCCCCACTAGCTGGGATTACAGATGCCTGCCACAATACTCGGCTAATTTTTTTGTACTTTTAGTAGAGTCAGGGTTTCACCTTGTTGGTCAGGCTGGTCTCAAACTCCTGACCTCAAGTGATCAGCCCACTTCAGCCTCCCAAAGTGTTGGAATTACAGGTGTGAGCCACTGCACCCGGCCAATACTAAGTTTTTTATATTCTTTAAACACAGTAAAACACCTTGTAACCTAGCATTTTTCTATAAGATTTGGATGTGTTTTGGAATAATATAACTCATTATAGTAGCTACAGATAACATAGTCTATTAGATGGGTGTGCATAGAACCACACCATGTAATGTTGCTAGAGGTTTCTCCCTCTAAAGTAACAAGTATGGGAGAGAAAATAAGACAGCAGTCATTTTAATTTTTAGCCACATATTTTAGATTGATGTGATTTAAATGCCTACCATTATTACAAAGAATACATGACTATCTGGCCATACTAGTGAACTTAAAATCCTATATTCCTTTGATAGATGAATAAAATAGGGATGATATTGTCTTCCATCCCAGAGCAGAGATATAAACTTTTTAAGTTTTGCATTTGGGAACATTTGATAATCAACATAGAGCAAATATTATCCAGTCATAGTATTTTCTTCAAGTTGTACAAGGTAGTGGAGTATAATTCCTAAGGATTCCTGGTAATTTAGGGGAAAAAAACTGAGGAATATTGTTATATCTATCTCATGCTCTATCATATTTTAAATAATCAAATTAATAGCATTTGAACATTTCATACCATTAAAACTAAGGACAGGGATTTTAAACTATTCTGTTCCAAAGACAGCTTGTGTTGTATAAAGTTGGAATTCATATATATTGATTTTCTTTTTCTTATCCACAATTCTTTACATTTTATCCTAGAGTGATCCATTCTTTAATAATATGGTTCTCTCAGAATGTCCATAGCTATCTGGAAAAAGAGAATTGATTTAATAAATTTGCCAACCTGGGTAAAGATGGTCCAAACAAAAACAGTAAAATGGGTCTTGAGTTTCAAGTGGAGTGTTTTTATTACCTGGATGTTGCTACAAGCCTTTCTGTTATACAAAGATCTACCTTTTGCCAAGATGTTCATTTTTGTGAACATATTTTATACTATCAAGATACTGGCAGATGAATATTTAGTTAGTTTAAACCAAACAACCAAATGCTTAACTTGAAGATATCACAGAACTCCAAAGAGAATATATTTGTTTATTGTATTCAATAACATTTAATCATTTAGCTGTCATTGATGATGATCTTAACTTTAATTGTGTCATTTCACATGTGACTAGCAGTCATTACTTGTAATAAGAGCAAGTATGTTTTGGTTGGGTGGACTGTGTGTATATTCAGTCACCTTTGTGTTTTCTCTGTTAGCATCAGAAAATTCCTCATATCCAAGACCTAATGCTTTCCAAATGACTATTCGAATACTTTCAGATTTTGTATGCTTTGGGTTAAATATACATTTGCTTTAAACTTCATTCTCAAAATATATAAAGCTTTCCCCTTTCAGCAACAATTATTTATCAAAAGTGAACGGTCACAATAAACCTAGCTTGAATAAGTGTCTACACTTATTCAAGCATTAACATCAGTGTTCAGGGACAGATCCCAGTTCTGCTGTTTCTCCTTCTTCCCCAAGTTAACCAGCCAGCTCACCCGCCCCTTCTCCACCCCTTCTTTTGATCTTTTTCTTCTTCAACAGGCAATAGTTGTCTTTAACATATTACCATAGGAGAGACTTCTGGTTTTTTGTTTTGTTTTGTTTTTTGGTTGGTTGGTTGGATTTTTTTTTTTTTTTTTTTTTTTTTTTTTTTTTTTTTTTTTTTTTTTTTAGTAGTAAAGAGAAAAAGAAGTAGAAAAGTAGGGAAAGCACAGAGAAATTATCTAGAGGAGAAAAAAATGGAAACATGAAGGAGGAAACACTATGAAAGAAAGGATGAGTTTGTTCCTGTAACACAGACAAACACAATGCAAAAAAGAATGAGAGAAACCACAGATGAGAAATGTCAAGGCCAAAATTGCTTGAAAGAAGACAAAAGAGTAGGGCAATCAATTTACTTCAATATTCAATCAACTGAAATTTGTGTTTCTAAACAAATGCATCATCTTCAATGTCTCATGATTTTACCAGAAATACAGTCAAGTTATTTTTCTAATTTAAAAGTAAAATAGATTACATGATGTTAATATTAATTTCCTTTTCTTTTTTTTTTTTGTTTTGAGACAGGCTCTCACTGTCTCCCAGTGTGGAGTGCAGTGGCGTGTTCTAGGCTCACTGCAGCCTCGATCTCCTGCGCTCAGGCGATCCCCCAACCTCAACCTCTGCAGTAGCTGAGACTACAGGCACACACCACTATACCCATTTCATTTTTCTTTTTTTTTTGTAGAGACTGGTTTTTGCCATGTTGGCCAGGTTAGTCTCAAACTCCTGGCTTCCAGTGATCCACCTGCCTTGGTCTCACAATGTGCTAGGATTACAGGCCTGAGCCACCGTGCTTGACCTTTAACCACTTTTTTAAGTCAAAAAAGTAAATGATATTTAAAGCATTACATTAGATACAACTACTATAACATAAGTTTGCAAATTCCCTATGCCTCCAATGTTAGTTGCAAATAGTTACAAATCTAATCAATTGACATTAGAATATTTATATGAACTAGGGAAAACATCATACTGTAATTCATATAAAGTGCTGATTTGTATATACTAAATTTTTTTTTAGTAAATTACTCATGAACTTTAATTAACCTACAAAATTTTTAAAATTTTCATACTGCAGAACCACTTTTTTCTCCCTGTACCTTTTTTCAGAAAAAATTCACAAACAATAGGAAAGTGTAAATGGGATTACAGGAAAGGGCAACAGTGACTTAGCTGCTTCAGTGATTTTGTTCTCACCTGAAAAACTGTTCACATTTAAAAAATGTTCGGGATCCCTGGACTATGTCATCTGTCTTGGGTTCCTTCCCATGTCTTACATCAGTTTGTTCTTAATAAGAAAACTTGAACTTATTCATATCTTAGGCTTGTGTCAAATACTCAAATTACTGATCTCAGATTTAATGTTGGCTGTTAAAATTAATCACTACACAAACTCCTCCATAACTGAGGATAACTATGTTAGCATACAGTGGTATGTTAGACACAGGCATATCTCTTAGCTATGGGATTTATCAAAGAGCAGACCTAGGATTTGAGCCCAGGCACACTCCCTTGGGTACCCTGACTGTGAACCTCTGTGCCATATGGTCTTTCTGCTCTGAATATTTAGTAGTTCAGGGATTTAGGCAGAGTTACTTAGCCTTCCTGAGCCTCAGTTTTTAATTTTCTATAAATGGAAATAATGCTGTAATAGAGCTTTTTCTAATTTGTCTTTTTAACAAATTGAGATATATATATATATATATATATATATAGTGTGTGTGTGTGTATACACACTATATATCAAGCTTTATTGATATATATAATTTATATATTGCATATCAATTCACCCATTTAAAGTGTACATCCTAATGCCTTTTAGTATTATACAAAGACTTTAACTCCTATTTAAAAAGATCAACCATTAAATATTTAAACTTGGATTGGATTTGATGAGACCTACATGTATTGGCTATGTAGACATGTGCCAAATAGCAGTTCAATTTTAACATTAATGTTGGACAAACTTTAATGACTTTGACCCTTAAGTCTTACTCCTAATGACAGTGTTTTTTCATATATAAAACCTTAGTCTCTCTTCTTTACATTGTCCATCTTAATCATGTAATCACTATTTAAAAACTTATTTAAAAATACTACTCATTTAGATCTCACATGATTCATATAAAAACAATAAAATTATAATTTAGATTGGCACGTGTACCTATGTTTTTATTTCTATCATTTATGTGTATATATGGAGTTTATGTTGTCATCTTTTTACTTGTACAGTGAAAATAGTATTTATGACATTGAAGTATGTGAAGCTGTAAATGGCATTTGCATTCGTAAGATACATCAACTCTGCTTCTACATTTAATCACTGGCTAGAGCTATTTATTGCTTCGTGTACTGTTCTTCCATAAACAGCAGTACCTCAGTAGGACACCTTTCTCTACTGAATCTTTTTTCTCTTTTAATGTACATCAGAAAAACAAACATTTCATAGAAATAAAACATTGACACCTTGATCAAGTAAATAAGCTTTAAAAAATTAAATATGGAAATATCTGGAAAACCAAATCAATAAAATCTTTAAGTAAATACATTTCATTGTGGTATCTTCTACTAGATCCTCACATGTACAGATATGTGAAGAAATGTGTCATTTTGTTTCTCAATCAGATATTAAAACAGCTACCTGATTTTTGTGCTTTATCTTGAGAAAATTCTTTAAAATGTAAGTAAAATATGTTTTAAAAACTACAATAGTAACAGTAATCAACACAATCAACAACTTATAATATCTGTTTCAATTGACTATTTTTATATCTGTGTTTTGATACATAGGATGTATTTTCTCATGTAGATTTTAATTAGGAAACTGAGCATGCATTTAAATTTCTACTTAGTTTCAATCACTGGTTCTAGAATCACCACCTGTAATCATGGTGTCTAAAGAACTTCAAATAATATGTAAATTAATAACATTGGAAATAGCACTTGATTGATGTGGGCTGAAGGTCATTTATTTTCATTAATAGCATAAGGGTGATTCACTGTATTTCATTAAGGAAAAAAAGCCAAATTCTGTTTCACACATGTGTAGCACATTTGTAACTGCATAGTAGAAACCTAAAGAGCTCATCATATTGCCTGATGCAAACTAGAAATTTAGTTTGTACATCTTTTCTTTCTTTCCTTCTTTTTGAGACAGAATCTTGCTGTGTTGCCCAGGTTGGAGTCTGTGGCATCATCTTAGCTCACTGCAACCTTTGCCTCCTGCGGGTTCAAGCAATTCTCCCACCTCAGCCTCCTGAGTAGCTGGTTTTACAAGTGTGTGCCAGCACACTCAGCTAATTTTTGTATTTTTTAGTAGAAACAGGATTTTGTCATGTTGGCCAAGCTGGTTTTGAATTCCTGGCCTCAAGTGATCTGTCCACCTTGGTCTCCCAAAGTGCTGGGATTATAGGCATGAGCCACCATGCCCGGTCTTACTGGTATTATCTTTATTCATTCATTTATACATTTACTCTTTCAGTCAGCCGCCTATTCATCTTGGGTTAATTAGTCATTTGTTGCTGACTTACTAAGAGCCAAATATTCTGATAGGAATCACGTGCTTCGTAAAGTTACATATATTTCTACATGCTACCCACAGACTGGGTTACATGTGTGTGTTTATATGTTACATGTAAATATTTATATGAGACAACTTATTTTCTAGTCTTAGGATGTGCTGCCCTTCGTTATTAAAAGAATGTTTTAAACTTGAAACTCGTGTCCAGAATTCCAAGTCAAGAACCCTTGTAAGTTACATTGCTTGGGAGAGTGTAAAATGTGATAGCTGCTTTGGACTAACTGAAATGTAGAGTTATCATGTGACTTAGCAACTCAACTCCTAGATATTTACGCAGGAGAGATAAAAACACGGGTTTACAAAAACATATACATGAAGTATTAATAACGGCAATATTAATAATAGTAGAAACAGGCCAAATGTTCATCAGTTAGTGGTCGGATAAATAAAATTGGTGTATTCATTCAATGGAATATTATTTGGCAATAAAAATGAATGAATTACTGATACATGCTACAACACAAATGAACCTTCGAAACATGTCAAGTGAAAGAAGCCACTCATGAAAGATTACATATTGCATAATTCTATTTATATGAAATGTCCAAATTAGGCAAATCTATACAGAAGAAAGTCGATGAGTGTTTGCCTAGGATGGGAGGGGAAATGTTAGGGGAAATGGGGAGTGATTGCCAATAGGTGTGGGGTTTCTTTGGGGAATAACAATACTTTCTAAGATTGATAGTGGTGATGGTTGCATAACTTTGTAAATATACTAAAAGCCATTGAGTCATACACCTAAAATGCATAATGCAATTACTAGACTGCAAATCTAGACAATGTTGCCTTTTTTCAAGTACCTGGGCCATAGTAGGCACACAATAAATGTATAATGAAAGGAAAAAAGGTAAGTAAACAAGCCAGAAGCATTATATGCAAGAAAAATTAACCAAAATTTGGTTTTGGGGCTGTTGAAAGTAAATGCAACATAACTGAAATGAATTCTCATTATCCTCCTAAGAGCCAACATTGATTGCTGGGAGGGGTAGATTTGTAAAGATAGGGGCTTGTCTTATTCTACGCAGTTTCAAAGGTACATATTCAGCACCAGAAAAGTGAGGCAGAGGCTGGACTGAGTGCTGCTGGTAAAAGATGACAGGAAAAGGCTTTAGTTGTAACTTTGAAGCCTCAGTGCCGCTCATACATATTAGTGGTTCTCCAGCTTGAACATGTATTATGAACACCTGAAAACCTGTGAAAACACAGACGACTAGTGCCCCAGCCCTGAAGCCCTGATTTAGTAGGTTTAGGTGGGGCCCAAGAATTTACATGTCTAATAAATTTGAAAGTGATACTGATTCTGCTAGTCAGGGGACTACACTTTAAGCACAACTTGCATATATGTATGTTATTAATAAAATAAGCGTTTATGAATGGGATATCATGGGAGGTGGGCTAGAAAAAAGAAAAAAGATATAAAAGGAAAGAATGCACTGAATACAAGTTTGTAATTCAATAAACAAACTCAGAGCAAAGCCTCTAACACTGCAGATCATCTTGGCACATGGTGAGAATGGTGATTCAGTGAAGCGAGCTTTAGCATCAGGTGTTACTGTTGACACCAATTTCTGAGTTAAATCCCCTGTCAGGTCTGCTGCCCACGTTCATGTATAAAGGCCACTGATACTAACATATGCCAAAAATAGCTCCAGCAACATGGGAAACCCAGTTGGAAGTCTGCTCTTCAGTGTTGGAATCAGGGTGTGTCAAAGACCACATCCTTCCCAAGACATGTACCCCTCAGCGTCATCTTCTTCCCCCACTTAGTTTAAAACTCTATTATCAATGTTATTATGTTGGGTTGGCCTTATTATGTTGAATATTATGTTACTCTATTATCAACATTATTCTATCGGGTGCATTCAAATGCACAAACCATCTGGGCAGAAGCATCTCTCCCATAAACATAAATATCCATTTGCCATTATCAAGAATCAGTTTATCACCTGGGAAGGAGATTTCCAGCCTCTGTTAAACAAAGTTATTTTGGTTCTGGTAAGAAAATCAGTATAGATTTTATTCACTGCAAATATTTCACTCTAAAACTGAATTACTAGGATATTTTATTGAACTTACTATGCAAATCAATTAGCAAGAAAAACAATCAGCAAGAAAATGTTATGAGTACTTTAAAAACAGTCTTGGATTGTTTCATCTACTTCCTATATGATGTTAAAGGATCATTTTATCCATTTTGATGATTTCCAGTAAGATTGAACTTCATATGGGTCACAGAATCCTTTCAGAGAAAAAAAGCAAAAAATAAGCAGAACTATTTTGGTTAAAAATAGGAAATGGTCGGGCTGGGAGCAGTGGCTCACGCCTGTAATCCTAGCACTTTGGGAGGCCGAGGCGGGCATATCACAAGGTCAAGAAATCGAGACCATCCTGGCCAACGTAGTGAAACTCCGTCTCTACTAAAATACAAAAATCAGCTGGGTGTGGTGGCGTATGGCTGTAGTCCCAGCTACTCGGGAGGCTGAGGCAGGAGAATTGCTTGAACCCAGGTGGCGGAGGTTGCAGCGAGCCAAGATCATGCCACTGCACTCCAGCCTGGTGCCTAACAAAAGAGTGAGACTTAAAAAAAAAAAAATAGGAAATGGTCTTAGGGTCTTGAGCAGAAAAGTAATCTGGGTACTCCAAAGAAAATGTGGTATGGAAAGAAAAATAATTCAATAGAGTAAGTGTAGAATTCTAATTCTGTCTTCCTCTTCTTTTTATTTTTCCCTTTTTTTTTTTTTTTTTTTTTTTTTTTTTTTTTTTTTTTTTTTTTTTTTTGCCATAGGGTCTCTCTGTGTTGCCCACACTGGAGTGCAGTTGTGTGAACACAGATCACTGCAGCCTCAAACTCCTGGGTTCAAGGGATCCTCCAGCCTCAGGCCCTGAAGTAGCTGGGACTACAAGTGCACAGCACCACACCCAGCTAATTTTGGGGTATTTTTTTGTAGAGATAGGGTTTCAACATTTTGCTCAGACTTGTCTCAAACTCCTGAGTTCAAGGGATGGATCCGCCCCACCCTCCCAAAGTGCTGGGATTACAGGCAGGAGCCACTGCGCTTAGCCCTTCTTCTAAGTCTCTGAATTTCCCAGGGAAATCTGTATTGTCTGGAGACAGATGTTTTAATTCATTATTTCTCTTATGTCAACTAATAAGCATAAACAGGAGCACTAGTGCAAAGACTGACACTGGAAAATTCATAGCTTGGGTTACTGTAACATTTGTGATTTTCAATTAAAATTTTGTAAACATAATGACTTTTGAAAACCATTTCCAAAGCCTCATATATATGCAATATTTAACTTTAGAAGAAACAGTGCATCGTGTCTGTACATCTTAGATAATTCTCTATTACTTTCAGAAACAGATTATATGAACTGGCAGGCCGATTATTGGGTTTAAATTAAAGTATAATCAACATTATTAAACTACCTTGACATTCTTAAGGAAATCAAGCCTCCGAAATGGCATACCTACTTTAGTAATAATTTATAAAATGAAATAGGTTAATTCTTGTCATGATATGCTCAATATTTCCAAGTGTTTTCACCCATAGAATTTGGTTCTAATTATACCACTCTTATATAAAACTGTTGCCAACAGTCATATGGTTTTACATTTTTTCTCATTAATACCAAAATAGTTCCATTCTTGGAGGTAACTTGACAAGATTAGATTCACACATGCCTTAATGTAACAAAGACCCTTAAAAATAAAAATTGATTAGGATCACGCTAAATTATATCGAACAATGTATTTTACCTAGTACTTACCTTTAAAGGAATATTCAACAAACTTTTGAACAAAATAGGCAAATAATATTTCTGTACCTAAATAGCTACAAATTTTAGCACTGATTAATATAATCTCAGAACTAATTATGCACTCATGCTATGTTTATAAATTTTGATGTCTGAATAGGGAAAATATGAACCCATTCTAAAGGATTTAAATTTTTTTTTAAGTTGAGATTTTTTTCTGATTATGTAAGTAATTCTTATTAGGTTAACATTGATTTATTTGATAAATAAACCCTTAAACATAAATGGCTTAACATAGAAAAGAAAAGTTGGTTTTGCTTACTAAATAGTCCAATGCAGGCTTGCTTGATGGCAGGCAGATTTCTTCAAGTGGTAATTCAAGGATCCAGGCTCTTTTCTTCTTCTGGCTTCTCTGTCTCTAGGGCCTTAGCATTCTATGCATCCAAATAAAAGAAGAATGGGGGACTGGACAAGGAATATCTACTTCTTAATGGCTTGACACATATCATTTCTACTCTGATTCTCTAGAGGTAAACCACCCAGTCATATAGCCTCATCTAAATGCAAATAGAGGTTGACAATTGAGATTCCTGCCTGGGCAATAACTTCCCATAAATTTTGATGGCAAGTTTGTTGTCTCTGCCACAGACTATCCTCTGACCACCATATGTCAGTGCCTCTTTCCTCCCACACACAGAACATTCTTCTTTCTAAGCTAAGTTCCTATCCCATCTGTATTATGTTAGTCCATTCTCACATTGCTATAAAGAACTACCTGAGACTAAAAAAAAAAAAAAAATGGTTTAATTGACTCACAGTTCCACAGGGTATACTGGAAGCATGGCTGGGAGAACTCAGGAAACTTATAATCATGGTGGAAGATGAAGCAGCAGCAAGCATATCTTACTGAGGATCCCATCTTCTTACCAAAGATTCCCCATCTTCTTACCAAAGATGTGCTTACACTTTTTAAAAAAACCAGATCTCATGAGAACTCATTCACAAGACAGTAAGGGGAAAATCTGCCCCCATGATCCAACCACCTCCCACCAATCCCTCCCCCAACACTGGGAATTATAATTCAAGATGATTTATAATTTGACTTGGGTAGGGACACAGAGCCACACCGTATCACCATCACTCTATCTAGCTGCCTGTCCAGGATCTCTACATACAATGCACAGTTCTCTCTACTTTATCCAAATAGGGCCCAGAACGATCCTGTGACATCTAAAGAACAAGTTTCCTGCCCATCCCCTTACTACACACCTGCAGTATAAAAGTTGGACAGTAAAAAGATTGCTGTCACAATTCTCATTTGCAAAAGAACCAATGGTATATAAATACAAAATGTACTGTTTCTCAGCAATGATAACCTTTTGCTGTTCAGATGTAATGAGGAAAACTTAACTTTGAAGAAGTTCTGCAAAACCTTGACTTATCTCCCTGTCTATTACTTTTCATGGCCTCTGGTTCCAATTTATTGGAGGTGTGTCTCTGTCTATTATCCTCTGTGACTGTTTCTAAAGTGGACAATGAAGAATATTCCCACTCTAGTGGGTAAAACAGTAGTCCCCTCACAACAGTTTACATCTGACTCCCTAGTGTGCCAACCTATGCTGTGTTAGCCAGACAGACTCCATTTTGCTAAGAGCCTGACAGCCTCTATATTAACCTCCACCTCAACCCTCCTGCCATTTCTCCGTTAAGAGCATACCTGGGTCTTGCTACTGTGCTGGGCCATGCTGTACTTAGAACTATAAAAACATGTAACATTTGTAACCATATCCTGCTTGGCCCACTTGCTATTGTGAATGCCCCCCCTTAATTAATTATATAACAAGTACCAAATACCCTCCTTTGTAACCAATAATCATGGGAACCATTTATGTATACCCTCCTTGGAAATCAACAATCATAAAAACCTCCTGCCTCCTAGTCACCAGCCTCCTTATTTAACTTGCTTGTTCTGCTTCTGTAAATTCTGCTTCACTAGGCTCCCCTCCCCTACCTTAAGCAAGGTATAAAAAGAAGTCCAGCCCCTTCCTCAGGGCTGAGAAAATTTTAAGCAATAGCCATCTCTCAATGGCTGGCTAATTAATTAAAAACTCGCAATTCAAACTCAAAGTGTGGTGCTGTTACATCTAACTCACCTGGGTATAACATTAGTACCAGTGAATGTGTCATATTATATAGCGAGGGAAAAATAGGATCATTGATGGATGTAGGATTGTAGATGGACGTAGGATTGCTACCTGACCTTGAAATGGGGATATTATTCTGGATTGTCTGGGTGGGATGGAGGGCTGATATAATCAGAAGGATCCTTTTAGGTGGAAAAGAGAGGCAGGAAAGTCAGCATAGAATGATGCAGCATGAAAAAGACTGGACCTCCATCGCTGGCTTCTACGATGAAAAGGTCACAAGCTAAGAAATGCAATGTTGTTTCGATGCTGTGAAGGACAAGGAAACAGATTCTCTCCTAGAGCCTCCAGAAGGTATGCAGCCCTGCTGACATTTTGATTTTAGCTCAGTGAGACCTATTTTGGATTTCAGACCTCCTGAACTAAAAGATAATATGTTGGAGTTGTTTAAAACCACCATATTTTCAGTGATTTATAATAGCAGCACCAATAGGAAACTAATGAGTCTTTTTTTAAGACCAGGCTCATGTTTTGTTTAGTTCTTAACAAAAGAATTATCTCAAAATTTAAAGCAGGGATGTCCAATCTTTTGGCTTCCCTGAGCCACACTGGAAGAAGGAGAATTGTCTTCTTGGGCCACACAAAAATACACTAACACTAACAATAGCTGATGAGTTTTTTAAAATCATAAAAAAATTTCATAATGTTTTTAAAAAGTTTATGCTTTCGTGTTAGGCCACATTCGAGGCTGTCCTGGGCCACATGCAGCCCACGGGTTGGACAAGCTTGACTTAGAGGCTTCTGATTACTGTTGTCAGTACCAAGTTATAATAACCATACTTAAAAGTTCTTTCCTACACATAATATTCAACTTGGCTTCAGGATTTTTTTTCTTACTATCCTCTCTCTTTTTGATATTAGCTGCCGTAGGGCCATCTGAAAATACAAGCTTATTTAGGAATGAAACACTTTTAAACTAATGTCTACCACAGGGCTGAGTTTTCATCCCATTCTTACATGAGCCCTTCTCCTGTAACACTTCATTAAGTCAAACAAGAAGGAAGCAACTCACAGTATCTTCATTATAGATTTTTTTTTCTAACTCTTTCTTTAGACAGAGTTATGGGTTTGGTAGTGACGTAGTTGGCTTATTAATTTCTGCTGTTGACAATTTGACCAAATGTTTTGACAATCCATAACACATGTCTCTAACTTTCTGGTTTGTTACATCAGTTTATGTGCAGACTGTCTCCTGACCATTGAACCAGTACCACACACTTTAGGTTTTTGTTCGGATAGCACTCAGTTCAAGGAATTAATTTCTGTATTAGTTTGAGAATACATAAATTGTTACAGATAAACCTGTGTGTTTCAATGGCTCAACAAAATGGGCATTTACTTTTTACTCTATTAATAGGATGATGGGAAGATATGTGCAGATGTTTGTTATGCTAAAAGCATAGCAAAATTTTCAATAGTTTCTCCATGCTGCAGAGACAAAGGTCCATGCTGGACCTTTAATGAAAAGAGCTAAGACATACCTTAAAAAGCCCTAGAGTGGAGGAGTGCAGTGGCTTACACCTTGAATCCCAGCACTTTGAGAGACTGAGGTGGGTGGATAACTTGAGGCCTGGAGTTCGAGACCAATTTGGCCAACATGGCAGAATGCTGTCTTTTCTACAAACACAAAAATTAGCCCGGCATGGTGGCTTGCACCTATAGTCTCAGCTACATGGGCGACTGAGGCATGAGAATCACATGAATCTAGGAGGTAGAGATAGCAGTGAGGCGAGATTGCGCCACTGCACTCAAGCATGGACAATAGAGCAAGACTTTGTTGCCAAAAATAAAATAAAATAAAAGCCCTATAGTGCATGCCCTCAGCAAAGGAGAAATCCAGGAGCAGACAAAATAATATCAAAACCTTAACTGATCATGGAAGTCACTGATCATGGAAAAAAGATTCCATCAATCCTGTGGCCCTAGGAAATCACACACACACACACACACACACACACACACACGCACACACACACACATGCACATGTATACCAAGTACAAGGGTCCCTATCTTCAGGGACCTTAAAATCTGGTTGAGAAAAAGGATTAAGTAAATAACCCAATTAAGTACAGAAATTGAGAGGTACTATAAGGAAAAGTATCTGGTACTAGGAAACAGTTCAACAACAAAACTTAATATTGATTGAAGAATTATTAAATTGTTTCTTGAATAAAGATTTCCAGAAGAGGAATAACAGTGAGGTGAAGAGTAGGGTAAAAAACATTCCAATAAAAGAAAAATCATGTGAAGCTGAGCAGATTTTTTATTATGATCAAATGAGTTAGCTTGCAGCAGACCAAAGTTTATTTTGAGAACAACCAGAAAAGTCACATAAAATATTTAAAGGTATCGAAGTTCTGCTAACTCAATGAAGGTAAAGCGTCCAGAGGTTTGGAGAAAGAACTATGAAGAAGTGAACTAACATTTCTAAGCAAAGTTCTGAGAATATGGCTTTGCCTGGGCAAATGGTCACTGCTAGAGGAAAGAGATATCAGGAGAAATTTCAGTGGTCTTACAAGGTTGAAATAAAAGAAAAAAACAAAAGAAGGAAACCTGTGGGACAAAGATCCTGAGAGAAGAGAGGCTTGGAGAATTGTACCGGACACATGGTCAGTTTAACAGGTTAAGAAGAAAGTTTTTGAAAAGCATAGCAAAATTTTTAATAGTTTTGCCATGGTGGGGGACAAGGATTGGAGTCCTAGACCTTTCATGAAAAGAGCTAAGATATACTTTTAAAAGCCCTGGTGTTACCAGTGGGGGTCTTGACTACAAGTTGTCCAGGTTCTTGGCATTTTGAACAAAGAATTGGACAAAATGCACAAACAAAGCAATGAAAGAATGAAGCAATGAAAGCACAGATTTATTTAAACAAAAGTACACTCCATAGAGTGGGAGCAGACTCAAGCAAGTGGCTCAAGAGCACTAGTTGCAAAATTTTCTGGGATTTAAATACCCTTTAGAAGTTTCCCATGGGTTACTTGGTTTACACCCTATGTAAATGAAGGAGTTGCCCATGACCAGTCTGATTGGTTGTGGAAGGCAACCAATCAGAAGCTGAAGTGAAGTTACAAAGTTACACCATATGCAAACACCTGATTGGTTGTGGGAGGGGACCAATTAGAGGCTGAAGTGAAGGTACAAAGTTATACCCCTATGCAAATGAAGACTAGCCCCCTGACCAGACTGATTGGTTGTAGGAGGGGACCAGTCAGAGGTGCTTTCTGTTTCTCATCTGCCATGCAGAGAGGGAAGGGTTGCAAGGCAGATAGCCTCTGTTCTTTTGTTCCTTGGGCGTGGAAAGTTGGGGTTTTCTTTTTTATTTACTTCTAGGAAGTCAGAATGAATCGTCCTTAGGTTTCCTGCCTCCCGATTCTATTCTTCTGACTCCCTAGAGTATATGCCCTCAGCAAAAAAGAAATCCAGAAGTAGACTAAATATTTTCAAAATCTTAACCCAGAAGTCACTGATCATACTAAGGACATCAGCCTCAGTATATCTTCCTTGAGAAAGAAAGGGTAGGACAATATAATTTGAAACCGCTACTGATTTTGTATGTCTAATGTCTAGCAGTTAGTCACACATTCTAAACATGCCAAAAACCAGAATTATACAATCAAACGTTTAGAAAACCTAAGAAAACAAAATGGACTTACAGGAATATTAGTGAAAATAGCAGACAAGGACATCAAAATAATTGTAATTAAGATGTTCAAGAAACGAGATAAAAATATGGACCAAAAATAAAAAGGAGGAAAATTTAGTCAGAGAGTGGAAAACTATTTTTAAAAATCTAATAGAACTTTTAGGGCTAAAGAAATAGCTATATTTAACAGCAGATTGGCCTTACAAAAGAGTAGGGAATTTGAATATATGTCTATTGAAAACATACTATACTATACTATACTATACTATACTATGGAGAGAGAAAAATACAGAAAAGCATGTGATAAACCTGTTGGAAAGAATGAAAAGGTCTAACATACGTGTAGTTGGTATCTTGAAAAGAGATGGGAGAGAATGGTTGAGAATTTCAAAAACTGATGAAAGATGCCAGCTCAAAAATGTGGGAAGTACTGTAAAATTCAGTATAAATAAAGAGCAAACCATACTTAAGCCCATTATAGTTGACTGCTAAATATCAGAAACAATGAGACAATTTTGAAGATAGTTCCAAGGAAAAAAAATAGCTAGACAAGTAAGAATTTGTCAAATTCAAGAAAAATACATTTAAAAACCAGTGTTATTAGACTTTAGTTAATAATAAAATAATGACAATTTTAATAATAATAAGAGGAATGATTCAAAATAAGACTGCAAAAGGAAGTAATAGGCAAAGTTATTCAGAATCTTGGAGATCATATTTAGTATTTTAGATTTTATCTTCAGGTAATGAAAAGCTTTAGGGGACTTAAGGAAATGATATGATCAAATATGCATAATTAAAAGCTTATCTTTGCAATTCTGAGGAGAATGGATGGGGACTGGGGGAAGAAGAAGAGTGGGACACCAGGAATCTGGTCACCATAACTAGGAGTAAAAGGTATTAAAACACAACAGAAGAACATTTGGCATAACTATGACCCAAGTTCAGAGAACCACCACTAGCAAGGCTGATTTGATCCTCTCTATGTGTTAAGTGAGATCCTTGTAAAAACATAATACCTCCAACCAGTGATTGTTGCAATATAGACAAGACTAAAATTATTGGACAAGGTCCAATGATCAGCGATCAAATCTAGAGTCTCCACTCTACTGCCCAGGCTGGAATGCAGTGGCACAATTACAGCTCAGTGCAGCCTTGAACTCCTGGGCTCAAGTGATCCTCCTGCCACAACCTCCTGAGTAACTGGGACTATAGGTGTGCACCACCACACTGGGCTAATTTTTTGATTGTGGAGATGAAGTCTTGCTATATTGCCTAGGCTGGTCTGGAACATAGGCCCAAGCACAGGCTCAAGTAATTCTCCCACCTTGATCTTCCAAAGTGCTGGGATTATAGGCATGAGTCACCACACTCAGCTCTCACTGATCAAATGTGTGGGTATCTGAAGTTTGCCCAGGTGAGGACCTGGGAATTTGATACTGCTCATATACACCGAAACAATATTTTGTCCTTCGTTGTGGACAAATCCAGATAATGTTAGAGAAGTTGATGCTGCACATAGTCATAATAGGGGTAAAACATTTTAACTGTGGTCACAAAAGAGAAGGAAACTAATAATTGTCAAGCACTTACTAGTATCAGGCACTATATTGTATGTTTTATATATTTCATCTCATTGAATTGTCAAAACCATCTTGTAAAGAGATCTTATTTCCTTTATACAAGTAAGAAAATTGAAGCTAAATTTAAGTAAGTTGATGAGAGCCAAAGAGAAATTAAGAAACTTGTTTAAGAAAGCACAGCTACTAAACAGCAGCTGGAAATAAACCGAGGTCACTGATTTGAAGTCTGTGAGGTTTCCGTTATAGCCTTGCTCTGGAAAACCCTTTAGATCTATTTACATCATCACTCAAACTTTTAGGTAAGGATTACAGTTCTACAAAAAGTTGACAGGGAAGGAAGTCACTAGTGCTGTCCCAGGAAGTGAGATCAAGGAGCAGAGTAATTAAAGGAAGATGACTCAGTTTCAATGATTATTCTGATCCTTTTTTTTTTCCAACTTGGTGAGTCATATATAACTTTGTTTCATGATGACTTCTATTAACTAGAACAATAAAATATTAATAAGCTTATACAATTCCGTAGAATAAGATCATCACAATGAAATGAGAAAAAAGAGAGAGTTACAGTATATAATGATATTTTGGAGAAATACATAGTTTCTAAAAATTTATCTGTTCAAGTATGTAATTGTCTCGTGTACAAACATCTAACCTTGGCACTTCTCTCTTGTCAGTTTTCAGTGAAGACTGAACTAAAAAATATGGAAGATGGTATTACCCAATTTTATTCTTTAAAGAAATATTATATGATGCATGGAAAATCCTATGCACCACATAAGACTTACTGTTTCTTTGGAAAGAATATGATGGAACTGAAGAACAGTAATATGTAAGAACAGTAATATTCAATAAAAGTGACACAGTACCTCTGCTACAAGTTCCAAGCTCAGTATTTTATAAAGGATAATTACTCCTGAGAGAAGCAGGAAACTGCAGAATTTCTTAAAAAGTAAAAGTAGAGAATCGGATGGACTTTTAATTCATTATACAACTCCTGAAACAACAGTAAATCCCCATAAACAATGTAGTTATACTCTAGGAAAGACTGAGGGTGGTTCATGGAGGTCACTGATTTTTGACGGATAGGGTAGGAAAAATCAACCACTCGTTATTGGGGGATGATGGTTCTTGGACACTTTAGATAGCGTGGTGTTAAGCAATCAGCCTGTCTGGAATGGAATTAATATTTCTGCTCTGCTACTTATCAAATGTGTAACATTTTCAAGTTTATTGGAATTTTATATGCTTCAGTTTAGTAATGTAAAAAATGCAAATAATAGTGAAACCTATCCCACAAAGTTATTGTAATGTTTAGATGAGTTAATAAACTAAAAATATTATCTGGAAAATAACAACCACTCCATGATTGTTAGATACTGTGACATCACCATCATCATCATCTTCATCATCGTTTTAATGTTGTGGTTACTACCATTATGATCAACATTTTTCTGTTTTCTGCAACTTTCCCTTTGGGATTTCCATTTTGCTGAGACTACTTAGCTATTTCATTCTTAGTCATTATTGTCCTTTTTTATTTTTCCATGTCTTTCCTTTCTTTCTCTCTCCCTTCCTTCCTCTCTCTTCTTTATAACTGTTTTTAAGTATAATATTTGATGCATATAAGATAATACTTATAACAGATTATAAGGTATAATAAGTAGTCATAAATCAGGCACTCCTATATCTACCACACAGGTTAGAAAACAGACCATTACCAGCACACCTTGGAAGTCCTGGCTTGCCTTGTCCTGGTTCCGTCATCTTCTCCCTTCATTTCCCATAAATTCACTAATATCTTGAAGTTTTCATGATCACTATTTTTAAAACACATAAACATTTTTATCTCCTATGTCTATATTTCTAATCAATGCACATTGTTCAATGTTGAATGTTTTAAAACTTTGTGTAAGTAAAATTTTATTGTTTATAATCTTTCAGGTCTTGTTTTCACCTCTATCTTGTGATTCCAAAAGGCCAATTTTAACTGTATATCATTCATTTTTATTGCTTTCTAGCATTTCAATGTACAAATTCATCACAATTCTTTTTATTAATTTTGTTGCTGATAGGTCTTTGTGTAGTCCCTAATTCTATGCTGTCATCAACAGCATTTCTGTGAACATTCTTATATCTATTTGTTGGTTGGTTCACACGTTTGGGATTTCCCTTGGGATACAATCCTAAGAATGAATTGTTGGATAGTTGGGTATTCTCAACTTTACTACATATTAATAATACTAGATTATTTTCTATGGTAATGATCATGGTCTACTTCCCAACTAGCCATATATAAGAATTTGGTTACACCAGAGACTCATTTGCACAAAATAGCATCTCTCTTTTTTTTTCTTCCCAGCAAAAACTTAAAATGAAATCTACTTGGAATCAGGACATAAGGGTCTATAACATTTTGCTGGTCCTGAAAAATGTGTTGTTTTTTATCATAGTCAGTTAATGGTTTCTTCTTTAAATTTTCTAATCTTATTACAACTTTGGTAGATGCGAACATTGAAAGCAATAGTTTGCAAAGTGTTTCAGTAACATAATTGGGCCTTACATGCTGACAAACCTTCAAAAAAAAAAAAAAAAAAAAAAAGCTCTAACACAGTGAGCTATTACTGCTAGATGACTGAAAACATATCATCTCTGTTGACCTGAGATGTTAAAGATGCTGACATGCTGAAGGAGATGAAGATGTTGACAAGCTGAAGGAGATTCTCTTCTGGAAGGTTAGAGACCAAGGATACAGAGATGAAATTCCTCCGCCTTGGTATCTTGAGAATGGTATTGAGTCATACTGGCAGGGCTTGGTGTGGAGGCTGACTTGTCTCAGGCAGTTCGTGTTCTGTGGCAGTGCAATTCCAATGGTAAGAGCTAAAAAAATCAGATTAAATAATTTGCATTTTCTTTTTTTTAAACTATATGTACATACTTACATGTTTCTAATAATTAAATGCACAATGAAAAACAAATATATTTCACTATATTTAAGATCACTTTTGACAGAAATTCCCTTATTTTTCTATGTTAGAAGTATACAGTTTGATCCCATAAGCAAAATTTTGAGAGAGACTCTTTTGGTCTTTGATAATTGCAACATACAAAATTCCCAATGGAGAGGGTTAAAGTCTATCTTTTCTCTCTTTCTCTCTCTATATTATATATATATGTACACACACACATATATACACAAATACACACATATATATATATATATATATATATATACACACACATATAAATACATATATTTATATGTGTGTAGGGGGGTGGATAGATGTAGATTGCTTGGGAAGCAAGAAGTCTTGCAAAAATTGTCAGGCCCACAGAAATTCCATTTGGGCTGCCAAATTTGCATTAGTCCCGCCCACAGTTTGAAATGTCACCCCACCCTCTCTTTGCCATCTGCACCACCACCTACTGATTCCTATGTCTCTAGTCTTAGAGAACAGAAGCATCTGCGTATGACAGGCACATTCAGAATTGCCCCCAAACAGTTTCAAATGAAAATCCAAAAGATTTATTAAAGCAGAGTCAGTATATATATATATATATATATATATATATATATATATATATATACACATATATACACACACACACACACACACATATACATATATATACACATATATATGTTTTTAGAGTCAAAGCTTTATTATGATAAGGTTTTCAGTCTAGTTTCTTTCTTCCTGATTTCTACATTATAAGCATAAAAAAAGAGGATGTTTTTATGACAGATCTAAAATCACTTTGATAAATTAGTACACACAACCTCTGCAAATTTCTTCACTTGTTGCTAATTAAATGATGCAGCTATTTTTCTACTGCTTACTTGCCATTTATTAATTTATTCATCTAGTACACATTTTTGAGGCCATAAAGTGTTAGTTAGAGAATCAATACAATATGTTCACACTACTCCTAAAGACCATGACCTACTGAAGTGCTGTCTGATAAAAATATGATGTGTGGCACATAAGAAATATTTGATTTTCTAATGTCAGGTTAAAAAGAATAAGCAGAAAAAAGTAAAATAACTTTTACTCATATATGGTTAATTGTCCCTCAGTATCCATGGGCGCTTAGTTCCAGGACCTCCCACAGATACCAAAATCCACAGATGCTCAAGTTCCAAAGTATTTGCACATAACCTATGCACATCCTCCTATATACTTTTTATTTTAATTTATTTTTTAAACGGAGTTTTTCACTGTCACCCAGGCTGGAGTGCAGTGGTGTGATTTCAGCTCACAGCAACCCCCAGTACCTGGGCTCAAGCAATTGTCCTGCCTCAGCTACCCAAGTAGCCGAGATTATAGGCATGCACCACCACGCCTGGCTACGTTTTCTATTTTTAGTAGAGACGGGGTTTTGTCATGTTGCCCAGTCTGGTCTTGAACTCCTGGCCTCAAATGATCCACACACTTTCAAAGTGCCGGGATTACAGGCCTGAGCCATTATGCCCAGCCTCTTCCTATACACTTTAAATTATGTCTATTTACTTATAAGACCTAACACAATGTAAATGCCATGTAAATAGTTGCTATACTATGTTGTTTAAGGAACAATCTTAAGGAAAAAAAGTCTGGACGTGTTCAGTACAAATATTTTAGAACCACAGTTCATTAAATCCATGGATGCAGAACCCGTGAATATGGAAGACTGACTATATTTATCTCAATATATCCAAGATCTGATCATTTCAACATGGAACCAATATAAAAATTATTATTGTGATGCTTTATATTCTTTCTTTCTGGCAGTGTTTTGGAAATCCTGTTCATATTTTACAGTTATAGCACATCTCAGTTTGGATGTGATCCTTGCAAATGCTCATTACTCACATACGGTTAGTGACTGCTATGTTGGACAGCACAGGTCTAGCAGATAGATGATATTCATTCACTCTTTCAGAGTGAGGCAAATGGCATGCAAGTAAGTACTCAATCAAAGTGTGATGAGTGTGATGAGGGGGTGTTTACAGGGACACTAGTTAATCTTAGGAGACTAGAAAAGTTTTCCAGAAGGATTTTAGGCCAACGACTGATTGAGAAACAGGAGTTATACTTGCAAAATAGAGAAGCACCAGGAGAGAAGGCCGCAGTTTTCCAGACCAAGCAAGTATGTGTACTTTAAGGCGCTGAAATAAGTCCGATATAGGAAAGCATACGCAATAGGTATGGCAACTAATTATATATAATGGATTGACGTTCAGGATGCAACGGGAATATGGAGAATGAAGGATGCTGGTGTTAGAAAAAAAGGGAAAAAGTTTAACCAAGACTTGAAGAATGAATGGGAGTAACTGGTGGGTGCAACAGAGAGGTATAGAGGAATCAGATGAAGTTGGGCCTCCAAGGCCATAAGAGAGTCTTGGATATTATTGTGAATTCATTGTGAAACTATTATAAGGTTTAAGTAGCAAACAGATATGATATGGTTTTTACTGTAAAAGACCAGTTAAGAAGCTATTACAGTTATCCAGGAAATAAATGATAGTGCCTTAAAGTGGTCATAGCAGAGATGAGTGGAAACCAACCAGATTTTGAATACATTTTGATCGTAGAGATAGTCAAACTTGTTGAAATTGAGTATTAGCCTAAGATTAGAGTCGAAGCCGATGCCAAAGAATGTGAGCTGAACAGTTGGGCCAACTGAACATTTATTGAGATAGACAAGAAAGGAGAAGGAGTAGGTTTGGAGGGAGGAATAGAACAAGATTTCTGTTTTAGGTATGCTAACTGATGGAGTATGTGACTTCAATTTGTGATCCAAGTAGAAATACTGATCAGGCAATTGGGTATGGTTTTGAACTCAAAAGTGAGATATATGAGTGGGCATTGTGGCCCATGCCGGTAACCCCAGCACTTTGGGAGTCTGAGGTGGACGGATCACTTGAGGCCAGGAGTTCAAGACCAGCCTGACAACATAGCAATACCCCATCTCTCCAAAAAATACAAAAATTAGGCAGGCGTGGTGGTATGTACCTGTAATTCTAGCTACTTGGGAGTCTGAGAGTCTGAGGCACAAGACTTGCTTTGAACTTGGGAGGCAGAGATTGCAGGGAGCCAAGATCATGCCACTGCACTCCAGCATGGTTGACTGACAGAGCGAGACTCTGTTTCCAAAAAAAAAAAAAAAAAAAAAAAAAAAAAAAAAAAAAGTGAGATACATACTTGTGGCACAGGTTAGAGAATACCTCAGATTTATTTATGCACTGTCCTCTGGATTCTTGCTGGCTCTCATGGCATTGTGAGTTCTCTTACCATGTTTCTAAAGAGACAGGCTGTAACCCTTTATGGCATCATGCTGAAACCCTCTAAAGCTCTTCATTCCAGATATTTGAACTCCCACTGTGAAAGACTTCAACCTCTCTGACTTTCGTATCAACCTTCCATTGCCCCAAGGCACCTCCTTCCTTCAGTGCTGGGGGTATCACATGGGAGCCTTTCCAATAATCTTTCAACTGCTTCCAGGATCTCTCCCTGCTGCCTACCCCAGAAACTTCTCTAACCCATCTCTCTCAACAGGTGGGAAGACTGATTTTCTCAGTTTCTTTACTTTGTTGCAGATCTGAGCACACCAGGTGGGCAGCCTGGGATCTTAGTATGCCAATGACAGTTTAAAGAATTTAGAAAATTTTTTGTTTTCAAAACTATCTGGAGTCTAGAAAACTGTCTTGCAAGACACTAAAAAATATCCTTCTTTTGTTCTGTAGAACACTTCTGGGCAGGTACTTCTTTCTCTTTCTTTTAACAGCCCTAAGCCCCTACAAAGAAAATAGTTGATTGGGAGAAGACTACATGGCCCAGAAAGATGAAAGAGAAAAGTATATTAACATAGTTTAAAGGATTCTTATACCTGTTGCATGTGCAAGGATGTGTGAAAAAATGAAATTCTTTTAAATACACTACAGGCTTCTTCGGACATTGATTTTGTGTCATTTATTCATTGATTTCAAAATATCTACAGGCTGGGTGAATTGGCTCATGCATGTGATCCCAGCACTTTGGGAAGCCAAGGCAGGCAGATCGCCTGAGGTCAGGAGTTTGAGACTGGCTTGGCCAACATAGTGAAACCCCATCCCCAATAAATACATATAAAAAAAAAAATTAGCTGGGTGGGGTCATCGGTGCCTGTAATACCAGTTACTCAGAAGGCTGAGGCAGGAGAATTGCTTGAACTCAGCAGGCAGAGGTTTCAGTGAAATGAGATCACATCACTGTACTTCAGCCTGGGTAACAAGAGTAAAACTCTACCTCAAAGAAAAACAAACAAATAAAAATAAAAATATCTACTGAGCACCTACTAGGCCCAAGTGCTATATTCTGAGTGCTGCATACATAGTGATGAACAAGACAGTTAAGGTCCCTGGCCTCAATGAGAAAAGTGCTAAGAAGAAAAAAAATAAGACAATGGGCTATTGAATATAGCAGTAAGGATGCTTTCTTTCTCAAGTTACAGAAAAAAAAATAACAAAAATTTTGCTCAATGAAGATATTAATTATTTCATACAACATAAAGTTTGGGGCTAGAAGAGTTTCAGGATAATGAATTCAAGAATTAATTTACTTTATCATTTACAGAAATTCTGCTTTGCCATTTCCAACATGTTGGTCACTCCTTTTTGCTTGGATATCCTGAGGACTCCAAAACAGCAGAGTCTCAGGGGTCATTTTCAGACAGTGATATCCTGGCAATAGGAAAGGCAGTATTATTTTTAAACAGTGAGATACATTTTTCCAGAAGTGCAATGTCCTGGGCCCCACTCAAAAGTTCCTCTGTATTATATAATATGTTTATTCCTAAACCAATCAATTGTTAATGGTCTGAGGTGATGATGAATGCCTTAAAATAATCAAGTATCTTGGCCGGGCGTGGGTGGCTCATGCCTGTAATTCCAGCACTTTGGGAGGCTGAGGCAGGTGAATCACTTGAGTTTGGGAGTTGGAGACCAGCCTGGCCAACACAGTGAAACTCTATTTCTACTAAAAATATAAAAATCAGCTGGTTGTGGTGGCACTTGGTTGTAGCCCCAGCTACTCAGGAGGCTGAAGCAGGAGAATCACTTGAACTCTGGAAGTGGGGTGGGTTGGGAGGGAGCATCAGTGAGCTAAAATTGTGCCACTGTACTCCAGCTTGGTGACAGAGCAAGACTCAGTCTAAAACAATAATAACAATAGAAACAAACAAAAACCATCAAGCATCTTCATTTAGGGTTCGAAAGGGTGCAGTCTCCCTTGAAGATCTTGTTTTTCTAGGGGACGTGAATAATATCAAGGTCCTATCATCAAATAGCGGCTGTAGAATAAGCAACAAAAAGTGTCTGCTACAGTGAGTGACTGAATTGGAAGGAGTGGGAGATCTGAGAAATCTCTCTGAGATAAAATTGAACCAAGATCTAGCTGATGAGAAAGACACAGCCATACAGCAATCTGGGGGAAGAATATTCCAGGCAAAGTGAAGCGCAAATGAAATGGATCCAAGATGGGGAAAAGTTTGATGTGCTTGAGGAAATAGAAAAGACAGTGTGGATGAAGTTCAGAGAATATTTGGGAAAGTGGAATTTAAAAAAAAAAGGAGAGACCCAGAAGCCAGAAGCTAAATCTGCATAGTCTTGGGAGCCATTGTAGGAAGCTGAGTTTTATTCTGTTGAAACTTGGACGCCATTGGAAAATTTTTAAGCTGAAGATCTTTTTTTTTTTTTGAGACAGGATATCACTGCATAATAGACTGAAGTGCAGTAGTGCAATCGTAGCTCACTGCAGCCTTGAACTCCTGGGCTCAAGCAATCCATCTGTTAGTCAGCCTCCCAAATGGCTGGTATTACAGGCATGAGCCACCATGCCCATCTAAGCCTAAACAAATGTTAAGCCATTTAAAAGCAGTCACTTTGGTTGCTATGTATGGATGAGCCACAGTGAGGCAAAAATGAAAACACTTAAGAAACAAATGTAATAGAACAGGCAAAAAAAATCATAATAGCTGGTACAAAAACACTGTATTAAAGATGGCAAGGAAATGCCAGGTATATGTTGGGGTATTGCTGACATGACGTACCTAGGGATTGTCAAGGATCTAAAAAAGACAGAAATGAAACATAACATCTGGGTTTGGGGCCTGAGCAACAGAACAATTGGGGCCTAATTGTACTGTTAACTGAAATGAAAAGTTGAGGAGAAACTGATTTTGTTGAGCTGAAGAAAATGAAGAATTCTCTTTGAACATGTTGAGTTTGACATTCCAAGTACATCCTAGGAGAAACAGGAATGCAGAATTGGCCAGTGATCTGGACAGGATTTTCAGCCACAGAGACATTCAGGTAATTATAATATGGATTAGATTTTAATTTGTGGGACTAGGTGAGACCATATAGAAAAAAATAGATAGAGAAGAACTTCATCGAAGGATAAGTTAACATTTACCATTTTGTCCTATGAATCAAGATTAGCAAATTATCCTAGAGAGACACTACCAATAAGGTAAGAGAAAAGCCAGCATACTGGAGCAGCTTGGAAATCAAGAGAAGGCAGTGTTACAAGATTGAGAGGTAGTCAACTGGTCCGTGCTGCTGAGTGATGGAATGAGAAATAGACAGGCTTTGGCAAAATGGAAGTTGTCAAAGACTTTGGTAATAGCCTTTAACTTAGTGAACTCTATATAAATACTTGTTGAGTTAAAAGGCTATTCTGGTCGTCTTGTTATTTTTTTTTTTTTTAATCTCACCACTTTCCCAAATTCCAATTATGATAAATATCTAAAATGTAAACATTTTTAGTACAGCATAATACATATTTGCTTTAATATGACCTTGATGATTAGCTATTCTTAAAAAGACTTGATTTAACATATTATTGGGCATAATTCTCCAATGGTCTCTTAAATTTCTGTATACCTTGCTAGCAGAGGAACTTACAGCCTTTATTCTGAACTCTTCCTAAAAATGTTTGGATAGAGAATAATCTTGAAAGATGAAGATGGTATCTTCCTCTGGAGCAAAGACATGTTTGTTTATTGTTGTGTATAAATACATATGATGTATTCTGTGTATGGGGGAAAGGCCAGTCAAGCTTATTATTCCTTAGAAAGAATCTGTTTCCTAAGCTCAGAATTCCTCTCCAATAATGTAACCCACTACATGTATGGATAGCATCTGTCCCTTTTCTAATCTGTCTGTGGGAACTAGAGTATAGGCCTAAATGATAATACTCTGGAATCAGCTAATACAATGAGTAATAAAGTTCTTTTTCTCTGACCTAGAAGTCTCATGTCTTCTGCTAGCAACCAAAAATTGTGGCAGGCCAACTTGATAGCTTGCAAGTACAATAAAATTTCCCATTCTTGGCAGTACTTGACACAGAAATGTATCTCAGTGACCTAAGCTAAAGATAATGAAAACATTTATTTTTAGTTTATAATATTTAGTCTTCATATTATTCCATTACATAGTTTTTTGTTGCTGTTCTATGACAACTTATAAACATTGTACACTTTCAAGCCTTACCTAAATGACTTTGGCTGCTATTTTCACTAGGAAAAGGAGCTGTTCCTCACAGACATTTGGTATAAAGAGGTATCTTGAACAGACATAGAGTGAATATTATAATAATATATCTAAAGATCTCCACAGATTCTATCAAACTTTACAGTTCACATTCTACTTTTTTTGTAACTAGAAATGGAAATGGAATTATGATGTTTTGAAGTTGATACATTAGTTTCTGTGAAAAAGAAAAAATAAGTAATGCCATTGTGTTGTAGCAAATACTGTTTCAATAATACATGATGGTTTAATTTATCCTTCTTCACACACTCAGAATAATAAATTACAGAGCTAGAAGAACCTCAGAGAGCATGATTTCTAACACCTACTGTTACGTATGAAGAAAGGAAAACTGAAGCATTCGTTGCTTAGTTAGTTATATTGGTAACTGTTGTTAGTCCTATTACCAGGATTGAATTTAGACTTCTGATAGTCAGCTAAAACTTCCTGTCAGTGAATTTTTCTTTCCACGATGTTTTGTATACTTATTCCCTCTGATCTCTGTTTTATGTTAATCCCCTAGTGCCAAGAAGGAGGAATGTTCTGAAAAACAATGTACAGTGGCAAGAGGAATAACATGGCAGGTAAATGAGACAAAAAGGTCAAGTTTATAGCTGAGGCTCCTCAGTCACCAATGGCCAGCTATTGCCAGCAAATTCTATTAAAAACAAACGAAAAACCCAAACTGGTATTTCTAAATCTACTCACTTAAAAAACATCTCATTGACTAGAAATTCAGAGAAATTGTTATGAGCAAGTCATCAACAAATTAGTAATGCCAGACACAGTTGCAACATCCATTATTCTTTAAATTAATTCCCCGGGCAGGTCAACTGAAAGAATAAATCACATGAGTCATTTGTCATTAAGTAGGACAAAAGCTCAGCAGTTTGATTTTATATATATATAGTTTTTTCCTTTGCAACATATTTTAAGGCATTAAATAGACATAGAATAGAATAAGAATCCTTCTGCAACTAGATATACAGCAATACTTTTTAACAGATTATAAACCAATTTTAGATTTCATCCAGTTTGTTTATGTTTAATTTTTCCTGCAGAGAAGGTATAAATTTAAATTTTATATCTTAAATATAGTAACCATCTTATTTGTTGATTTAATGGTCTAAGATTGATTATATTTCTTCTTTTGGACCTATTAAAAAGAACAAATTTCCATTTCATTTTTTCCTTTTATGTGTAATCTTGTTTACAACTCTATGTTTGTTGAGCCAGCTTGATTTTAAGAATTATTGATTCCTATCTCCAACCAACCTTGAGAATTTTGTTTAAATCAACTCCAATGAGCTTCTGATTTTCCTCTTACTTAAGGGCTATAAAACTGCACTGTCTAATCAGTAATAGGATTTATATCTAACAAGTTCTTGATATTTAGCTGGTAACTGGGAAGTTTATTCACTGCCATCTAAGCGGTGAGAATTATTTTTACCTACATCAATCATTTCTATGGTTAAATGAGAAGCAACAGCGTGGAGAGTCTGAGCACAGCAGTTAACAGCTGTTAAGACAGAGACATTTTTTTGGCTTTAAATTTGCCTCAGCATTATGTCCTAGTGATGGTTAAGCCACTTCTGATGTTCTAAAGGGTGATAAGACTTTTACATGGACTTAAATTCATGTAGTTATGAAATCATTGGCAAACAAAAAAAAATCTTTGTTATTGAAACCAACATATATTTAAACTCATCTTGATTTATATAAACAGCTTATCTTTTACAAATACGCAGAAAAATTGCCACGTTGCATATAACAGAAATGGAGTATATTAACATGCTTTTTCCTAAATATGCCCACAGATGCCAGTTATTATTTAATATGTGGGATTCAGTTTCACGGCACAGCTAAATTTAGATATAGCTGTGCCATGAAACTGAATCCCACATGTTCATGAAGAGACAAACATGCCAAAATAGGCTTCTCATGAAGAGGTAGTCTATTAAAGTGAATCTCTGTAAGGTTACTATACATTACCTTTGTATCTTAAGAGCTGTGACAAAAAGTAGAGTGTTCTGTTTTGTGACCACTGTGAGCTTAATTCAAAGCCTTGTTCACTCTGTTATTGGTCTTGTAGTGTCTACTGCTTCCATGATTGTATTTTGGTGTCTCTCTCCAAGGCAGTCGTGCCTGTATGTCATTTCTTTGTTAGTGAATATAAGTGAAATGTCATAATATTATTCTTCTGAATTTCTTTAGGGAAATTTTGACTCACTGCTTCAGTTTTTATACCCTTACTGCCTTCTCAGCTGCTGCATGTTGGCTTTATGTCATTATAGAACCAATAAAAAAAATTGTGACAGCATTATCACTAAGTGATGTTGTGTATTTGTGTTTATATCTTTATATTTCTCGATATTACTTGCTGGTGTTACATTGAAGTCAAGTCAAGAAGTGTACTGAATTGTTAAATTATAGTTAATCATATCACTAAAATGTTAATCAATAGCTAAACATATAGCACTTAATCAAAACATTGCTATTCACTTATAGAAATTTACGTAAAGTGCTTTTTTCAAAATTAAATGATCCAAGGAATTCACCAAAGTGGGAGTTATAAAGTTATCTTAGCAAACCTGTTTTCAGTGTAACAGATTAACTGTCCTCAACAACTTGCTTTATAAACATAGCTTAAGTTATTTGCAATAAACTAAAATATAGACAAAATCACATTTACCTATTTTTTTTTCAATTTACTCACCAATATGAATTTCTTTTCAAATGTAAGGCAAATTATCATTACAATCTATAATTTGCATGCAGACATTCTATTTCTATTGCCTATACTGTTATAATTGGCCTCTTCTCTTCAATCCTCATTTGATAGTCTGTCCTAAACATAGCCGTAAAAATAATTTTCTTAAATTTCAGGTCGTATGCCATTATTCTATTGCAAAACATTCAGTGGGCCCCAATTTTCCTTTAGACCAAGGATAAACAGGTGTTCAGAATCCTTCACATTCTGGATTCAACCTTCTTTGCAAAACTCATCCCTCTTTATATGCGTTCATGGATTCTAACACTTAGCAGAATTAAATCGTATAATATTTATTTGGTGTTTTGGACAAAAACACATTCAACTACTTTAATTATAATTCATCTTATTTAAATATCTTTTAGATTATTTGACTATGCTATGGACTTAAAGGTGTCACAAAGTCTTTTTAATTTGATACATATTTTTTGATCACTGACTGAGAAATTCTGATTTCTGAGCTCAGAAAGTTGTCACTTACTTGATATCACATAAGTGGCAAAGTCAGAAATAGACTCTTCATCTTCTGATATTTAGTCCAGTGGGTTTGGCTTCCAGTGGGTTTGGTTTTTCCCATATTATCAAGCTGCTTCAATATCATGTTATCATTCAGCAACATCAATATTATTGTTATTACATAAAAAGAAAAGACAGGCAAAAAATAAAACTATAATGCTAGTTATTATATAGATATTAAATATTAAATCATTAAGTAATAACGATATAACGATATTAATATAACTTTTACAAAATAGAAAAACAACTATGAAAACTGAGATAAAATACATGAGTCAATTCTTTTGGCACCTGGAACAATATTATATATACCATTTAGACAAGATAAAAAATTGAAAACATTGTGATATGTTGTGATAGTTTAGGAAACAGGATATTCACACATGTAATAATGTCATATTATTAAGGAATTTAAAAATTATATAAATCTATGATAGCATCTAGAAATGAAAATAGTAACCAAAAATGCGTATAAATTGCAAGATTGTATTTTTTTTTTTTTTTTTGAGACAGGCTGTTGCTTTGTCACCCAGACTAGAGCATAAGGGATTAATCATTTTCACTGCAGCCTCTGCCTCCTGGGCTCAAACAATTCTCTCACCTCAGCCTCTCAAGAAGCTGAGACTACAGGCATGTCACCCAACACCCCACTAATTTTTGTATCTTTTTTATAGACATGGAGTCTCATTATGTCGCCCAAGCTGGTCTCCAACTCCAGAACACTGAGATTACAGTCTTGAGCAACCGTGCCCAGGCCCAAAATTGCATCTTAATAGATGAACGCTTGATAACCTTAAACTACCTGTTGTTTTCAAGCAGCAAAAGTAAACTACTTCTAAATAATTGAAGTAAAAAGTCTTCCAGTGTAGGAGACCCTCTGTATCAGGAGTTTCCACATCCATGGATATGGAAATGGAAACCACCATCATAGCTCACTATAGCCTTGAACTCCTGGGTTTAAGTGAGCCTTCTGTCTCAGCCTCCAAAAGTCCTGAGATGACAGGCATGAAACACTGCACCTGGCCACATTTACTATTTGGTAGCATCATTGATAATTACATAACTTCCATGGATATGGAAGGCCGACTGTTCTAGGCAATTTTATATGAGGAACTTGAGCTTCTGTGGATTTTGAACTCTGTGGGAGGTCCTGGAAGCAATCCCCTGCAGATACCAAGGGGTGATTGTGTCTACGCTGCGAGACTTGAAATCCTGGCTGCATCACTTGTTGGCATGAGATCTTGAGTAAGTTACTAAATCTTTCTGTTCCTCAGTTTCTTTATCTATAGAATCAAGATAAATAGAACTTACCTCATAGGTTTGTTTTGAGGATTGGACGATTTTATTCATATTATACATTCCAAATCGTTCTGGGCACATTTAAGGAGTTCATTCATGTTATATACTTTGAACAGTACCTGCTTCAGTAATGTTAGCCATCATCATCATGGTCATCAATACACTCATCATAAAAAAAAAATAATAAAAAGCCTATGAAGTAAATACTTGTAAAATTTAGAAAGGAAGCATATTCATGGAAGAGTATACATTTTCTGACAGCAATTTCAGGTTAAAAGTAAAAGAACCAAGGGATATCTAGCTCCATCAGCTTAATTAAGTCAATTTAAATAAATCTAATTAATGACTAAAATGGAGACACCAAAGAAGTCAGTGAGCCTTTGTGACACTTAAGAAACTTGGGATTTATTATAAATTATAATCAATTTAAACATTCTTCATAAGTGAATTGCCCGAAAATTTATATTGTCACCAAGTGTGTGGTTATGCTTATTTGTTTATTTAATTTTTTTGAGACGGAGTCTTGCTCTGTCACTCAGGATGAGTGCAGCTGTGTGATCTCAGCTCACTGCAACCTCCTCCTCCCAGGTTCAAGCAATTCTCCCTGCCTCGGCCTCCCGAGTAGCTGGGATTACAGACACGCGACACCACTACTGGCTAATTTTTGTATTTGTAGTAGAGGTGGGGTTTCACCATGTTGGTCAGACTGCTCTCGAAATCCTGACCTCAGGCAATTTGCCCACCTTGACCTCCCAAAGTGCTGGGATTACAGGTGTGATAAGCCACTGAGCCTGGCCCTAGTTATCCTTAAATTACAGATATCATACATTTAAAATAGTACTGTTTTGTTTTTTAAAATTAAATCTATTAGATTTATCTAAACAACAATAAATAATCATATTCACTAAAATATAATATAGTCTTAGCTTTTGGTTAATTTTCGAATCACTCACTTTAAAAATAGCAAAATAGTTGCCATGTTAAAGATGTAGAAGAGCTGTGATTTCTGGTTAGTTGGCTGAAATATAATAACCAATTCATCTCTGGTGATAAGTTGTCTCATAAAATAAGTATGGGTATTTTTCTTAAAGTAAAATTCTGTGAAGATAAATAATGCTTTTAAATGTAATCAATTGTCATATATTGATTAAATGAAGTGTTTTACAGAAGTATTTTCACATGAAATTGTGGCTATGTTTCTCATTTCACCCTCTAGTGGCCTTATGCCAATATTGCATTTTCCCTTTTCAGTCATTTCATAGTTGGTTTTACTTTCTTTGGTTTACACTTGTTTTACAGCTCAACGCTAAATGACTTAATCACATCTCTAAATTAATGCATTGCAGTTGTTTAGTTTGTGCTAAAATACTATTCTTAAAATGAGAGAGAATAATGGGTTGATTTTACTGTTTTCATGATGTTAACAGACTCAATCACACATTCTGTCGCCTACTTAATCTTTTCTATGAAGGTACTTTTGTTAAATGTTCCATATCTCTGAAATGTGCTCTCAAGATCCTCATGGGGGGAAAAAGTAATTGACAGCCTTTTGAATCTCATTGATTTACACTCTTTCCTCATCTGCAAACCAATTTTAAAATCATAATAAAGTGGTAAAAGGTTATGGACCTGACAAAAGGAGGATAAACTGACACATTTTACTGATCCTACCGGGAAGCTTGAAATACACATCAAGTTTCTACAAGATGGTGAAAGAGGAAAAGCAAGCTATTTTTGTTTTTTTAAAAAATTTTGGCCGGGCGCGGTGGCTCAAGCCTGTAATCCCAGCACTTTGGGAGGCCGAGGCGGGTGGATCACGAGGTCAAGAGATCGAGACCATCCTGGTCAACATGGTGAAACCCCGTCTCTACTAAAAATACGAAAAATTAGCTGGGCATGGTGGCGCGTGCCTGTAATCCCAGCTACTCAGGAGGCTGAGGCAGGAGAATCACCTGAACCCAGGAGGCGGAGGTTGCGGTGAGCCGAGATCGCGCCATTGCACTCCAGCCTGGGCAACAAGAGCGAAACTCCGTCTCAAAAAAAAAAAAAAAATTTTTTTTTTGTTCTAAAGGTCAATCATTTGTGTTAATATGATATTGCAAATTTTTCGCCAAAATGTGAGGTAAGCAAACAATAAATACTCGTACCTGAATTACAGGGATCCCTGGCAACAGCAATGGATGCTTATAAAAAAACAACTATACAAGTAACTTTTCATTAAGACCCATTAAGGAGAATATCAGTCTGCAAGAAAATTTTTCATTTCGCAAGTTAACATTTTTTCCCCAATAATATTTTGGGAAGTCTAAATTTAAACATTTACTATTTGTTATTTATTTATTTTAGAGACAGGGTCTTTCTCTGTCACCCAGATTGGAGTGCAGTGGCACCATCATAGCTCACTGTAGCCTTGAACTCCTGGGTTTAAGTGAGCCTTCTGTCTCAGCCTCCAAAAGTCCTGGGATTACAGGCATGAACCACTGCACCTGGCCACATTTACTATTAGGTAGCATCATTGATAACCACATTTTTGGGTCAGTTTATCTTCTATCATGCATGCACATCTTTGTTATTTTCCCATTGAGACTAAAGTTTTCCCTGTCTTCAATTAACAGATGAGAAGTGATAGGTTTGATGTTTTCTTCGTTTTCTCATGTGGTATGTTTACTATTCTGACTAAAGGAAAATTAAATATTGCCTACAGATTGTACAATTACTGTACAATGATAATACTTGGAAACTACACAGATTTTTGAAGCAAATTTAATCACATAGAAGACTCTATGTATTATTCCATGTTTGTTTATGTGTCACAGAATTAACATATGGCCAAGAAAAAAATAGACAATTTTCGAAATTAGTGGATTTTTCATTAATTTAGATGTATATTTAATAAGAGTTTAAACAGATAAGACCTTTGCTCCCAGGAATCTTCTTTCTATTCTTCTAAAAAGATATTAACTAAATAATAATGCACATAAATATATGACTACAAATATCTGCAGTGAAGAAAAAAGAATATAATGAAGATCAGAACAGGATTATGTGACTTAGATTTTGGCATGTAGAAAAGACTTTGCTGAGGAAATAATATTTAAGCTGAAACCTGAAAGATAATTTAGAGTTAGCCAGATGGAAAGTTGGGAACAAGCTTCCCAGGCAGCAGAACTGTATGCTTAAAAATTCTAAGGTGGAAAACAGCTAAAAAGTGAATTGCCAAGTAGCATTTACTATAATTCTGTATACTACAAAACTATACTTACATTCTTTTCCTTTGGGCATTTTTTGGTCTACAGAGAAACTTGTATTATCAAATAATTTATTCATAATAAATATCTGTATTAACTGTGTATCTCGGTAGATGAAAATTATGATCAGCACACATCTATGTATATATACATATACATACATGGAATACGCAGGCTAATTACTCTTAGAACGCTTTCAACAATTTTTTTTATTCCTTAGGAAAAGAATGCTATTGACCTATTTTGCATGTAATAACATTTAAAAGGATCTCAGCAGTAGGCTTCTCTCTCTCTCTCTCTCTCTCTCTCTCTCTCTCTCTCTCTCTCTCTCTCCTTTTTTTTCTGTTTTTGAGACAGGGTTTTGCTCTGTTGTCCAGGCTGAAGCACAGAGGCCCAAACATAGCTTACTGCTGCCTTGAACTCCCGGGCTTAACCTATCCTCTCGCCTCGGCCTCTCAAGTAGCTGGGACTAGAGGCATATGATACCATGCCTGGCTAATGTCTGTATTTTTTATAGAGATAGGGTTTCACCATGTTGCCCAGGCTGGTCTCCAACTCCTAGGCTGAAGGGATCTGTCTGCCTTGGCCTCCTAAAGTGCTGGGATTACAAGTGTGAACCACCACGCTGGCCAAGACTATGTCTTACAGATAGTACTTGTTTTTTGGACAGGGTCTCGCTCTGTCACCCAGGGTTTAATGCAATGGCACAATCATAGTTCATTGTAACCTTGAATTCTGGGCTCAAGCAATCCTCCCACCTCAGGCTTCCCAGTAGCTATGACTGGGCATGTTCCAGTACCCCCAGGTAAATTTTAAATTTTTGGTAGAGATGAGGTTTCATTACATTGCTCAGGCTGACCTCAAACTCTTCACTTCCAGTGATGTTCCCACCTTGCACTCCCAAAGCACTGGGATTACAGGGATGAGTTACCCTCCCAGCCTAGATTGTACTCTAGACTGTCTAGGGAATTGATCTGGAATTTTTTTTCTTTTCTTTTTTTTTTTTTTTTTTTTTTTGAGATGGAGTCTCGCTCTGTCATCCAGGCTGGAGTACAGTGGTGGGATCTTGGCTGACTACAACCTCTGCCACCCAGATTCAAGCTATTCTCCTGCCTCAGCCACCTGAGTAGCTGGAATTACAGGTGCGTGCCACCACGCCTAGCTAATTTTGTAAATTTTTAATAGAGATGGGGTTTTACCATGCCAGGATGGTCTAGATCTCCTGACCTCATGATCCGCCCGCCTTGGCCTCCCAAAGTGCTGGGACTACAGGCGTGAGCCACCGCACCTGGCCTCAGAGCTGAGTAGATGGGATATTTTTGTTTTTGTTGGTTTTTTTTGTTGTTGTTGTTTACTTTTCCCCCTCTGTTCACTATTAAAGTATAGGACATTAATGATTTAGTAAAAATGAAAAAAAATACCTGTAACTTTATTACCTGATGTGATGGTTAACACTGAGCATCAACTTGACTGGATTAAAAGATGTAAAGTATTATTCTTGGGTGCATCTGTGTGGGTGTTACCAAAGCAGATTAACATTTGAGTCAGTGGGCTGGGAAAGGCAGATCCAACCTTAATCTGGGTGGGCACCATCTAATCTGCTGTAGGTGGGACCAGAATAAAAGCAGGCAGAAGACCGTGAAAACACCAGACTGGCCTAGCCTCCCAGCCTATATCTTTCTCCCATGCTGGATGCTTTCTGCCCTCAAACATTGGAATCCAACTTCTTTAGCTTTGGGACTTGAACTGGCGTCCTTGTCCCTCAGCCTGTAGATGGCCTATTGTGGGACCTGGTGATTGTATGAGTTAATACTGCTTAATAAACTCCCCTTTATATATACATCTATCCTATTAGTTTCATCCCTCTAGAGAACCCTGACTCATCTGGCTAAAGTAACAACCTCAGCTATTATTTTTTAACACTTCCCTGTAAGACATGAAGTACAAGGCCAGACAAATTCCCAAGATGGCGAACCACCAACCTGGAATCTTAGGAGTGACATCCTCCAATTTTTTTAGAAGCAGATGATTGCTCAGTGACCAGCCCATTCCTTTTCACCTCTTAAAAAAAAAAAAATCAAAATATAAACCAGAGTTTGTTTATCTGATCCTTTATACAAGATACACTATAAGTAAGGGTAAAACCTATGTCCTGGTCTTGTTTTACACCTGTTGCTATAGCTTAATTTTTAATAATATTCACTTTGACTTTCAAAAGTGTTCCAGTTTAAGACAATAAATTGTATTGTCATTTTGCCTATACAATCCTCAGTATAACCTATTAACAATAGCATGTCATACTGAAACCACCTAACCACTATTAGAAGTTGCCCAGTACCAGACAGTGTTTTAGTTGTAAGACATAGAAAATCTTTGTGGAACACACAAGCAAAAATGAATTTCTTGGAGACATATAGGACAACTAGCTGTATGAAGATAAAACTGAAGAACTAGTGTCCCAGTGCACTGAAATGAGAATGGCACCTGCTAATAGAAACTATTGAATGGCCTCTTTAGGGTACCACAAATTGAGATATTTTGCCTCAGAGTTTCATTGTTTGTATCATTCTGCTAAGGTATCAAATTCTAAAGACAAGGGATTTGATTGATCTTGGGTCAACTGCTCCTCTCTCTTTTGAGACGGAGTCTTGCCCCGTTGCCCAGGTTGGAGTGCAATGGCATGCAATCTCTGTTCACAGCAAACTCTGTCTCCATGTTCGAACAATTGTCCTGCCTCAGCCTCCCAAATAGCTGTGATTGCAGGCACCCACCACTACACCCAGCTAATTTTTGTATTTTTAGTAGAGACCAGGTTTCACCGTGTTAGCCAGGCTGGTCTTGAACTCTTGACCTTGTGATCTGCCTGCCTTGGCCTCTTAAAGTTCTGGGATTACAGGCATGAGCCACTGCACCTGGCCAAGTGTTCCTCCTGAAGATAGGGAAGCTAAAGTACTTTAATTGGCAGTTCTACCAAATGATATGCAATGGGAAAGGTGAAACAGGATTGAAGTAGAAAGAAAGGATGCTGGGCAGGAGAACCACAAAGGTTCACCACCTACCGTCAGGGAGTATTGAGGACTTATCTCAGGGGAGGTTTCAACTGACCTGTATGATGCAGTACAGTTGAGAAATCCTCTTTTAGAGTTTGAGTTCATTCTTAAGACATAGGGAGACTTTTATACCATCATTTAAACCAATTGTTTAAAATTTCTACATCAACTTACTTTTGCAAAATCTCTCTTCAGGTAAGAGGCATATGATGAACAACTGCTGTTTTCAGGTAAACAAGTTCATCCACTTTCAACTCCTCCACATCTTGCTTCTGTTTGGATTTGAAGAAGTACTAACCAAGGAAACACATGAGAATATTAAAACAATGTTTCAGATCCATACTTCTCAATCTGGCATCATTTAATATTCTCCACAACTAAACCCAATCCTATTTTTCCAGCTCTATCCCACCTACTCAGATATCCTGGGAAATACATCTACTCATCAATTCTAAACATGGACAATGTTTTCGTAATCCACCTGCCTTGGCCACCCAAAATGCTGGGATTACAATTGTAAGCCACCATGCCTGGCCCCACAATGTTTTCTTGATCCTTTGCCTCTGTCAAAACCACCCTTTCCTTATCATATTCAATTGTGACATATCCTTCAAAGGCCAGCTTATCTTATACTTACAGTGAACAAATTTATTTTGCTTTCATAGGTCAGAAAGGTCTATCTTATGTTGTAACTCTTCCTGGCAATTTCACTGTTTTGCATAAATTATATTTCATGTGAATATGTCTTATACTTCCTACAATATCATACATTTCTTAAGAAGCTGAAATTATCATAATTTTTTATATCCATAGCAGTATGCCTTGAAATTTGTTAACTATGAGTCTAAGTTTTAAGTAGCAGTGACCAACTTCTACAGTTAAACCCAAATAATTGCTATGCTCTCTGCTTAAAAAAAAAAAGTTAAAAATAAGTTTCATACTATCTTTAATAAGTTTATTTGAGAAAGTTTCCACACCTTTAAATAGCACTGGGATCTTAGCCAGTTAGACCAATTAGGTCATATCCATTTACAGATTCAGAATGAGTGAACTCTTCTTGCATTACTCTAGTTGATGTAATTAAATGTCCTTTCATGACCTGAAAACCAGAGTGATGGTAATGTAATGTAAACAATTACAAATCTTGAAAACCCATGCATTTGAATTATTCAATTAATTTCAATGTTTACATTAAACGTAATACAAAATAACGCATTCCTTTAGTTCCTTTGTATTAGATAAACTCTGTATACTGGCTCCTAATTTTCTTGCAATATAGGCTTGTTGACAAATCAAGCTTTTCGCTGCTTTTATACAAATCTTTGAAAGAGCTTAAAAAAATTCAACAGCAACTTACAAGTCCTTTACTAAAAATATCTATTTCTCTCCCAAATTTACTCATATAATTACTGCCACAGTAGCCTCATGTTCTATAATTTTTGCTAAAAGATGGTATTATAGTTTTATAATTACTGATTTCTTTCTCTCACTTGCAATAGAGTTGTTTTGTGCCTAAAAATCTATTAAATACACATTGTTAAAGGATTTAACTAAGCTGACTTCAAATATATATATATATATGTCACTACTTGTCTTTTGTTCTTAATTGGTAAGTCCAAACTTTTACAGTAGTAACTTTAAAATGACATTGAAAATACTTTAAGTTTCTATCACCAGAGACTAGTGTTTGTTTATCCATGCCATTCCTATCCCTTCAATAATTTTTCAGTTGAAGTTTTGAAGTTTATAATTTTTCTGTCTAAATTAAGATCTGTAGATATTTTGAAGCTGTATGCACTTACTTCAACATCTAGTCTAACCAATCACTTCATATAAGAATAGCTCTTTGTGATTTGACATATACACAGGAAAGTGTTCAAAGTTATGGCATTGTGAGGTTAGGGGTGCATCCACTTCTCTGAATTTAAGTGACAATGTAGTTATTGAAAGCACAGTGTTCATTTAATCTTCTATAAAAGCAAACAAATACGCTTTAAAAGTCCAAGGTACCATAATGCCCAGAAATGTGGCCAGGATCACACTATAACTACCCCAGTATTTATCAAGTGTAAATATTAATACATTGTAGAAAGTTTCCATATCCACAAACACATTAAAAAGCACATGTTTATTTATTTATTTTTTTATGGTCAACAGCTTCTCAAATATAATGTCTTGCTTCGAGGGGGAAAAGCATTATAATATAAAAAGTAAATATGATTCTGTGTTTTGGTTCATTTTGTGTTGCTATAAAAGAATACCACAAACTGGATAATTTACAAAGCAAATACATATATATCTCATAGTCCTGAAGGCTGGGAAGTCTGCTATCAAAGTGCTAGCATCTGGTGAAGGTCGTCTTGCTTTAATATCCTACGGTAGAGGGAGAGAAAGTGAGAGAGCACAAGAGAGATCAAGAGAAGAGGCCTTAGAACTCAGTTTTTATCAGGAACCCACTCCTGGTAAAACAAAATTATCTATCCATGAGGTCTCTGAATGATTCTACCTCTTAATATTGTCATAATATAATGACAACTATATTTCAACACAAGTTTTGGAGGGTACGTTTAAACATAGCACTCTCTAAACATGATGGCCTCCTTGCTAAGACACCCAAAGTTTGTCCAAGCGGCCTTTGCTCTCCTTTCATGATACCTCTCTGCATTCATCTCTGTGATAGTATAATTGGTGATGGCATTACACTAATAACAGTAAATCATGGATTTGGTAAGTATGTACCAGACAGTTTTCTTCAGTTCCAAACCAACAAATACATTTGTTAATGGATTTGATCTTTATTGTATTAGTTGGTAGGGCTGCAACAACAAAATGCCACAGACTGGGTGGCTTAAACCAAAGAAATTTATTCTCTCACAGTTCTGGAGGCTGGAAGTCCAAGATGAAGGTATTGGCAGGTTTGGATTTATCTGAGTCCTTACTTTGGCTTATAGGTGGGCACCTTCTCTCTGTACCCTCCCATGGCCTTTTCTCTGTGTCTCTCTATGTCCTAATCTCCTCTCCTTATAAGGACACCAGTGATGTTAGATTGGGCTCACCTCAATGAACTCACTTAATCTTGACCTCCTTAAAGGGACTATCTCCAAATCTAGTCATAATTTGAGATACTGGGAGTGAGGACTTCAACATATAAAAATGTGGGAGAGTAGGGGCGGGAAGGGAACAAGTCAGTTCATACACTGTGTCATTAGGCAAGAACAGTGAACAAGAAAGAAAGGCAAATCATTTTTAAATCATCACACCCAGGCATGAAAATTTCCACTGCACCATGGCTGTTTAAGATGATGCAAAGTCTATGGCATGCAAATGGCATATAAAGGAAAATAAGTTTTCCCTGTAACTGGAATTTTTCACCTACCCATACTTGCTTCATCAACTTTTTACCAGTAGATGCTTTTTACTCTTTAGCATAGGAGTGCTCCAGTAGAGGAATCACTTATCATGGGGTTTCCAAACTGTTTTGTAGAATGCGCTATAATTCACAAATTCTTGATGTATATTTTACTTTGAATATATTTAAACTTGCATAAATGCATTACAGTTCTAAAATAAAACTAAAAACAGCTCCAATTGGAACACTGAAAGCCAATCACATATATGATGGGTACTGCTGTGCTCAAGTGATCCTCCTGCCTCAGCCTCCTAAGCAGTTAGGATTATAGTCATGTGCCATCACACGTGGTGAATTAAACATCTTTTTTTTTTTTTTCTGTAGAGACGGGGTCCTGGTATGTTGCCCAGGCTGGTCTTGACCTCCTGGCCTCAAGCTATCCTTTTGCTTCAGCCTCCTAGGGTTTCTAGGATTACAGGTGTGAGCAACCATGCCCATCTCCTTTGCATGGTTTTTGTTGTTTATTTATTTAGAAATGGAGTTTTACTCTTGTTGACCAGGCTGGAGTGCAATGGTGCGATCTTAGCTCACTGCAATCTCTGCCTCCGGGTTCAAGCAATTCTTCTGCTTCAGTCTCCCGAGTAGCTGGGATTACAGGCATGCAATTTTGCATGCCTGGTTAATTTTGTATTTTTTAGTAGAGAGGGGTTTTCTCCATGTTGATCAGGCTGGTTTCAAACTCCTGACCTCAGGTGATCCACCCACCTCAGTCTCCCAAAGTGCTGGGATTACAGGCATGAGCCCCCATGCCCAGCCACATGGTTTTAAAAAAAAATAGTTGAGATGCTGTGCACTTTCACTCACGTAAAACCACATAAAGAGGCACCATGGACACCAGGCAAGTTGTGGGTATAGTTGCCCAAGGCTTGTTCGCATGACAGTACTCCAGACAATTTGGGCTGCATTTAATAAGTGAATATCTTCATGATTTGATACTTTGGTTATTTTCAGTGCTGTCATTTGAAGGGAATCTTATATGACATATATACTAATATTTTCTTCTGATTGGACAAATCTCCAATCCTTCTGCTTTCTGGAATCAGAAGTAATTTTAATACTTGCAGAATAACAGAATGAGTCCCACCTCTCATATGATGACTAGCATGCCAGTATTTCAGGGGAGATTGGGTAGGAATTTGATTAGTTTTATTTTACACCTTAACTTTGGGCTTCACTTCACCTACTGCACCATTTTTGGATCTCTTATCTCGCCCTACCCACTTTGCCTCAGGCTGAATACTACTCTGGTTCTTTATTTTTCCAAAGCACTGCTTAAATATGTTTGTTGTATATAATTTTGCTAAAGTCTTGCTGACACGGATTGGCAATCAGAAGCCTGGCTGGAACACAAACACGAAAAAACAAAAACTTCAAATGCAATGCTAGACTTCATTATTTTGGGGTAATCAGTTCTTTCTCACTATGAAATTTCTTATTGGTCTTGGGCCTCTGTGTATCCACAACTTCTGCTGTGTGCCTGGGGCTTGTTTTTGTCTCATTTCTCCTTATAGCTGTAATCCCCTGACTCTATTTCAAATATCTTCAGCTGTCCACCCTCATTCCCTTGAGTTATAATTAAACAATTTCTCTTCAATTTATCTTACTTTCTTGACAGAGGAGTAGCTCCTTCTTTACTTTGTTCATTCTTTCCTAAACATACTCTTGGTGGATCTTGGCTTTAATGGCCAAAGGGGTTCTTAACTCAAATAGGAAATAAAAATCTCCCCAATTTAAACTATGCCAATATTTTTTATAAGGCAGAAATAACTTGTCAATTATTTGCTATAAAGAGTTCTTCTTTTTCTTTTTTCTATTCATAGTTTTTGGTGATGTTGAAAAATATTACCTGTGAAAACATGCTATTTATTAAGAATAGAAAAATGCAGGCTGGGTCCTGTGGCTCATGCCTGTAATCCCAACACTTCAGGAAGCTGAGGAGGGTATATCATCTGAGGCCAGTAGTTCGCGATCAGTCTGGCCAACATGGTTAAACCCCATCTCTACTAAAAATACAAAAATTATCCAGACATGGTGGCGTGCGTGTGTAGTCCCAGCTACTCAAGAGGCTGAGGCGGGACAATCGCTTAAACCCAGGAGGTGGAGTTTGCAGTGAGCCAAGATGGCACCCCTGCACTCCAGCTGGGAGACAGAGCGGCACTCTGCCTCAAAAAAAAAAAAAAAAAAAAAATGCAGAAAATATAACAATGTGTATAGTTACATATTGATTAACCTTAAGATAAGTCATATTATACTATGTTATCTCCAATCTTCAAGTTCTTGTTGAACATATTGAAAGCAATATATGAAATCTATGAAATTTATGATTTGTAATAAACAGAAAAAAAAAGCATTTACAGAGGTAATTCAAAAAGAAATGAAAATTGTTATAATTTGGTATAGGCATTTTCCTTCTTTGTTAGAAAAATGTATGTATAATTATATATATAATATATACAAATTATATAATAAATTATAAAAATATTTTAAATGTATATAATGTTATATACATTTAAATTTATATACATATAAATTTATATTATATTTATAATTATATAAATTACATAGTAAATTTTATAACTGTTATCATTATATATGTATATACATATAAAATATATAGAGATAGAAATCCGTATAGGTATAGAAATGATATGCTTCTTATATTTAATTATAAAAAATATGAATAAAACTTTTGTATGTTTTATTAAGTAGTTTAAAAACACTGGAATTATTCTTCATGTCTCTATTTAGTTCACATTCCTCAGCCTACTCCTCAGTAAATTATTCACCTCTACCTACAAAATATTTCTGGACTCTGATCCTTAACATGATCTCTATTGCTACCACCTGCAGTGACTTCTGACACTATCTACAGTTAGGCCACACTTTACAGGCACAGGGCCAAGTTCTCCACAAGACTTTCATTATTTCAGACACATCAGCCACAAGCTCAGAGGTTCCTAGGTTCACCCTCACTTCTGCCCAACTAGCAACAAATTTGAAGGTTCCTGCACTACCTTTTCAGGCTTCATAATTTACTAGAACATACTCAGGAAAGGACTATACTTCCAATTACAGTGTTATGATGGCAAAAATAATATAAATTGGACCAGCCAAAAGAAAAGACACATAGAGTGAGGTCTGGGAGAATCCCAGATTAAAGCTTCCTGTGTCTTCTCCCTGCAAGTCAGTACATGTCACCTTCCTAGCACTTCAATGGGTAGAAATACGTACAGAATATTGCCAACCAGGGGAACTCACCTGAGGGTTGGTGTCCAGAGTTTTTACTGGGGTTTCACAATAGGCATGGATAATTACATTGTTGACCACATGATTGAATTCAACCTTCAGCCCTTCCTCCCTTTCCCTGAAAGTTTAATGGTAATTTAATGGTAGGTCCCTAGATGAAATTAGCAAGAATGAGTCATCCCTGAAATTGGAATTAGACATCTATTATTTTCCTTAATTGACAGTATTAAATGCATCAGATTAAGAAAAAACAGTGTGAAATCTTTTTTCACCAATTAATAAACATATAAATGGCCATGGACCCAATTATTGACTAAAATAACACATTATTGAAAGAGTAATTTATCTTTGAGATAAAATATCTATTTCTTATTTCGACAGCTGGATTGAATTATCATAGTAGTGTCATGGGGATGATAAGGTGAAACATTTAAAAGGGGGTGACAAACACTTTTTTTTTAATGAAAGAGTAGACAGTAAATACTTTCAGCTTTGTGAGCCATACTCTCTGCTACAACTATTCAACTACGTCATTGCATGGTAAAAGCCATAAGCAACATGTAAAGAAAGAGGTGTTTATAATACAATATCTCTGCTACAACTATTCAACTACGTCATTGCACGGTAAAAGTCATAAGCAACATGTAAAGAAAGAGGTGTTTATAATACAGTACAACTTTGTTTACCAAAATAAGCAGCAGGTAGGAACTGGCTTATAGGTGATAGGCCAATAAAAAAGGATATGATGGTAACTGATATTTATGTCAAGCAGAATTTTCCCAATGCAATGCTGAAAAAAACTACTAAAATGAATTGGATGCTAAAGGTTATATTGTTACCCAAACACCAGGGATTTGACCCAGGTCCTGCTGCTCACTGCACAGGAAGCCAATCACTAACATGACAAGTATTGTCAGGAAAGAAGGCTGTAATGAGATCACCTCAAATCTATCTCCCTGACCAACTAAAATTGGGGGTTTATACACCAGGGGAAAAAATTTTAACTGTGTGGGGAAACCAGAGCTAGGAAGGGGTAGGGAAGAAGAGCTGGTCAACAAAAACGGGTGGTCAGTCAGGAAAGCAGGAATTAGGGAAGGATGAGAAAGAGTCATGACTAACGAGGGGTCTAGCATCTCATTGCCTAGATGCAGCAATCTGGTGTATTTCAGTTCTTCCATACTTTCTGAGATCCCCAAAGGTCATTTCCTGAGGAAGAAACTCAGATAAGACAAATGCAAGTTTCAAGCTTTAAAACCAAAATGGTCAATTTCTACTTTATCCAAAAAAACTGTCCCTGGGATTATTGAGTTGGTTTCAATATGAGACTTCCATCTTCTCATCAAAGAGCCTCACTGTTCTCATGGATAAAATTTATAGTAAATACAAGTTACACATTTGAACACATAAAATAAATTTGTTTGGGAACTTCTGCTTTTAGTAAAATGGAGATTCTCAAAATATATTTCTTCCACTAATTACAGCTAAAAATGCTAGACATTATATATAAAACAAACATAATTAAGACTCTGAAAGGTGGAGAAAAGAAGGCGGACCATTTAGAGGTGCTCTAACCAGAGAAAAAACATGGTAGTAAATTCCCTGAGTTTTCTCTTGGCCTCATGTATCCAGACAAAATGCTGGAAAAGTGACAAACTGGAAATATAAATAGGGGCAGACAAAAATAAACTCAATGAAAGCCTGTCCTCCGTAGCCAATTGATCAGGAAATGGGAGGTTTAGGAAGAGGGAAACATTTTACACAATAAATAACTGTTCTCATCTGGCTAAACCTCAGAGAAATAACTGTGGCCCCAATCCTGCCGTCCATGACAGCAAAAGGCTAAGTAGGGAGCTTAGAATTCCACTGTTCCTAACCACCTTCCTGCATAGTATCAAAGAAGGCTAAGCAGGGAGCCGGGATGTTCTTCTCCACTGGGCAATAAGGAGTACCCATTCCCACAGTGTCAGTGGAGACCAAGTGGGCAGCACAGGCTTCCACCACATGCAGTGACTAGGTGGCCTTTCCCCTTTTCACCTAGGGTGGGGTCAGAGGAGGACTAATGGAGAATCAGGACATTCCCTTACACTTAGAGATAAGGAGCCCACTCCTGCCCTGCTGTCAGTGGTGGGCAGAACTCCTACACTGACCAGCAGTAAGAAAGCACTCCTAGGCCGGGTGCGGTGGCTCAAGCCTGTAATCCCAGCACTTTGGGAGGCCGAGGTGGGTGGATCATGAGGTCAAGAGATCGAGACCATCCTGGTCAACATGGTGAAACCCTGTCTCTACTAAAAATACTAAAAATTAGCTGGGCATGGTGGCGCGTGCCTGTAATCCCAGCTACTCAGGAGGCTGAGGCAGGAGAATTGCCTGAACCCAGGAGGCGGAGGTTGCGGTGAGCCGAGATCGTGCCATTGCACTCCAGCCTGGGTAACAAGAGCGAAACTCCGTCTCAAAAAAAAAAAAAAAAAGAAAAAGAAAGCACTCCTGCTCTTCCCAGTCATTGTGGTATCAGCAGAGGAATCGTGCATCTGGTATCAGCAGAAGGGAGTCAGAATTCCACCCATACCAGCAGAGCAAAGAAATGTGTCTTCCTTCATCTCCAATGAAGGCTGAGTGAGAACTTGGACTTCCACCCCTACCTGGCAGTACCAAGGTGGCGCCCCTCTCTTCTTCTGATGCAGCACTGTCAGAGAAAACCAGCTGTGAAAGATTTACATAAAATCCAGTCTTATAACATGACCCACAAAATACCCAGGTCTTAATTAAAAATATTGTCATTATCATTCCAAGAAAAAGGAAAACCATAATTTGAATAAAATGGATAAATCAATAAATACAAGCACTGAGATGACAAACATGTTCGGCATCTCTGACCAAGATTTTAAAGCAGAAATGTGAAACATGTTTTAACAAGCATTACAAACATGCTTGAACCAAATGAAAATAGAAAGTCTCAGAAAAGAAATAGAATATGATGGCAGAAGAACAGAAGAAAGAAAGAAAGAAAGAAAAAAAAAAAAAACCAAAGGGAAATTCCAGAACTCAAGCATGCAATAACTGCAATAAAAACTCAATGAATAGATCCAACAGCGGAATGGAAGCAACAGAGAATAACAGATTTTTAAAAAATTGACAAGACTCCAGGGACCTATGGGATAATAAAAAAAAAGAGCTAGCACTCTTACCATCACTCTCCAGGAAGGAAAGTACAGAGGGCAGGACTGTGAAAGTAATGAACAGTATGATGGCTGAAAGAAACTAGTATAGGTACCTAAAATAATATGAAACTGAAGATACACCAGTATAAACAAAACAAAACAATGTGAAAATGAACAAAAGATAAGAAGCCTAAATTAAGGGAAACTTCAGGAAGTTTCATGCCCTATCTATTGGAAACAGAATGACCATAAGCCAGAAAGAACTCTTTCATTTATTCTGGGTAAATTGGAGGTTTTTGAGCTTATAGAAAATTTACTCAGTGAACTGTACCTCCATGGAGCAACTAATAAAGCAGAATGAGCTCGTGATGCAAATGGCTATTTTTCTGCGTAACAATTACTTCTGTTAACAATACATTTACATGGTGTGTTTTCCCTGGGAATGATTTCCTTTCAGAGGAGGATTGTATTTATTGAATATAAAAGGCTGAAGACAATAGCAAAGAGAACAGTGGTTCCAATCATCACATCTTGACATGACTTAATAGGGAAAAAATTTTACCAAGACATATTTATTTTATACATGAATTTCCAATATTGCATGGCACAATTCTGGTTTTATACCATTCATCCATCAATGTAAATGTACACCATTACTAACGCCTGCATGGTTGGGTAATACCTATGGGGAGCAGCTATTAGTAATGTTTTATTTAACTCTGACTTCTTCAGTTAAGTTCAGCCATATATTTATTTCTACTGGCAACTCTGTATAGCAGCCTTAATAAGAGTTTATGGGAAATAAGTATTTGATTTTCCACTGTATGTATATATGAGGCTAAATAATTCCTCAATGCTTCTCTGACAATGTTCTCAAGGTTAGGTTACCACATACGGTTATTTAGAATTCAGCATTCTTTTATTTTAACAGGGTCTTACTCCATTGCCCAGGCTGGAGTGCAGAGGTGGGCTCACAGCTCACTGCAGTCTCAACCTCCTGGGCTTAGGTGATCCTCTCATTTCAGCCTCCTGGATAGCTGGGACCACAGGCACACACCACCATACCTAGCTAATTTTTGGTAGAGGCGGGGTTTCAGTCGCTCAGGCTGATCTCAAACTCCTGGACTCAAGTAATCTGCCTGCCTCAGCCTCCCAAAGTGCTGAGATTAGGCATGGGCCACCACGTTCAGCCCTAGAATTCAGCTTTAAACAAATATTTTGTTAATAAACACACTGATAGTTATTCTTTATTTATAATAAATGGTCAAAGTTGGAAACATGTATCATATGTATAACCAAAGTGTATGCTTTTTTAAAGATAATCATTATCCTTTACTCACCTCTATATTCCCCTCAGGACTACTAATGTAACTCTGTATCTACTAGACATTCAATATATTTGTCAGATGAATGCATCAGTGTGAATGATGTTTATTTTCCTTAAAATATTTGTCCCACACTCAGCTACCATTTTTCAGGATTATATTCTGCTTCAACATTTACTATTGAATCCAAAAATAACTCACTCATTATTGTAACCAGGTGGAGGAACGGCAGGGGCTTAGCTCCCTCCCTGTGCTCGCCGAAGATGTACCCGGGTTGAGGCGCAGGGGCTCAGCTCCCTCCCCAGGCTTGCCAAAGATGTAACCAGGTGTGTCCAGGTTCTTTGGCTCACTTGCCCCAGGAATGGGGAAAGGGCCCTGGCAGCGTGGTGAACTTACTGTTCAAGTAAATATCAGACCCAAAGAGGTTAGCAGAAAGCGATTTGTTGGGGAGAGAGAGAGAAAGGGAGACAGAGAGAGAGAGAGAAGAGGAGAGGAGAGGAGGAGGGGAGGGAAGAGGGGAGAGGGGAGAGGGGAGAGGGGAGGGGAGGAGAGAGGGGAGGAGATGAGAAGAGAGAGCTGCGCGCTCCCACACTGCTGTGGGAGGGGAATCTGAAGGGGATAACCATATATGGCGAGAGGGAGAGACAGCTCCACATTGCCATGGGAGGAGATCCAGAGAAGGAGTGTGCACAGGTAAGGGGCAGCACAGGTAAGGGGCAGGAGTGTTTTGACCCTAGAGTTATTTCCACCCCATTCATGTTCTCCTCCAATGAGAGGGGTCTTTCAAACTTCCTCTGGAGTGATTGATTTTTGACTCTGATCCCGGATTGGTTGCTTGGGCCCACAACAAAGCCCCTCCTCCCAGGGTTTTTGGCGGGCTTTCTGAACAGAAAGCTGCTCACGTGGAATTTCTACCTAGCCCGTGCGCCGGGAAAGTTAGACAAAGAACTTTATGTTCCTGGATTGGGGGCATGGATGGAGGTATGGCGCTGGGAAATTCCTACCTTTGAAACACAGACAATTTTCCTTAACACAGTCCCTCATTACGAAATTTTGAGTCTCGATTAAAACACACACACACACACACACACACACACACCCCACACACGGGAAAGCAAAAAGCAACCCTTGACATCCTGAAACCAGTGTGCCACTCACTCCAAGGACTCTGTTGTCAGAGCTGACCTGGTGCTCACAGCTAAGCTGTGTTGCTGTTCTGTTGAATGTAAACCTTCTCAGATTATCAATATCAGACAAGTTTACTCTGAGGCCATGATAAAGTGTGGCAAAACAAGTCCTCTTCACAATTTTATCCAAACCGACGAAAAGGTCACTGTGTTATCCACAAACTACCAAACACTTCCATTTCCCAGTAAATATAAGCAAATGTAAAGGACTGCTTTAAAAAAAAAAATCAATTACAGCTTGTTCTCATTCTAGGTGCTTTCTCTATTTCATTAAAATTTATTGAGATACTGTTATGGGGATCTCTAGGGTGTCACTTTTCTGGCTGGAAACCTGTGGCTGGTGGCGCCTTTGCCTGCGTTTTGCTTGGGCCATCTGGGTTCATTCCGCCCCCTCGGCCTGGCAGACTGTGCTTAGCTCATGGTACTGTCCTGGATCCCACGCCTCCGAGGTGGTAGTCAGACTTGGCACAGTGAGAAAGGCGTGTGAGCGAGTATGGCGTCCAGGCATTGCACAGTCAGACACGCTGGCTGCTGCCATGGAGTGGGCAGCTCCAGGTGCCTGCTTGGGAGCCAGCTCTCTGCAAGGCTGTGGCTGAACCAGGTGCCCTGCAAGCAGCTTCCCTGGCTGGCAGCAGGGAATGCGATGGCGCCTGTAAATTTGGAAAGGCCAAGGACTGCAGGGACCCGAAGGAAGTACAGCCCTGTCTCGGGCAGCTCCCAGGTCTGGGCTCCCGAAAGGGCCATAGCTATTCTTTCATTCTCTTCATCTGCAACGTGGTGAGCAAGGGACATGTTTCAGACCTGTTTGTGTTACAGCAGCTATCTTAGCCTCAGCATTCAATGAGTCCTGCGTTCTTGTCCTGTGACCAGGAAGAAAGAGGTATTCAGATAAGTGGAGGGTGAGCAAGACAAAGACGAGATGTATTGAACAATAGAACAGCTCAGAGAAGGCCCGCTGGGGGCAGCTCCTCTCCCTAGCCAGGGTGTGCCAACGAGTATTCAGCTCCTGCCAGAAAGGGTAGCTCTTCTCTGTAGGCAGGTCGTTCCAACAAGTGTTCAGCTATCAGCAGGGTGGGTAGCTCCTCTCTGCTGCTGGTCATCTTGTCTGCAGCTCTCAGCAGAGAGGAGGCACTAGAGTGGGTGTCTCCTTTCTGTAAGCAGGTCGCCTACAGCTCTCAGCAGAGAGGGTAGCCCCTCTCTGCAGCTGATAATCTCATCATCTCTCAGTCCTCTGCTCTGCTCTGGCTGAGACTAGAATTTTCATGGGTCTCAGAGGGAAGGGAGTGCATGCTGATTGGTTCATGGGGTGTCATGGGTGGGCCTGGGAAAGGCAGCACAAGCTCCCACTCCTGTCTGCAGGACTGGCAGCATGGCCCTCAGCCTTCAGGCCCTCCCTGGCCTGAAGGTGGGGCCTTACCTGGGACCTGCCCTCTTCCACCCAGGAGACTGTCTGCCTCCTGCAGCTATTCACGGCACCCAGGCTGCTGGCACCAAGGGGCACCTGCAGGCCAGCTCCGGAACCACCCTCGGCTTCCTCCAGGCTTCCCCTTTCAGGCTGGCAAGGGTCCAACATCTGGAGAAGGCCAAGGTGATAGGGGGCTGGGGTGTCAGCATTGCCCTAAGCGTGGGCACACCTGGCTGGGCTATGACAGCACCCAGGCTCCGCCCCAACCCTATTCTGAGATGGGAGCAGGTGCCCTACGTGGGAAGAGGTGAGGCAGTGGGAACAGACACCCCTGAACGTGCGGAGACAGGGGTCCTTACTGGGTCCCTGAAGATGCAGAGATGACCGGGTCCTGTGCCTAAGAGGGTGGCTGCAGCTGCACCTTAGAAGCTCCTGCCCTGCCAACTTGGAAGGGACGGGGCTCTGTGGAGTGTGCAGTCCTGGCCTCACCTCTGACACTGGAGTGGGCACCAACAGCAAGAAGCAGCCAGGCAGTTAGAGCAGGCACTAAGAGCGTGCAGGAGGCAGGAGGCAGGGGGACCTTCCCTGGCCCCCAAGAGCACAGAGACACCAGGGTCTGGAGCCCTGGTAGAATGGCTCCAGCAGCACCCAGGAAGGGGCTCCTGCCAGCTCCATGGAGTGGGGGGTGGGTGGCGGGACTTCTGCTGGCTCCATGGAGTGTTACAGCCCTGGCCGCACCTCCCTGCTGCAGCCAGTATCTTGGCAGCGGCTGCTCTAGATGGGCCACTGCCGCCATGAATACACATTTGAAAGCTGATGTTTCCTGTATTGTCTGGGGACCAAAGAAGTTCAACAACATGCCTCCTTTCCACTTTAGAAACAGTTTAAAACCACAGAAAAGTTGAAAGAATAGAACGAAAACAACCATCAACCCTCTTTCTAGATTCAACTCTTGTTAGGATTTGGCTATGTTTGGTTGTGTGTTTAATATCTATAACACACATATATGCACACACATACATATTTAAGTTGCAGATTTACTCCTAAATCATTAAACATGCATGTCCTATGAATAAAAAGAATTTTCTAAATAACTACAATACCTTTGTGGTTTGTCTTCTCCCTCAAAGATGTTACAATCTAACACCCAGACCCTCTGAATATTACCCTATATGGTAAAAGGAACTTTGCAGATGTAACTAAATTAAGGACCTTGAGTTGGGGGAAAAAAAGCAGTTGGGCAAGAAAAAAGCAACCCTTGACATCCTGAAACCATGTGGGTCCAATCTAACTACATGGTTCCTTTAAAGTAGGAGACCTCTCCCTGATGTGGTCAGAGAGAGATGTGACTATGAAAAAATAATTAGAGAGATGCCACATTGCTAACTAAGAAGACACACGAAGAGAGCCCCAAAGCTGTAATGTTGGTGGCATTTGAAAACTCAAAGAGGCAAGGAAATGAATTCTCCTTGTGAGCCCTTAGGAAGTAAGGCAGCCCTGTCAATGCTTTGATTTTAGCACTGCATGACCCATGTCAAATTTCCAACCCACAAAACTATAAAATAAATTTGTGTTGTTTTAAACCAAGTTTGAGGTGATCCGTAATAGCACTGATAAAAAGCAAATACACCTATTTTCATCAGTTAATTCTATATATCCTTATACAGTCCATATAAAATCTCTTCTAATTAGCTTTTTTTTTTTTTTTTTTGAGACGGAGTTTCGCTCTTGTTACCCAGGCTGGAGTGCAATGTTGTGATCTCGGCTCACCACAACCTCCGCCTCCTGGGTTCAGGCAATTCTCCTGCCTCAGCCTCCTGAGTAGCTGGGATTACAGGCACATGCCACCATGCCCAGCTAATTCTTTGTATTTTTAGTAGAGACGGGGTTTCACCATGTTGACCAGATGGTCTCGATCTCTTGACCTCGTGATCCACCTGCCTCGGCCTCCCAAAGTGCTGGGATTACAGTCTTGAGCCACCACACCCGGCCCTAATTAGCTCTTAAAAAAAAAAAAAAGTCTTTTATAGCTTTGTCTCCCCAAGTCTAGATCCAGGGAAGTTTACACATTACATTTGGTTTTTTGTCTCTTTAGTCTCTTTTAATCTAGAACAGTAGCCTTGCCTTTGTTCGTCCTGACATTGACTGTTCTATTTAAGAGTCCAGGCTGGCTGTCTTATAGAATGTCCCTTGTTCTGGATTTGTCTGAGTGCTTTTCATATGATTAGATTCAACTTAGATAATTTCTTGGCAAGGGTACGTCAAAGACAATGATATGTGCTTTTTATTACACACCAGGAAATACATCTACCTTCAACCTTGTTGTGATTATTAATCAGCAAATATTTCTAATTAATGTAAATCTTAAGGAGGCAGATACCAAAGAAGTTAAAATACTTGGAATAATAATGTAGAAAATATTATGATACTGTTTTTGTATCAGCAAGGATTCATATGCTTTTATTTGTTTCCAGCAAAAGAATCATGATCTCTTCCCACTCATTAAATTATTTGATTTCATACTTGGTCTTTTAAGAGTTCCCAAATGTCATGCAGTTTTAATATGATATTTGTTTGTGTGTATATTTTGGGAAAGGTGTGCTTGCTAATAAATTTAAGACAGAATGGCTGCATTTTATATGGCACCTAACCTCAGTACTGTGAAATATTGTCATGGTTACCTGCAAAGCAGCAGGATGTATGTGGGTGAAAGATGAGGTTCAAACAGTATAAGAATAGGCTCTTTAACAGAAACTAGATTATGGACAAAGGAAGGTGGAGGAAGGTGGAGGAAGTGTTAGGAGACCAGTGTTCAGCTGGTTTTAAAATAATGCATGGACTAAATAATTCTTTTTCTGCAGTCATGATCTGATAATTATTAGTTTCAAATGGTTGCATCTCAGAGACTGTGTCCTTTACGGAAGTGGCCCAACAAATTTGAAGAAAGTGGGAGTAAAATTGTAAGTTATAAAAGTAAGGGAATTGTTTAAGGAAAGATAAGTGTGTTCATTAGGACACAGGGTGGTCCCTGTACTTCAGACATTTGGAGATTATTGAAACACTTAATAATCCAGCTTGGAAGCTTTAGTACATTTACCTAGAATCTTTAGCCACTTTTGTGTTTAAAATCCTTTGTCATGATAATTTGTTGTTTATAACTGTTTCCCTGAAAAAACAAAATTCCTTTCTATGGTTATTGAAAGTGTCAGTTATTGCTTAGATTTGTCAAAATTTAAGTTGATTCAACTTATTTGTAAAAAATTACTCATTATTTCATTCTATTTCCTACTTATCAGCAACTTGGTTAAAGTGTAATATTCTATTATTATTTTTACCCTCCTCTATGAATTTAGAGGAGAGAGAAAATTGCTAGAAAGAAACAGCATTTTTAAAAGGATAGATTGTGGGGAACATTCCTGTGTGAGACCCCCAAAAGGCGTGAGTCTCACTATACGGTGAGTTTGATCCCAAACACAGTTTCCTACTGGAGGCAGTCGAGCTATCCGGAAAGAGGATCTGAAAGATGAATGATCAGTTTCTAATATCAACCACAATATCATTTGGGCCTAAAACTATGCGGTGCTGCTAGACCGAGTGACCCCCTGCCAGCAACCGGCTCCTGCTTTTAACTCTTTTATGACTCTTTAAGAATAAGCCTTAAATCTTTTCTTTACTTACCTGACTGCCTTGTACCCTAGATAATGGTTTAACTGTCGATATTTGCAAAGCAAATGCCACCATAAGGGATGGCTTTGATTTCTGACTCAGAGACTCCTGAATGGGGAAGTTGAGATAAGTTGAGTCAGGAGTAGACAAAGGAGAATAAGTTGAATCAGGAGTAGACAAAGGAGAATCCAGTTAAAAGATATTCTGATGAGCAAAACCAAAAAATCTTTTCACATCTCAGTTCTAAAACAAGATCAAACCAGAGATACCTGCAGCCAGGAGGAATGTAAACAAGCTTTGTGATCACAGGAAATTCTGTTACTTTTTACAACCACTGATTGTGTATCTGACTTTTCAATTGTATAGGCCATGTAAGGTATACATTTGCATTTCCTCTTGCAACCATTGTGTATCTGATTTCTCTTTTGTATAGGCCATGTAAGGTATACATTTGCATTTCCTCTTGCTATGATGTAAACCAGATCAGAAGAAAGCGTATTTATTCCTGGCCTTTGAAAAATAAAATTTGCTGTTTAGGCACAGCCTATCAGCCCTCCAGACGCCTCGCTTTCTCTCTCTCTGTCTTTATTATTTTTCCAAGCGCACTCCCTCTTCCAGGTATTGGGACCCTCTTGCAGGTCGAGAGACCCCCGACAGACGTGCCTACCCGTCCCGGATGGTCCCCAACAATAGATAGTTCAATAATAAACTTAACAATGATCTATTTAGCTAACCTAGGCAGTGGAGGAACAAAAACTAATAGAATATGATCTCTGTCATTAGGAATCTCACAAGATGGAAAAGAAAAAATGCCACACGCACAAAACAGAAAAAAAAAAAAAAACATATGGGATGAGCCCCATGTGAAGCTAAGGAGTGAAGGGATTTGAGACTATGGAAGAATGAGCAATTAAAAAGAGACTAAGTTATAAACAAAGATTATTAAAACAAAAACTCTGACACAAGCCTGTTTACTATTCATATAATGAATATGAGAATTGAGCCTTAAAAAGAGTTTCTGAACATTCCCTGTTAGGGATGACATAAAACTAGGGACATCCTGTCACCCAAAAAAAGCAACAGATTCTTCCAGAAAAGTATAGATCCCTTGAATCTAGTAATTCAATCTTAATTTACCTACTCTTGTAAGTAAACTAGGATTGATATTTTATAATTAGAAATTATTTTATTTCTCTTACCACAGGCCTAAAATTACTTTAGAAATATTTAACAATAATTTTAAATTAAATTGAATGACTCAATAAAATGAAAGCAGGTTTGCAAAAAAAAAAAAAAAAAAAAATACAACTTCATGAAATAGAACTCGATTTATGAAGATAGGCTTTCCATGAAGTTTAGTTAACTTTTTTCCCAATAAATATGTTAATACCATCATTTCTGCAGTTTAAATTGATGCTAAAGATGTATAGAAATGAAACTGGTAAGCAAAGGGCCATGATTTTTTTTTATTCATTCCCAGAAGAAAAGCCTCAAGCTTCAGCAGGACAGTTTTTCTCCGGGGTCCAATTATAACAGAGCCAATTATGTTTTGTGATGTATTCATGACCCTTATAATTATTCTACATGAATACATAAAACTCTGCACATATGTGTCAGAATTTACTAATATGTATTCCAAATATTGATTCATCCTTCAACAGAACTGTATGCCCCAAAAGGAAATGGAAACCAAAATGTGCTTAGTTAGCTTTTCAAATAATGTTAAATGTACAGACTTGTTAAAGAACAGGCTGCTGGCTCAGATTAAGCCAGATTCTTAGGGGTAAGAACTATATTAATAAAGATATAGATAGATAGATAGATAGATAGATAGATGATTATATATATATAGTATATATATAAGATATATACAATCAAGATAAATATTTTCAGTTGATGATACCATTTTATTCTTTTTTTTTTTTTTTGAGACTGAGTCTTCCTTTTTCCTCTGTGGCCAAGGCTGGAATGCAGTGGCGCGATCTCGGCTCACTGCAACCTCCGCCTCCCAGGTTCAAGCAATTCTTCCGCCTCAGCCTCCCGAGTAGCTGGGACTAGAGGCGTTTGCAGCCACGCCCGGCTAATTTTTTGTATTTTAGTAGAGACAGGGTTTCACCATGTTGCCCAGGCTGGTCTCGAACACCTGAGCTCAGGCAATCTGCCCGCCTCCCAATCAGCCTCCCAAAGTGCTGGGATTACAGGCATGAGTCACCGTGCCCGGCCACAATTTTATTCTTAAAAAAAAAAAAAAAAAAAAATTACAACTGCCTTTTTGTTTCCCTGTACTAAAAAAAAAAAAAAAGAAAAGAAAAGAAAAAAGAAACAAAACAAAACTTTTACAAGTTGAAATCTAAGATCTCATTTGCAGTCCGTTGACCTTGACCCAAAATCCATAGAACTGTTGTGAACATGCTGTGAACAAAAGCCAGCACATCACTGTATACTACATGTTCTCTGGTTCTCATAATTGGAAAATGATTCAGGGAGCAATATGAACACATGCAAAGGAGAGAATCGTTTCTAATGAGATTTTGGTGTGACTTGTCTTTAAAGTGAATTGAGCTGTCATTCTTTTTTTTATGTATAAATAAAACATTACTGTTTTAATGCCAGCTGGGTTTTCCCCCTCAGAATATAACTTATAATGGAAAAATAATTCTCTTTTTGAAGAATACTTTTTTCCTGTTTAACAACTCTAAGCCTTCTAATTCTTGCTTTGTCATTCAAGAACATACATCAGTAAACATTTTATGAGAAGCAGAAGAATATTTGTAAACATAATAATAAGTGTTTTGCAATAGATTTAGAGCTAAAATTTTCTAGGTGAAAGACATTTAGAAATCTCTCAATTTTACTGATACATAGTTTGAGGCCCACAAATATTCAATGGCCATGATCTCCTGTGTGGGTCAGAAATGACACGGAGACAGATTTTATGATGGACTTTTGTTTCCTATTGGAGGGGGAAAGACACTTCAATCAAATATTTGGTTACATGCTATTTTTACAAGCAGCAGTAGTCCATGAGTGGTTCTGAGTCTGGAGGGTAGATAGAAAATGTAAGCTTCTCATTTCTCTCACCCCAATAATGTTGAAAGAATTCTTAAAGCTACTACACTCACGAAGAGCCAAAAAGGTGTAATATCAGCAGGCAAGAGGTTTTATCAAATGTCTGGAAGACAGAAAGTGGATTCAAGAATGCCAACAGATAGAGCAGGCTGTGGGAATCCATTGTACAATTCCCACAGAGAAAATGAAGAGGAGGGAGTCCAGATTTGAACATGGAAATGTCATGTGTTACTGAGCACCAGGCACTTGACTCCCCCTCCTCAAACCTCCACATGCAGAACAGCCTGCTGCCGGCATGTACCCAGTGAAACCTCCAAAAGAGTACAGTTCTCTAAATGACTCAGTACAGCTCTCTGGGAAGAAGTAAAGGTTGTCACCCTAGTTTAAATCTCTTTTAATTCTAGAATGTAAGGCATATCTGAAATAAAAGCCAGGTGTCTGGCTCATTACCCTTAAGAATCAGTCATTCTGTTAAAGTACAAAGAGTATTTTTTCTCTTTTCTTATTATTTATGGACCAATAACCCAAGATGTTACTTATATTATCATTATGGATTGGTAATTTAAATGTTTGAAAGTAGAAGACCAATATAAAAAATAAAAAGACTGAATCAAAAGGAAATCAAGGCAATTTGTAGAACAAAGATAACATTCAAGAAATTGTTTACTATCTTTATAGACATTCACTAAGATATTGCATCTATGAAAAATAATTACATTATGTAATAGTAGCCATAAAAGTAGAAAAAGCTACTGGAAATGAAAATGTGTAATTAACAAACAGAAATTGCATATGAACTTTGGAAGACAGAGTAAATAAAATCTCCTGGAATGTAGAACAAAAGAATATAGAATAGGCCAGGTGCAGTGGCTCACACTTGTAATCCCAGCAGTTTGGGAAATCGAGGCAGGTGGAACATGAGTTCAGGAGTTCCAGACAAGCCTGTCCAATATGGTGAAACTCTGTTTCTACTAAAAAATACAAAAATTAGCTGGGCGTGGTGGTGCACGCCTGTAGTCCCAGCTACTTGGGAGGCTGAGGCAGGAGAATCACTTGAACCTGGGAGGTGGAGGTTGCAGTGAGATGAGATTGTAGCACTGCACTCCAGCCTGGGCAACAGAGCGAGACTCCATCTCATTTAAAAAAAAATTAGTAGCATTGCAGAAATAAGAAGGAAAATTAAAAGTTCAAAGTGGGCCAGGCACAGTGGCTCATGCCTGTAATCCCAACATTTTGGAAGGCCGAGGTAGATGGATCAACTGAGGTTGGGAGTTCTAGACCAGCCTCACCAACATGGAGAAACCCCATCTCTACTAAAAATACAAAATTAGCCAGGCATGGTGGCACATACCTGTAATCTCAGCTACTCGGGAGGCTGAGGCAGGATAATCACTTGAACCCGGGAGGCGGAGGTTGCAGTGAGCTGAGATTATGCCACTGCACTCCAGCCTGGGCAACAGAGTGAGACTCAGTCTCTCTCACACACACACACACACACACACACACACACACACAAAAAAAAAAAAAAAAAAAAAAAGAATATAGAGTAAAACAACTATGAAGGAAAATTCTTAGATATAAATGATTAATCTAAGGGTCCTAACATGACTTAGTGGAGTTCAAATAAAAACTAAATTGCAGAAAATGGAAGGGGTGAATAGTGAATATAGGAAGAATTATCAAAGAAAAAATAGAAGAGGGATAAACAAGTGTTCAGATTGAGAACTCCCATGAAGGGCTGATGCAGGTGAATGAAAAAAGACCTAAGGATAAAGAGAAGATATTAGAAATTGAGAGTGGTATACACATGTGAGAGCGTGTCAGTGAGAGAGACTGATTTGAGGATATTCTTTGGCAAAACGATGGATTAACTAAGAATGATTAAGACATTGGATCCAGAAAAAGATGAATTTAAACCAAAATAGTAATAAAGAGAAGTTCCAACATGATAGTTCTAAAGCAGGTCTGAAGAGCAATCTGTTCAAGTCAGAGTAGAAGGATGGAAGGTTCCTGGAAGGTATTTCTAGAGGGAAATCAAGTTCAAAACAAAGACAATTTGGTTGCAAAGTTGGAATAAATGGAGGATATGAAAAAGGTGATAGGAGAGATCCAGCTGAGAAATAAGCATGATAGTGGAGGACTTGAGAAAATATTGGACTGGGGTTAGATTTTGAAGTTAAAACTGATAAGATATGCTAGAAGACGGGATGGTTGATGTGAACCAAAGAGCACGAGATTTTCATTTTAACCATCCAAGGGAATAAGAAAGGCCCTCAGAAATTTAAGGGTCAATGAAATATCTGTGCAAGAATATGTGGTTTATACAGAGGTAAGTCCAAATTAGAGCCCAAAGTCTGCGGGCTTCAAGAAGAATAAAATTAAGGAATGAAACTAAGATTAAAGTTAAGACTACATGGAATGATTCATATTAAAGATACTGAAGATAATGAGAGGTAAGCAAACAGAGCTTTTACACAAAATAAGGGAAAAAAAGTGATGTGATAAACTTCAGGAAAAAACAAACTAACAACCAAACTACATAAAATGTTCATGATCTAACAAAATAAATAGTTTTAGTCACATAAAACTAACAAAAGCCTGGCATTAGTTTGCATCATTCATTCATGTAACCATTCTTTATTCATCCATTTATACAACAATCCACTGCTACTCTGTATCAGACATTATTAGATATGTGGAAGAAATAATAGTAAACAAAATAGATGTCTTTTATAAGCTTTCATTAAATGAAGAAAATGAATGATAAACAAATAAGAGCTATAGATATAGAGTAGGTAAAAGTACATTGCAGTAAACAAAAGTACAGTCAGAAAACAGAGAGTAGTGAAGAACAGTTAAAAAAATAATACGTGAGGCCATGCACGGTGGCTCTTGCTGTAATCCCAGCACTTTCGGAGGTAGAGGCAAAGGGAATCACTCTACCTTCAAGACCAGCTTGACCAGCATGGTGAAACTCTCTCTCTACCAAAAATACAAAAATTAGCTAGGTTTGGTGGTGCATGCCTGTAATCCCAGCTACTCAGGAGGTTGAGGCAGGAGAATCTCTTGAACCCAGGAGGCGAAGGTTGCAGTAAGCCTGAGATCGCGCTACTGCACTCCAGCCTGGGTGACACAGTGAGACTCTGTCTCAAAAATAATAATAATAATAATAAAGTATATTAAATAAATAAAAAGACAAAAAATCAGCCTGGCATGGTGGTGCACTTCTATAGTCCCAGCTACTTGGGAGGTTGAGGAGGGAGGCTCACCTGAGCCCAGTAAGTCAAGGCAGCAGTGAGCTGTGATTGTGCCACTGCACCCTCGCACTCCAGCATGGGTGAGAGAGTGAGACCCTGTCTAAAAAAAAAAAAAAAAGAAAGAAAAAAGAAAAAGAAAAAAAAATGGAGAGATTGCAAAAGTGTTCCATAAGGAAATGACCTTTAAGCAGAGATATGAATTAAGTAGGGAGAGAGTCACTGAGATATGAGATACATATTTAAAAAGTTGTTCTAGAAAGTGTACATTTTCTTGAAGCAGGACTGTGCATTAGTATGAAGGAAGCAAGACTGAGTGAGAGGCAGTGTGAAAAGAGAAGTTGGAAGAAGAGTTGCATGTCAGATTACCTGGATTTTGTACTTTATTCTAAGTGGGTTAGGAGGTTCTCAGAGAGTTCTAGAGAGGAATGACAGGATCTCATTTACATTTTAAAAGGTTTAACTTGTTTGTTGTGGGAAGAAGATAGTGAGGGTGGACTTGAGGGGAAATGAGATAAACTAGGAGTTAACCGTAGTCATCCAGGTGAGAATAGATATAGTACTAGTACGATGTAATTATTACACATTGTATGCCTCTATCAAAATATCTCATGCACTCCATAAATATATATACCTACTATGTACCCACAAAAATTAAAATAGAACACTTTTAATATAAGGAATCTCCAGACATCAAGCACAGCATCTTCTGATTGTTTATTATAGTCTTGTGTGGTTTGTTAAAAAAAAAAGGAGAGAGAAAGACACAAGAGATATGGTAGTGAAAGTGTTGAGACAGTATTTGATTTGGGTTATGTTTTGAATGTAGAGTCGATAGAATTTGCTTGAGAACCATATGTTCAATGTGAAAGAGAGCAGGTTTGATCAAATATAACTTCAAGATTGTCATCTTAACAACTGGGTAAATGGTGCCAGCATTTATTGAGATGAGGAAAAAATACGGTGGTTCTTAGCAGTGAATACCTTTGCTATCAAGATTATTTCCTCTGCTATGAGTTTCAGGAGTGTATTTGGAAAAAGACAACCATAATTTGACTCCTAAGTCTAGGCTGTATCAGTCTTTACCCTATAGCAGAAATATATTGTTGCTGTCTGAACTGAGGTAAGAAACGAAAACAAGCAGACTCGATCCAAGATGGCCTTTTAGGAACACCTCCTAGTGAAAGTGCAGAGGGTGAGTGGACGTCGCATTTCCAGATGGATTTTTACTGCCCACAGACCAGGAGATTCCCAAGCGGAGGAGCTCCCAGGTCATCAGCATGACTGTTTTGGCTGGCTCAGCTGTTTCGGTCCCCCTGGCTGTTTTGGCCCAGCAGCCGCCTCTGCACGGCAGTTCTCTGTACAAAATACACTGGTCTGGGTGCCCTTTTAGCTGGCGATTGAAGCCCCGGGAAGGCGCAGTTGCCCATTCATCTGACTAAAAAGCGGTCTGAAACATTGAGCCAGGCCAGGAGATTTCTGGGCAAAAAATAAAAAAAAGAAGCCCCACGAATCTCAGCACCGCTGTTTAGGCCGTCACAGTGAGTCACCGCAGGGGAAATCACAAAGATCCTGGCACCTTTTCAACAGGTGACTGGAACACCTAGGAGAGAGTCCACCGTTCGACTAAAAAACAAAAGGCTCTGAGGCAGGGAGCCAGGTGATCAGGCTCGGCTGGTCCCACCCCCACTAAAGAACAGCAATCAGAAACTCTTTGGATTGAGAGTTTCACAGCAAGCACAGCAGAACCCTGGACGGTCCCGCTGTGTGGGGGAGGGGTGTCTGCCATTGCCAGGGTACTCCACCACTAAGGAGGTAGTCCACCATTGCTGAGGCAGCCCACCGTTGCCGAGGAAACCCACCATTGCCAAGGCAAACTGTCATTACAGCGAGAGTCCATCATTACAGAGGTGGGCCACTAATGCTGAGACAGTTCTAACTACACCCATATAAACAGGACTGCAGGGAAGTTCACAGGACAGCTGGGCAGAGCCCACAGCAGCTCAGCAAAGCCTCTGCAGGCAGACAGTGACTAGGCTGCCTCCTTGCAGCGCAGGGCAGCCCTGAAAAAAAGGCAGCAGCACAATGGAAACTCATAAATAAAGCCCTAAATCCCTGGGCAGAGCACCTGGGGGGAAAAAAAGGAGTTTATAAGTTCTGCTGCAACAGACCTAAATGTACCTGGCCAGCAGCCCTGAATGAAAAATGGAGCTCACAATTCAGCACTTGAGCTCATGTAAAGGACAGACTGTCTTCTCAAGCAGCTCCCTGACACCCGTATATCCAAAGAGTCACCTCATAAAGGAGAGATCAGACTGACATTTAGCAGGTATCCCTCTGGGACAAAGATAGCAGAAGAAGAAACTGGTAGCAACCCTTACTGTTCTGCAGGGCCTGGAGTGGACCTCAGAAGCCCTACAGCAGAGGGGCCAGATTGTTAGAAAGAAAACTAAGAAACAGAAATAACTTGATCATCAACAAACAGAACATCCACTCAGAGACCCAATCTGAAAGTCAGCAACTACAAAGGCGACAGGTGGATAAATCCACAAGGATGGGAAGAAACTAGCGCAAAAAGGATAAAAACACCCAAAACCAGAACGCCTCTTCTCCTACAAGGGATCACAACTCCTCACCAGCAAGGGAACAAGGCTGGATGGAGAATGAGTGTGATGAAATGACAGAATCAGACTTCAGAAGGTGGGTAATAAGGCACTTCCATGAGCTAAAGAACATGTTCTAACCCAATGCAAAGAAACTAAGAACCTTGAAGAAAGATTTGACGAAATACTAATGAGAATGAACAAATTAGAGAGGAATATAAGTGAATTGATGGAGCTGAAAAACACAACATGAGAACTTCACGAAGCATGCACAAGCTTCAACAGCCGAATTGACCAAACAGAAGAAAGGATATCAGAGGTCAAAGATCAACTCAATGAAATAAAATGAGAAGGCAAGATTAGAAAAAAAGGGTAAAAAGGAATGAACAAAGTCTCCAAGAAATGTGGGACTATGTGAAAAGACTTAATCTACGTTTGATAGGTGTACCTGAATATGACAAACAGAATGAATCCAAGCTGGAAAATACTCTTCAGGATATTAACCAGGAAAACTTCCCCAACCTAGCAAGGCAGGCCGATATTCAAGTCCAGTAAATACAGAGAACACCACAAAGATATTCCTCAAGAAGAGCAACCCCAAGGCACATAATCGTCAGATTCACCAGGGTTGAAATGAAGGAGAAAATGCTAAGGACAGCCAGAGAGAAAGGACGGGTTACCCACAAAGGGAAGCCCATCAGACTCACAGCAGATCTCTTAGCAGAAACCCTACAAGCCAGAAGAGAGTGGGGGCCTATATTCAACATCTCCAAAGAAAAGAACTTTCAACCCAGAATTACATATCCAGCCAAACTAAGCTTCATAAGTAAAGGAAAAATAAAATCCTTTGCAAACAACCGAGTACTCAGAGATTTCATCACCACCTGCTTTACAGGAACTCCTGAAAGAGGCTCTACACATAGAAAGGAACAACCAGTATCAGCCACTCCAAAAATAAACCAAATGGTAAAGAGCATCAACACAATGAAGAATCTATATCAACTGATGGACAAAACAGCCAGCTAGCACCAAAATGGCACTATCAAATTCACACATAACAATATTAACCCTAAATGTAAATGGACTAAATGCCTCAATCAAAAGACACAGACTGGCAAATTGGATAAATAGCAAAACCCATCAGTGTGCTGTATCCAGGAAACCCATCTCACATGCAAGGATACACAAAGGCTCAAAGTAAAGGGATGGAGGAAGATTTGCCAAGCAAATGGAGAGCAAAAAAAAAAAAAAGCAGGACTTGCAATTCTCATCTCTGATAAAATAGACTTTAAAGCAACAAAGATCAAAAGAGACAAAGAAGGACACTACATAATGGTGAAAGCATCAATGCAACAAGAAGAGCTAACTATCCTAAATATATACACACCCAATACAGGAGCACCCAGATACATAAGGCAAGTTCTTAATGACTTACAAAGAGACTTAGACTACCACACGATAATAGTGGGAGACTTTAGCACCCCATTGTCAATATTAGACAGATCAACCAGACAGAAAATTAACAAGGATATCCAGGACTTGAACTCAGACCTGGAACAAGCAAACCTAATAGACATTTACAGAACTCTCCACCTCAAATCCACAGAATATACATTCTTCTCAGCACCACATCACACCTACTCTAAAATTGGCCACGTAATTGGAAATAAATCACTCCTCAGCAAATGCAGAAGAACAGAAATATAACAGTTTCTCAGACCACAGTGCAATCAAGTTAGAACTCAGAATTTAGAAACAAACTCAGAACCGCACAGCCTCATGGAAACTGAACAACTTGCTCTTGAATGTTGACTGGATAAACAATGAAATGAAGGCAGAAATAAAGATGTTCTTCGAAACTGATGAGAATGAAGACAAAACATACCAGAATCTCTGGGACACATTTAAAGCAGTCTTTAGAGGAAAATATATAGCAATGAGTGCTCACATGAGAAGAAAGGAGAGACCTAAAATTGACACCCTATCGTCAAAATTGAAAGAGCTAGAGGAGCAAGATCAAAAATACTCAAAACCTAGCAGAAGACAGGAAATAACTAAGATCAGAGCAGAACTGAAGGAGATAGAGACACAAAAAACCCTTCAAAGAATCAATAAACCCAGGAGCTGGTTTTTCGAAAAGATCAACAAAATAGACCACTAGCCAGATTAATAAAAAACAAAAGAGAATAACCAAGTTGATGCAATAAAAAATGATAAAGGGGATATCACCACAGATTCCACAGAAATTCAAACCATCATCAGAGATTATTACAAACAACTCTATGCACATAAACTAGTAAACCTGGAAGAAATGGATAAATTCCTGGACACTTGCCTCCTCCCAAACCTAAACCAGGAAGAAGTTGAAACCCTGAATAGACCAATAACAAGGTCTGAAGTTGAGGCAGCAATTAAGAGCCTACCTCCCAAAAAAGGCCCAAGTCCAGACAGGTTCACAGCCGAATTCAACCAGACATACAAAGAGGAGCTGGTAGCATTCCTTCTGAAACTATTCCAAATAATTCAAAAAGAGGGAATCCTTCCCAAATCATCTTATGAGACCAACAGCATCCTGATATCAAAACCCGGCAGAGACTCAACAAGAAAAGAAAACTTCAGGCCAATATCTATCATGAACATAGATGCAACAATCTTTAATAAAATACTGGCAAGCCAATTGTAATAGCACATCAAAAAGCTTATCCACCAAGTTCAAGTAGGATTCATCCCAGGGATGCAAGGCTGGTTTAACATATGCAAGTCTATAAACATAATTCACCACATAAACAGAACCAAAGACAAAAACCACATGATTATCTCAACTGATGCAGAGAAGGCCTTTGACAAAATTCAAGAGCCCTTTATGATAAAAACCCTCAATAAACTAGGTATTGACAGAACGTAACTCAAAATAATAAAGGCTATTTATGACAAACCAACAGCCAATATCATACTGAATGGGCAAAAACTGGAAGCATTCCCTTTGAAATCTGGCACTAGACAAAGATGCCCTCTCTCACCACTCCTATTCAATATAGTACTGGAAGTTCTAGCCAGAGCAATCGGGCAAGAAAAAGAAATAAAGGGTATTCAAATAGGAAAGGAGGAAGTCAAATTGTCTGTATTTGCAGACGACATGATTGTATTTCTAGAAGACCCCATCTTCTCAGCCCAAAGTCTCCTGAAACTGATAAGCAACTTCAGCAAAGTCTCAGGATACAAAATCAATGTGCAAAAATCACAAGCATTCCTATACACCAATAACAACAGACTTAAAGAGAGCCAAATCAAGAATGAACTGCCATTCACAATTGCTACAAAAAGAATAAAATACCTAGGAATACAACTAACAAGGAACGTAAAGGACCCTCTTCAAGGAGAACTACAAACCACTGCTCAACAAAATAAGAGAGGACACAAACAGATGGAGAAACATTCCATGTTCATGGTTAGGAAGAATCAATATCGTGAAAACGGCCATACTGCCCAAAGTAATTTACAGATTCAATGCTATCCCCATCAAGCTACCAATGAGCTTCTTCACAGAACTGGAAAAAAACACCTTAAACTTCATATGGAACCAAAAGAGAGCCTGCATAGCCAAGTCAATTCTAACTAAAAAGAACAAAGCAGGAGGCATCACACTACCGGACTTCAAACTATACTACAAGGCTACAGTAATCAAAACAGCATAGTACTGGTACCAAAACAGAGATATAGACCAATGGAACAGAACAGAGGCCTTGGAGGCAACACAACGTATCTACAACCATCCGATCTTTGACAAACCTGACAAAAACAAGCAATGGGGAAAGGATTCCCTGTTTAATAAATGGTGTTGGGAAAACTGGCTAGCCATGTGCAGAAAGCAGAAACTGGACCCCTTCCTGACACTTGCCACTAAAATTAACTCCAGATGGATTAAAGACTTAAACATAAGACCTAACACCATAAAAACCGTAGAAGAAAATCTAGGCAAAACCATTCAGGACATAGGCATAGGCAAGGACTTCATGACCAAAACACCAAAAGCATTGACAACAAAAGCCAAAATAGACAAATGGGATCTAGTCAAACTCCACAGCTTCTGCACAGCAAAAGAAACAGTAGAGTGAATCGGCAACCAACAGAATGGGAAAAAATTTTTGCAGTTTACCCATCTGACAAAGGGCTGATATTCAGAATTTACAAAGAACTCAAACAGATTTACAAGAAAAAAGCCCATTCAAAAGTGGGTGGATGATATGAACAGACACTCTACAAAAGAAGACATACACGAGGCCAACAAACATATGAAAAAACGCTCATCATCACTGGTCATTAGAGAAATGCAAATCAAAACTACATCGAGATACCATCTCATGCCAGTTAGAATGGCGATTATTAAAAAATCTGGAGACAACAGATGCTGGAGAGGATGTGGAGAAATAGGAACACTTTTACACTATTGGTCAGAGTGTAAATTAGTTCAACCATTGTGGAAGACAGTGTGGCAATTCCTCAAGGATCTAGAAATAGGAATTCCATTTGACCCAGTAATCCCATTACTGGGTATATATCCAAAGGATTATAAATTGTTCTACTATAAGGACACATGCACACGAATGTTCATTGCAGCACAGTTTACAATAGCAAAGACCTGGAACCAACCCAAATGACCATCAATTATAGACTGGACAGGGAAAATGCGGCACATATACACAATGGAATATTACGCAGCCATCAAAAACGGATGAGTTCGTGTCCTTTGTAGGGACATGGATGAACCTGGACACCATCATTCTCAGCAAACTGACACAGGAGCAGAAAAATCAAACACTGCATGTTCTCACTCATAGGCGGGTGTTAAACAATGAGAACACACGGACACAGGGAGAAGAGCACTACACACTGGGGTCTGTTGGGGAAAAATAGGAGAGGGACAGCGGGAGCTTGGGGTTGGTTGGGGGATGGCATGAGGAGAAATGCCAGATATATGTGAGGGGGAGGAAGGCAGCAAATCACACTGCCACATGTATACCTATGCAACAATCTTGCATGTTCTTCACATGTACCCCAAAACCTAAATTGCTATAAAAAATGAAAACAAGCATATATTGAGGAAATGATACATCTGTTACTATTTCCAAATATGATCAATGGGATATGTGTGTATAAATACATAGGCACATATGTACAAATTATATACACATTCTTGTTAAAGCATCCATGAAGCATGTATAAATTGATTATAAAATGTTATCTTAGTTTGGAATCTGTAGAAGCAGAGGATGAGACAGAAATTTGGATACCAGTCATTTATTGAGACTTTTCAGAGGGAAGAAACCTAGTGAAGGTAAGGGAATAAGGGCATTCAGATAGGAATAAGGAAGGGGCTGAGCCAGATCCACATAGCATGATGGGGAAGGAGGTGCTAAGAGCCTAACTGCACCTGTAATTTCTTTTACCTGAGATGAGGGGATTTGACTTTCATCTTCTCTATCAGTTAGTCATTGTGTGACTATGCGCTTCCCTAGATGGCTGCCCTCATCAGTTTTTTTTTTTTTTTTTTGAGACAGAGATCCACTCACTGTCACCCAGGCTGTAGTGCAGTGGGATGATCTCAGCTTACTGCAACGTCTACCTACTGGGTTGAAGTGATTCTCCTGCCTCAGCCATTGTGAAGAGTCAGATCCAAGAAGGAAGAGGAATGCATCTATATGATGCATGGGTAAGTGTGAACTAAAGGTTTCTAACAGACCAATACATAAGGCAATAAATACAGATGCATATTGTGTTATGTGTGTATGTGTATACACACACATTCCCTAGGTCTGTTCACTGTCTGGTATCAGATCAGTAATACCCCAATAACACAAGCAAACTTAGAGTTTAAAACTTGGCTTCTCAAATCCATTTTCACTAAAAGTAATCAGGGCTCCTGGGAGAAATGATATCATGTTTGGAGCAAGAAAATTATGAGATGAACATGGAATATCTTGTGCCAGAAACAAAGAAATGATCAAAAAATCAAAGAATGAAGGGTACATATCAAAAGAACATGAAAGCCAGCTTAAAATTGCTCCCATTGGTCAACTAAGAAACAACACGAACAAACCAATAATGATGGTAATTGATTATAGCTTATTGAATCAAGTGGGAACCATGAATCTATACCAAAATATATTAACAAATTGAAAATATAATAAGGAATAGGATATTTACATGAATTTGAAGTCTCTTCACACAAACTATTTACTAATTTTTTTTTTTTTTTAAAAAGCAGTAACTTTACTGTAGGCAATTCAAGTAGACATCTTCTTAATCAAGTGGTCAAAGTGGGCCATCACTAAGGATGGAAAAGCTGAAATGATGTGTCACCTGAAAGGATGCAAAGAGGAGGATACAGCCACTGCTGTCATTTTTCTGCCAAAGATACGTCATCTAATTCTAATCATGAGGGAACATCAGACATGCCCAAACTAAGAGGCATTCTAGAAAATTACCAATTACAGCAATGCAAAGCTCATGAAAATCAAGGGAAGTCTAAGGAACTCTTCCATACTAAAGAAGAATAAAGATACATGAAAGTTTTTATTTTATTTATTTATTTATTTTTTGAGGCAGAGTGTCACTTTGTCACCCAGGCTAGAGTGCAGTGGCACCATCACAGCTCACTGCAGCCTCTATTTCCTGGACTCAGGTGATTTTCCTACCTTAGCTCCTCGAGGAGCCTGGACTACAAGTATTTGCCACCACACCCAGCTAATTTTTATGTTTTTGATAGAGACATGTTTTTGCCATGTTGCCCGTTGGTCTCAAATACCTGGGCTCAAGTGATCCATCCACTTTCCAAAAGTGCTGAGATTACAGCCTTTTATTCTTTACCAAAATAGAAAATATCAATCTGTATGAGTCACACACTGCTATATATATTTTATTCATGATGTTACTTGATGTAATTATAAACTGTTGGTTGATATGATTATAAATGAAATCATTTTGTAGAAAAGAAATTTTTAAAACAAGTAGCAATACTTAAATGGAATCTGAGAATAAGATGGAAAAATGTATGAATATTAATTTTCTAATTTTGATGGTTGTATTGTGGTTACATAGAAGGAAACTCCTTGTTTATAGAAACTACAAAATAAACTTTAGTATTTGAAAAAGATAGGATATCCATTTGGCAAATTAGCTTTCAAATAATTCATTTAAAAGATGTTCCTTTTCTGTAAATTTTCAGTTATTTCAAAATAAAAAAATCAAACTCCCCAAAATTTTTATTGAAGTTTGAAAAAGATAGGATATCCACTTGGCAAATTAGCTTTCAAATAATTCATTTAAAAGATCTTCCTTTTCTGTAAATTTTCAGTTATTTCAAAATAAAAAAATTAAACTCCCCAAAATTTTTATTGACAAAAAATTTCAAAATAATTCTGAAGCCAGGTAGTTTTATTTTACATTTTTGAAAGAAACTATTTCACATTTTATAGAAAAATATTACTTTTATAAACTGGCTTAGAATCTAGACAAAGAGGAATACCATTTCAATGTAGTGTATGAAATTACCATTCTGACACCCAAATGCCAAAATATAACATACATGATATAGAAAATAATCACTTCTATGACTATAATATATCCTAAATAAAATACCATCATTCCTAATTCTCTAGTAAATCATGAACAATTAGGGTCAAGACCAGGAATAGATCTATTTAAAATGTAATGATTAAAAGCATAGGCTCTGAGGTAAAATACATGGGATCTTGAATCCTTGAGCTGTCACTAGCTGGGTGAACTTAGATAAGCTCTCTGATCTCATTAAGCTTCAGCTTCTTTCTTACTGACCTACTTCATACAAGTGGAGGAAATAATTGAAATATGCATATATGTACATATACATATACATATATATACACATATATATACATATATAGGTGGTAGCTAATTATTACTAAAAGTAGAAGATTTATCAGTAACTATCTATTTAATCAGAAAAATTAAAGAGTAGCCTCCTTTGATTCTAGAAGAACGCTTCATAAATTATAATATGTAATCCAGGACAGAATTGTTATAGGACCAAGAGGTTCATATGCCTGCTATGCAGTAACACACCAGTACATTGAGATAGCAAGGATACAGCAGAGAAAGCATTTAATGGTCAAAGGATGCCGAGCAAGGAATTAGGAAGACACTGTAAAGTTCATCTCCTCTAAGAGTTCTGGGCTGGAGTTTTGTTTTGTTTTGTTTTGTTTTGAGATGGAGTTTCGCTCTTATTACCCAGGCTGGAGTGCAATGGCGCGATCTCGACTGACCACAACCTCCGCCTCCTGGGTTCAGGCAATTCTGCCTCAGCCTCCTGAGTAGCTGGGATTACAGGCACGCGCCACCATGCCCAGCTAATTTTTTGTATTTTTAGTAGAGACGGGGTTTCACCATGTTGACCAGGATGGTCTCGATCTCTTGACCTTGTGATCCACCCGCCTTGGCCTCCCAAAGTGCTGGGATTACAGGCTTGAGCCACCGCGCCCGGCCTGGGCTGAAGTTTTTTTTAAGGGGTTTATGGAGAATGAGGGGCTGGAAACTTGGAGTTGTTGATTGGTTGGGGTAAGTGGGATGAAATCCTTGGGACATGGAAACCGAATTCTTTGTTGAGTCAGCTTCTTGTGGGCTCCTTCAGACCAGTTGATATCAGTAGTTTCACTGGTATACAGGATTTGAAGAAATATCTCAAAGGGAAAACTTAGTGTTTTATGTTCAAGTTATTATCTATAGAGCAGTTAAGAGGAACTATAATCTTGTATCAGGGTCTACATGATTCTAGGACAGTAGTTGCCAAACTAGGAGGAAGCAGGTCAGAGAGCAAGCTGACCTAATGATTAATGCTGAATGCCTTGTAAGCTTGGTTTATTTTAATTTCTCACCCCCTGCCCCGCTTCTTCCCTGATTAATTTTATAAAGTTTATAGGGATAGTTTCAGAATTCACACACATGCACATACACATATAACTAGCATTAAAGAGATTTTTCTTTAACAAATTAGAGAATATCAGTCTGTATGAGTCATATATTGCTACATAACAACTACATTATGTGTTGGTTGAGGCTGTAGTCATCTATAGGCTAATCTGGGGCTCAAGGTTCTATTTCCAATGTTGCTAACCCTCATGACTAGCAAGATGAATCTAACTGTTGGGAGGAAGTCCTCAGCTTTTCTCTGTGTGAGCTTGTTAAGGGCTGTTTTGAATGTCATGATACCTGGCTTCTCATAGAATGAGCAATCCAAGAGAGCAAGGCAGAGGCTACAGTATTCCATCACTTCCACAGTACTCACATAGAGTAGAACTGTTTCAGCATGGAAAGGTATTATGCAAGGAGGTGAATAAGGATTACAGATCACTGGGGATCCTCTTGGAGACTGGCTATCACACTATTTTAAACCAATAGCCACTGACTCATTTACGCTGAAACTTGGAATGGTCAACTGTTGGTTGACTACATTGCTATCCCCACAAAACCCTCTTTTTAGTGACATTCACTCACCATAAACCAAATGGGTGCACCAGATACCTACTGCTTATAGAAAATGACTCAAGGCCACGACCACATTTTTCGGTAGCATGACTCAGACTAGGCCAAGCAGTCTCTCTTTTCTATAAATTTGCCTTGGGACAAGGAGTTTCCAATATCAGTCTTGCTATTTTCTTGAAAGAAACTGCTTTAAACTCAGAATTGGCTAGTGGTCATTTTGCAGCACAAGAGGAAAATGAGGCAATATGCAAAAAGCAATAGATGAGAACTGGAGAGAGAATGTACACAGAAGTAGTTTTTGGTTGGTTGTCCATGCAGTATCTGTTTTATCTGTTAAAATTCCCAGCATACTGTATTTCCTTTTGGTGGTATCAGACATGCCGATATCACTCCTGACTTGTACAGGAAACCACATAACCAAAGCATGGCTGATGATCACGTTTCTTCTTCAGGACACAGCTATGGCCTGGGGTCTTGCAAGCATAGTTTGGTCTCAGAAAACCTCAGATTTTTGGAAGACATTTGCTCTTTCCTAAAAGAATGAGACTACAACGTGGCCTTAGGGTCCATTTGCTGCCATAGTGGGATTAGGCTTAGGATAAATCTGGCATTGAGAAAGGCAGTTAAAAAAAAAAAAAAAAAAAAACTTGGTCCTTGCTGATATATTGAGAAACTATGGTTGGCTCTATATGAAGCCTCACCTGTCTCTGGACTTCTCAGTTATATGAGCCATTAAAGAGCCTTTATTTTTCTGAAAGCTAGAAGGCTTTTTATTTTGCAAATACAAAAAGGTAAGAATACCTTTTTTTTTCCCCAAAATGTTGCTGGGAGAAAATAACAATAATTCCCAGGTCTCTGGAAGTAGCCTAATGTGAGAATATTTTTAGTCCTGGCAATATTTTCACATTTCTTTTATTTACAGAGCTTCTTTTCTCCATTCTTGTAGTTGAGAGAAGGCCTCTAATTATCCAGGCTTTACCCACAAAGGGAGTAGTTTTCTCCTCATATAATCATCAACCTAACAAAAAGGCTTAGCCATGTCTTTGGTTTACAGAACACAGCTTGAATTCACGTCCATGTTACACATAGGATTGTTTTTCTGTATTTCCCTCCTCCAAATTCTAATTAAAAATTCAAATCTACAGAATGTTGAAAGACTATTGCAAAGAACACCCATAAATACTTTACCTAGATTGATTCCATTGTTAATAATATCTTGCCACATGTGCTCTCTCTTCTTACTCTCCTCTGTGTGGATACATACACAAACATAGACACAAATTTTGTTTTAGTTATCTACTGCTGGAATTTGTATACCCTCATACCTAGTGGCTTAAAATGCGATTTATTATTGCCTGTCATGCTTTTCTGGGTTGATTGGGATTGGCTAGGTGGTTTCTGCTTGTGGTCTCCCCTGTGACATATATTAAGTAGTGGCTATCACTAAGGTTGGCTATTTGTTTCAGTTAACTGAACACCTAAGATGGTCCACTCACACTGCCATCATCTGTTGGCCAGAGTGGCCTCCTGTATTAACCATATTTTCTGGTCTTCTTTATTTTGGATGCTCTAGAATCTGGTGCTTTGCTACCTGGGGAGATAATGGCCCTTCTAGGCTAGCCAATTCTTAGATAGCAAACAACTTGGCCAGCAGGGTGCCTTGATATGCAAATTAACCAAGTCAGAGCCCATACTCTGAACTCCTTCCTCTAGCTGGCTCTTACATCCCAGTAGGCAATATTCCTACTTCCTAATCATCTTAAAGGCAGTTACCAGGCAAGCAGTGATAACCCCTAACCCCAGAGCCTGTTGAAATTATTCAAACAAGCCAATCCTCAGCCTGCTTATCCTGCCTTGCCTTTCTCATGAAAACCATAATAAAGCCAACTGCCGATGCTTCCCCCTCCCTACTTGTCTCTCCTGACTGACCCTGGTGCCTCCCTGTGTGATATTATTGCATGCCTCTCCTCTTGGGATCTGTGAGTGACAAACTACTTTCAATGGTAGTCATCTCTTGATGTGTCAGCCTCACCATACCTAAATAATAATGAAACCCACATTTAAAAACAATTTTCTATGTGGCTTAGGCTTCTCACAGTATGGTGAGTGTCTTTAGGAAGTAGAAGCTTCCAATCTCTTAATGATTAGGCCCAGAAACTGGCACAGCCTACTTCTACCACATTCTATTGTTCAGAGCAGTCACAGAGCTTGTGCCATTAAAGGGCAGCAGGGTGCATGAACCCCACCTTTTATTGGAATAAATGTCAAAGAGTTTGTGGCCATCCTTAGCCTGCCATAGTCTATCTTAAGTCCACAAATTATTTATATGGCTCCTATATGTGAAATTTATTCAACCCCTTCTTATTTCTAAAATTTCAATGTCCCATAACTATTACAGCACCAGTCTAGGAGTTTGTCACTGAATTTCGGTCCAGGTGCAGATAAAGTTACTTGAACATGATTCCTTGGGTCTAGGTAGAGTGAATATCCTTGGATGTTGCTTGTTGAGTATAACTGCTTTCCATCTGAAGACCTAGCAACTGAAGAGAGAAGTCACCTGCTGTTCACAGACCCAACATACGATAGTGAAGTTGAGATTGAATAACCAAAATAGATACTCCCTTGGAAGGGGAGGAGAAAATGGGAAATGTAATCATAGTCCATTTTATAGTCACTGGTTTATAGCAATTCTGAAATCCAGCTGAGAGCCTGTCGCTATTAATTAGGGCCTATTCCTATTCACTGGGAATAATTCTTTTAGGCTCCGGACTCTATCATCCAGACTCCTGATTCTATTGGCTGAGTCATCCTCCCTTTTGGGTAAGAAATGACCTATATGTGCAACTGAATAGATTTCTCAGCTTTCTCCCTGCCCTTAGAAGGTTGGGGGAACTGAAGGCCTATTTTTATGTTGTGCTGCCTCTGCCTCATAGTTTTCTATGAATCATAGTGGGATTCTATCCATCATCTAAACACCAGACGCACGTATCTCTTTAGACAGACTCTTTTCTGTCTTGAGGCCGGTGTGAAGCTTCCATGGGACAGTGCCCTAAGGATTCCTCAAAGCCTGCTTTTCAATACAGAGGGACTACAAAGAACATTCTTCAGCTCCTCAGAAAGTTTTTTGTTTAACTGAAATAGTCGATTATATCTTTTTATCCTATAGAAACAAAGGGTTCTACGGAAGTATCCTGGATTCATCTCTGCCCCAAATTCATGTCTTGTTTTCTTTTCAGGAAAAGCTGGAAATATGAAACAGTTTTTGTCCTTCACGGTATTTTATCATAGGAATGTGTTAGTTTTCAAGTGCTGCCATAACAAGCTTCCACAAGCTGATTGGTTGAAAACAACAGGAATTTATTCTCACAGTTTTGGAGGCGAGAGGTCCAAAATCAAGTGTTGGTAAGGCCATTCTCTCTCTGGAGATTCTAGGGGAAAACCTCTCCTATTCTCTTAGTTTCTGGTGTTGCCAAAAATCCTTGGTGTGTTCCTTGCTTATCAGACACATCTCTTCAATTTTGACTCTGTTGTAACATGGCATTCCTCCTCTGCCTTTCCGTGTGTTTATGTATTTTCTCTTCCTTATAAGGACACAGATCATATAGGATTATGGCCCACCTTCATGATAGAATCTTAACTTGATTACATTTGGACAGATTTTTTTTTTCTTTTTCAAATAAGGTTAAATTTACAGGTATCTCAGGGCTAAGACTTCAAAATTATTTTTTTAGGGGACACAATTCAACATAAAACAGGCAATCTAGAAGAAGCCAGTTTCCACTTTCAAAATTCCTCCTGGATATCTTCCCAGCTAGACTGGCAAGCTTACCAGGTACCCTTACTATTTTCTTGTTATTACAGGTACCAGTACTGCCAAACTTTCCTTATTCTGCCACAAGAATCCCCTTCTTTCCATGTTATACTAATGTTTTCAAACCTTTACCAACTGTCTTCTCAAGGTTCTCCCAACTTCTGTCTACCACTCAGTTTCAAAGTCAATGCCATGTCTGGTGTTTTGATACAACAATCTCTTTCCTCCCTCTCTCTCCACACATATACATGCCCAATTATATGTATATTTACACACACAAATACACATACACGGACATACATATATATTTACATACATTACGGTAAGACTTATTTTGGGGCATCAGGATAATACATGATACTACATGAAAAATCATCCTTCAGCACTTTAGCAAATGTAATCTAAAAATTAGGTTGTTATTCTTCCATTTTCACAGTACAATTATTTGATTCAAAAAGTGTAACTTGTTACATCTTCAAATTTCCCATTTCCCAATTAGACTTTTTAAAAATCTGGAACCCAATTAAGAATTTCACAGTTCAAAGAGTTATGTCACTTTAGTCTACTTAATTAAGAATAATTTCTCAACTTTATATTTTGTCTTTCATAACATTAACATTTTGAAAGAGTCCAGGCCAGTTGTTTTTCAGAATGTCACCTTCCTCTCTGAATTTGCCCAGACTATATAAATTGCTGATATTTGGTCACTTTTGACCTAAAAAAATAAATTCTTATGATTCAACATAATAAATAGGTGATAGAGCCTATTTATACCAGCAAGGTAAAGAGCCACATAATAGCAATTTCATTATTACTGGTTTTATTAAATTCGACAATTGGTTAACGTTAATATCTACTAGAGTTTCCATTGAAAATGTGTCATCTTACTTTATAATTAATAATCTCTGAAGTTACACTTTGAAATGTTCTAAATAATGCATTTTCGAAAAACCTTTTGCTCAATGGTTTAATAATTCACTGAGAATTCTTTTTGTATGAATTACTGTAATAGTGTTGAAAACAGTCATTTTTTAGCTCTGCCATTCCTTGAACCTTTAGTACTTGGCTTTCTTTTCTTCCCCCCCAAGCCCATTTGTTCATATTATAAACTAATTTGCTAATAGTTTCTTGACATGTCAACTAAAAGCATGGAAAATTGTACAAATACTTGCCTTGAGAATTATATTTTTTAAGAAATTAAATGATTTGGTATAGGCTGGATGGACCTTAACGTGGGCCTATGCTTCTTCTAGTTTGTGCTTCACCCTATAAAATCCCCTTCCCTTGAATGTGGGTGGGACCTATAGCTTGCTACTAACCAATAGAATGTGACAAACATTTTGTAGACATAGTTAAGGTCCTAACTCACTTGCTTTCAGTTAGTCCAAAAGAAGATCATTTGGGGGGGCCTGACTTAATTAGGTGAAGACTTTTAAAAGAAGGACAAGGACCTGCTGGTTACAATGGCTCATGCCTGTAATCCCAGCACATTGGGAGGCTGAGGCAGGCGGACGGCCTGAGCTCAGCAGTTCAAGACCAGCCTGGCCAACATGGTGAAACCCCATCTCTACTAAAAATACAAAAAATTAGCTGGGCATGGTGGGGGTACCTATAATCCCAGCTACTTGGGAAGCTGAGGCAGGAGAATTGCTTGAACTCAGGAGGCAGAGGTTGCAGTGAGCCGTGATTACACCATTGCACTCCAGCCTGGGCTACAAGAGTGAAATTCCATCTCAAACAAAAGAAGAAAGACAAGATTCTCCCTTGCATACCTGATGCAGTAGGTGGCCACGTTGGAGCAGATCACATGGCAGGGAACTGCAGAGCAGCTTCTAGGAACTACAAGTAACTTCTAGGAAACGCAGGTGGCCTACAGCACCTGAGGGCATCCTGTACAGTCAGACAGCTGGTGAAAAAGCCGTGGCCTCCAGTCTTACAGCAGCAAGGAAATAAATTCTGCTAAAAGCGTGAATAAGCTGGCAAGCATATTTTTTCCATGTCAAGCCTCCAGATGAAAATGTAGCCTGGGTGACTCACTGCAATCTTATGAGACTGAGCAGAGGACCCAGTGTTGTCATGCCTTGTCTGTTGATCCATGGAATCATTGAAATGTACATTGTTTTAAGCTGCTAATTTTGTGATAATTTATTAAATAACAAGAGAACTAACATACTTAGTAGAATACAAACAGTAAGTAAGTGAAATGGGTTTGCAACTTATTTTGTATAATAAAAATCTACATATAAATTATATTTAATAAAAATTGGAGATAGATGATTGATAAAAAGAAAAAAGTAATAAGTTTCACTGAGAGAGTCGCATGGTTAGCAACTTAGACTTGATGCTATCTCAAAATGGTTGAGTCTACATTACTATCATCTCTGATAGGGAGTGGAAAGGTTAATTCATAATCTCCGTTAAATGTCTAATATCTGGTCGTTCTATTGCCAATTTACCAGGCCAAAAGATTTCTTTGCTATATTAATTTGAGCTTAATAAACATTCTGTAATATCTGTATGCTTTTGACCCTTTGAATTAACAGTAGAATTACATGGAAGATCAGCAGGATCAATCTGCTACTAATAATATGTAACATGAATGTATTACATTACCACTATTACAACTACTAGTATAAAATTTTCTCCTACCTTCAAAAAACTTCAGTAAACACAAAAGTCTTATTTTAATACTATCCTGATTTTGAGTTATACTGTATAAAAATTATGTATTTAGACTTTTAATTTTTTCAGAAACTAAAATCTTTAGTATTCAGGAAAGTACTATAAATTCTAACTATAAAGCAAGAATGCATTTTAAGTTGATTTGAGAAATGGTTTCATCATATATAACAACAAGAAAAAGAGAATTTCTAATGTCTTTACTCAGAAAAATGCCCTATTTTTAGCTTCCTTGAAATATCCCTAGAGTAATTAACACTAAATATATGTGGCAGTCGATATGGTTTGGCTCTGTGTCTCTGTCTTGAATTGTAATCCCCACATGTTGAGGGAGGGCTCTCGTGGGAGGTGATTGGATCACAGAGTTGATTTCCCCCACATTGTTCTAATGAGAGCAAGTAAGTTCTCACAAGATCTGATGGTTTTATAAGGGGCTCTTCCCCCTTCACTTGTTTGCTCTCTCTCGCCTGCCACCATGTAAGACATGCCACTTCCCCTTCCGCCATGATTGTAAGTTTCCTGAAGCCTCCCCAGCCATGTGGAGCTGAGTCAATTAAACCTCTTTTCTTTATAAATTACCCAGTCTTAGGTGAGTGAGTTCTCATGACATCTGGTTGTTTGATAAGTGTCTGCTGCTTCCCCTGGACGTATACTCTCTCCTGCTGCCATGAGAAGACATGCTTTGCTTCCACTTCGCCTTCAGCCACGATTGTAAGTTTACCAAGGCCTCCCCAGCCATGCAGAACTGTGAGTCAATTAAACCTCTTTTCTTTATAAATTGCCCAGTCTCAGGCATTCTTCATAGCAGTGCAAAAACAGACTAATAGAGCAGTCAAAAGAGACTAGAAATAAACATGCATTTTTTTCTGAATTTTTGCTCAATGCTAATCCATACTAATTAATTAAATATATAGATTAGTGTTAATTGTTAAAAGGACTAAATTACTGAGTTGAATGGATTGCCTCTATGGGTTTGTCCCACATTCACCATATTGTTATTCGCTTGCCTTTTGTATGTTTTTTGTTTGTTTGTTTTTGCTATGGCTGTGATAATAGCCATCATCTTCTAAAAGGCTGGTATATAATCAAATCATAGGGAAGAAAACCTAAAATTTAAAAATATGAAGAAATTAAGTAGTTAACTTGTTGATATGCAAATTTTGGTAAATCGCAAAATTTGTCTCTGTAGGTTATGTGTTTTCACAGGAACAGAGCTCTAAATTGATTGCTGTTATTGAAGGATTCAGCTTCTAGGATAATTTCTAAATAAAAAGAATGTGCCATAGGAGATATTCAAATGTTTGAATTTTTATGCATACCTGATTAGGGTATAGTGTAAAGATTTTGTAATTTAAAATTATGAAAGAAAGAAGGGTACAAGTTAAGCACCTCAAATCTGAAAATCTGGAATCCAAAATGCTCCAAAATATGAAACTCTTTTGTGCACAGACATCATGCTCAAAGGAAATTTCCATTTTGAATTTTGGATTTTCAGACTGAGGATGCTTATCCAGTAAGTACAATGCAAATAATAAAAAATCTGAAAATAATGTGAAACCTGAAACTCTTCTAGTCCCCAGAATTTTGGATGAGGGATACTCAGTCTGTATCTCATGTCAATACACAATTTGACAGTATTCTTATCTTGCAGTGTTCTGAGTGAACTTAGCTTCAGGGGCTTTACAAGTCTAGTAACTACAATGTCTAGTTATTATGTCGTTTTGCTAAAAATGTAAATAAAATGCCATTTATTATCTTTAGTTTGCTTTTTAATATGTATTTGTCATTTCAAAACTCTAGTTTTCCATAATAATTTTTAAATGAGACTATTAATCCACATGTTGGTTCACTGCAGATTGCCTACCTACAGGAGTGTCATAGTCTGTTTGGTGCTGCTATAATAGAATATTTGAGACTGGTTCATTTATAATTAATAGAAATTTATTGGCTCATGATTTTGGAGGCTGAGAAGTCCATGTTCAAGGCACTGGCCTCTGGCAAGGGCTTTTTGTTGTGTCATTTTATGGCAGAAGAGAGAGGGGAAGGAGAGAGGAAAATAAAGAAGGCGGGGGGGGAGGGTGTGTGGAGGTATGGGGGTGGCAACCTTGTCCTTTGATAAAGAACTCACTCTTGAGATAATAAGTGTTTTCTCTCAAGATAATGACACCTCCATTCATGAGGACAGGGCCCTCATGACCTAATCACCACCCCTTATTAGGCATCACCTCCCAGCAGTATTGCATGGAAGATTGTTTCTATTACATGCTTTTGGGGGAACACGTTCAAACCATAGCAGGGAGATGAGCAAAGACGACTCTCTAGCTTTGTTTGTAGTCTTATTTCGCATTATTTTCTTATGATGAATGGATGATAAAAATAACATTGAATTATGAACACATACTCAACTCAAAAAACATAAGGTAGAACATTTTATAAAACTTTAGCCACAATTTTCTAAAATCAACTTACATTTCGTATTGAGAAAACCTGCTAAAAGAAAACAAAATGTGGCAAGATGAGGCAGATAATTGGTGTGGTAACTGAAGAGGTGATATTTGTTCTTCCTTTCCCTCATAATTTCATTCAACTCTCAAAGAGAAAAAAGTTAATATGTCAATGAACTCAAGGTAAAAAATTTAGCATACCTATTTCTCTATATAGTCACTAAAAAATTAACAGAAATCACTATGATCACTGTAAAATTAACAGAAAAATTCAAGTAACAATTCCTTTATTATTATTTTTACAGCAACTTTGAACCATAAATAGCCATGATAAAACACTATCCTTTTTAACATGGATTCTTTTTACCTTCTTAGAATTACTTTTATTTCAGTCACTGTGGAGCAAGCACTACAAGTACAAACAAATAACTATGCATTTCTACATTATTTTGGTCCAAGCTTTCCTGTGCATTTCAGGAATGCTGAATTGATTAATAACCATTTCCACACAGGAAAGGTATGTTATGCTATAATTTCTTTTTTTTTTTTTTTTTTTTTTTTTGGAGATGGAGTTTTGCTCTTGTTACCCAGGCTGGAGTGCAATGGCACGATCTTGGCTCACCGCAACCTCCGCCTCCTGGGTTCAGGCAATTCTCCTGCCTCAGCCTCCTGAGTAGCTGGGATTACAGGCATGTGCCACCATGCCCAGCTAATTTTTTGTATTTTTAGTAGAGACGGGGTTTCACCATGTTGACTGGGATGGTCTCGATCTCTTGACCTCGTGATCCACCTGCCTCGGCCTCCCAAAGTGCTGGGATTACAGGCTTGAGCCACCGCGCCCGGCCGTTACACTATAATTTCAAAGCTTACTTCATTTCCAAGTTAGAGCCTGAGGTTTCATGTTAAATTGCAGAATGAATGGAAGCATAATCTGGGGGTATATATGACGCAAAAGAAAGCAGGTAATTGAAACAGAATTTGTAACATCCATATAGAAATATATTGTTGTGGCAATTTAATCATTAATCAACTGTGTTTTAAACTAAGCAGAAATAATACCAAAGAGTTTTGACCATTCAAGTTTCACAGCAGTACGTCGGCATGAATTTATTTAGCGAAGCCACTTTCATTATTTTGACACAGTAGAAAAAAAAAAGGTTCTGTCTAATTGGCCTTCAAACTCACACTTCCACCAGGACCCTGTGCTAATCTATTATTATTTCACATGATCTGTGCTATGTGGCACTCAGCAAACACAGCCTAGTTTCAGATCTGCTAACGAAGTTCATTGTGCCATCCATGTATTCCCTTTAATCACGTTCCTCTCCTTCTTTGGCAGTGATTATAAAAGCATACATCTTCAAAGGAAGTAAAAAAAGACATTAAATCTAAAGTAGTGTTCGCTATATAAACCCAGGTGGAATTGCACTGTTTGAACAGCTGATGCAGTTTTGAAGACTGAATTGAGAGGCAAAAGCACACTGTGTCTTCATTTCATTACCTGCAAGTAGTTTAATATAGAATCTATTACTGAGAATTGTCCAATACTCATATTCTATTAAAAGTCAGAATAAATTAAAATGATTTCATAGGAAAAATAATCTAAGAAACATGTAATCATTGTCCTATGATCGCACAACAGCTTCACTTGTACATCCACAGATGCTTTAATTGAGGCTGTTAGAAGATCCCACTGAAAAGCACTTTCTACGTTTCAAAGACTATTTCATAACTATTTTCTTTTCAAACTTCTTTCAGGCCCTGTTTTCTTAATCTCATTTTGCATCGTATTTGACTCACCCAATGGGAAATAATCATTTAGGAGCTCTGAATTCCTCCCTTCCTAAGTAAGAACATAAGTAAGAACATACTGCATCTGTACACAAGCACCCTGCCTTCTCCAGTATTATGGATTAAGTCTCCCTGCTTTTATCAAAGGCTGACTTTAACTGCCCTCCTTGAGTTCTGGATCCCATCCCCTCTTACCACCTCAGCAGCTTTGTTCCAATAATTATTCTCTTCCTGCCATCATCAGTTCCTTCCTATCCATTGTGCTGTTTCTCTAGGTACACAAACATGTTTTAGTATCACTAAAAACAAGTAAACCCCTCTGACGCTCATCCTCTCCAACTGTCTCACCTTTACTCCTCTTCATAACAAAACATCTTCCTATGGTGACTGTCTCCACATCATTTTTTTAAAAATTATTTAACTAATTAATTTATTTGTTTTGAGACAGGATCTCACTCCATTGCCCAGGCTGGAGTACAGTGGCATCATCACAGCTCACTGCAACCTCCTCCTCCAGGGCTCATATGATCCTCCCACCTCGGCCTCTTGAGTAGCTGGAACTATAGGTGCACACGTCACCATACCCAGCTAATTTTTGTATTTTTTTTTTAAAGATGGGGTTTTGCTATGTTTCTCAGGCTGGTCTCCAACTCCAACTCCTGGGCTCAAGCCATCTGTCTGCCTAGGTCTTTCAAAGGGCTGGAAGTACAGGTGTGAGCCACTATGCCTAACTCCACATTATTTATCTCCATTTATTATCTGCATTTGGCTTTTTTGCTTCTTCTAATTCTGACTCACTTATTCTTCAGAGAAGTTTCAAAACAGACCTCAGACATCATATGTGCTTGTTCATAAGTACCTCATATGCATCTCCCCAGTAAAGCCATTTAAAAATAACTACAATATTATTACCACACCAAAATAACAGTAATCTTGAATGAACTAATACCCAATTAATTAAATATTTCTTAATTGCCTTAAAAATATAGTGTTCTGATATGTGTTATTTGGGTGATGGAGACCCTAAAAGCCCTGTCTTTGCTGCTACACAATCTATGCATGTAAAAAAACTACACTCATACCCCTTACATTTATAGAAACAAAAAAAGTACATGGTTCCATTATTCTTTTAAAATGTCACTTAATTGTTGAAGCAACTGAATCATGTCTTTCCTGAATTTTGGCTGATAATTACATCTTCCTAGTGTTATTGAATATGTCTTTCTATCCTTCATATCTCCTGAGAGTTAGATCTAGTGACTTAGTTATATTAATATTTGACTTTATTTGGGGCTGAAATGCCAATATTGGCTTGTCAGTAACATTGCCCAAAAGCTCTATTAAAAAAAAGTCTTCATTATCTCCTTAGTTCTCCACTTTTAAAATGTATTTTAAATTATTAATTATTTATTATTAACACTCTGCCTCATGTACTTTTTAATGTTCAATAGATAATTTCTGTACTACTTCAAAATGAAAACCCATTGACAAAATTCCTCAACATTCTACCAATAAATTAATAAATCAGCACCATAAACACTGTGCCTTTGTTAAAATGGTAAATAGAGTAGTCTTTTCTAGATAAGATTCATCTCTCCCTTCTCATGGGAATTGCTTCATTGATTTCTCTCTTCTAGGTCAACCTATTTTTTTTTTTTTCTGCTTTTACCTCATTAGCATTTTAACATGCTCTCATTTAAAAAATGATCAAAGAACTCCCTTTTAGTCCCTCAATGTTCTCCAGCTATCTCTTTCATTCTGATTCATAGCAAAACACTTTGAAGAAGTTTTCTACACTCATCATGAATTCTTTCTTACCTCCCACTCACTTCTCAACTCATTGCAATCTGGCTTCTTCCCACCAACAATTCCATTGAAATTACAGTTGCCAAGGAAATCAGCAATTTCTGCATCAATAAATCAAATGAGCACTTTTCAGTTTTTATGTCAGTTTATCACCTGGAAATATTTTTTGACAGACTTACGACTCTTCTTTTCTTGTAAACTTTGGTTTTTTTTTTTTTGTTTTTTTTTTTTGTTTTTTTTTTTTTTTTAAAGATAGGATAATCTTGGCATATTTAAAACAGAAAAACAAAACCCAGCACTCTCAGCTATTTAGGAGCTACCTCAAAGTGAATGATTTTACCAGTTGCCACTTCTGTTGGAGTGCCACAATCACCATATGAAGATCTCTAAATGGGTACTTCTAGAATGTAGTACAGTAAAATCCAAGACTTGTTCTGCCTCTATATTTTATAATTTCAACTTTGCTATAAATACTCAGACTAATTCCTAGTGTCCACTTTCTTCATACAGAGGGTTTTAATCAGATAGTTAACTGCTTAGGAAGACCGTCACTGTATTTAAAAGAACTATATTCTTTTATTTTCCTCTGGGCAGATAAGATCTTAGATTTTCTGTTCTTAAAAGCCAGTCAATTGGCTAGCAATATGCAGAAAACTGAAACTGGATCTCTTCCTTACACCTTATACGAAAATTAACTCAAGATGAATTAAAGACTTGTAAGACCTAAAACAATAAAAACCCTAGTAGAAGTAAGACCTAAAAGAATAAAAACCCTAGTAGAAAAACCTAGGCAATGCCATTCAGGACATAGGCATGGGCAAAGACTTCATGACTAAAACATCCAAAGCAATGGCAACAAAAGCCAAAATAGACAAATGGGATATAATTAAACTAAAGAGCTTATGCACAGCAAAAGGAACTATCACCAGAGTGAACAGGCAACCTGTTCACAGAATGGGAGAATATCTTTGCAATCTATCTATCTGATAAAGGGTTAATAACTAGAATCTACAAAGAACTTAAACAAGTTTACAAGAAAAAAAAACCCCATCAAAAAGTGGGTGAAGGATATGAACAGACACTTCTCAAAATAATATATTCATGCAGCCAACAAACATATGAAAAAAAACCCTCATTGTTCCTGGTCATTGGAGAAATGCAAGTCAAAACCACATAGATGTACCATCTCACACCAGTTAGAATGGCGATCATTAAAAAATCAGGAAATAACAGATGCTGGAGAGGATGTAGAGAAATAGAAATAATTTTATACTGTTGGTGGAAGTGTAAACTAGTTCAACCATTGTGGAAGATAGTGTGGTGATTTCTCAAGGATCTAGAACTAGAAATACCTTTTGACCCAGCAATCCCATTATTGGGTATATACCCAAAGGATTGTAAATCATTCCACTATAAAGATACATGCACACATATGTTTATTGCAGCACTGTTCACAATATCAAAGACTTGGAACCAACCCAAATGCCCATCAATGATAGATATATATATATACCATGGAATACTATGCAGCCATAAAAAAAGGATGAGTTCATGTCCTTTGCAGGGACATGAATGAAGCTGGAAACCATCATTCTCAGCAAACCAATACAAGAACAGAAAACCAAACACTGAATGTTCTTACCGTAAGTGGGAGTTGAACATGAGAACACATGGACACAGGGAGGGGAATATCATACACTGGGGCCTGTTGTGGGTGGGAGACTAGGAGAGGGATAAATTAGGAGAAATACCTAATGTAGGCTACAGGTGGATGGGTGCAGCATATCACCACGGCACATGTATACATATGTAACAAACCTGCATGTTCTGCACATGTACCCCAGAACTCAAGGTATAATAATCTTAAAAAGCCAGTTAATTAGGGCAGTGAATAGAATCTGGAAATAAAATTTTTGACTACCATATTTAAGAAATGTTTATGCAGTTGATAAGGCAGTAATTTTTTTCTAAATACTTGAGCACCAAGGAATGAATTAAAAGTGAATTAGAAAAATGAATACCAAGGCTAGATAGCTCTTGTTGGACAAGCCATTTTTATATTAAAATAATTAGCTACATTCTCATAATTCTATTATATACATTAAAGCATCCTGATTCTCACTGCTCATTTGTAAGTAAGACATTTTGTAGCTAAAGAAAGTCATTAATTAATTAAAAATTCATATTGAGTCAAAATTTTCAATAAAAATACCTAGTGATTTCACTGAGGCTGAGGCAGGAGGATCACTTGAGTCCAGCAGTTTGAGGTTGTACTGCATGATGATCATGCCTGTGAACAGCCAGTGCTTTCCAGCCTGGGCAACATAATGGGAACTTGCCTCTGAAAGAAAAAGAAAAAAGCATGGTAAAATATAAGCCACAGATTGGAAGGAAATATGTATAGTGTATGTATGTGGTGAAACATTGGTAATTAAAATATATAGAATATACAAAGAACTCTTACAGTTCATTATTAAGAAGGCAAACAATCAAAAAATAATTAGACAAGAGATATAAAAATATTTCAAAAGAGAAGACACAAAAATGGCTAAATAAGCACATGGAAAGATATTTATTATCAATAGTCAGAGAAAACAAAACTATGAAGACATGCCAGTGCACACCCACAAAAACAGCTAAAGTTAAAGTGACTGCAAATACTAAGAGTTGGCAAGAATATGTAAAGACTGGAAATCTCATACATTGTTGGCTGGAATGCATCTTTCAACCACTGTTGCTGCAAATGCAAAATGGTGACCACTTTGAAAAACAATTTAGGAATTTTTATATATGAAGCACAAATTTAACACACAATCCAGTAATTACACTAGTCTATATTTATTCAAGAGACATGAAAACATATGTTCACACAAATATTTTTACAGAACTATTCATATCACCTTATTCATAAAAGCCTGAAACTGGAAAGAATGCAAACATCCCTCAGTACGTGAATGGATAAACTGTGATACATCCAAGCAATTAAATACTACTTGGTAATAAAAAGGCCTACTCTTACACACAACAACATAAATGCATCTGAATACCATAATGATAATTGAAAAAAGTCAGAAACAGATTATATATCATATGATCCCATTATATAAAATTATGGAAAAGAGAAAACCAACCTATAGAACAGAAAATATCACATTAGTTAGTTGGGGCCAGGTGTAAAGGATTGACTTCAAAATTGTGAAAGGAAAATTTTAGGGGTGATGAAATATCTCATATATTGATTGTGATACTGACAACAGGAGTATCTAGAGAATCGGAAGCACTTTAAAAATGGATGCCAGTTATTGTAAGCAAACTTTGCAATAAAGTTGGCATATAGCATGTAACAAATGTGGAAAGGATGAAATTATAAGCCAAAATATAGAATGTATTTTCTATGCACACAATGATAAAAATTAATATTCAGAATGGATAAAATGCTTCAAATCTATAAAGAAAAACATAACCCAATAGAAAATAGGTGAAAGAAGTGGACAGACATTTTCTAGAAGGGAAAACAAGAACTGCCAAAACCAGGTTGATTACTGGACAACCTCAGTAATTAGACAATGATGTATTATTTATACCAATCTAGACTGGCAAAAATGTGAAACTGATGGAAAAGTAAACTGGTGAGATAACTTTGCAAAATAATTTGGTAATATCTCAAAACTTTAACATGTTTATAGTCTATAAACTTCACTCCTAAGTGTGCATCATAGAGGAACTCAGGCACATATATAAAAATGTCCACAGAAGCATTGTTTGTAAATCAAATACCTAAAAAGAATACAAGCGTTTATGGAAAAAAAAAAGAAAGATTAATAAAATTGTGTCTTTTCATACTGGGAGTCTAAAACAGTGACAATGAATAAACTGTAACTATATATCTCAATATAAATGAATTTTAGATTATTTTGAATAAAAAATCACAGAAGATAAACTATACAATAAAAAATTTTAAAGAAATACATTCTTATTAAATCTATAACACCAAACAAAGGAATCTTAAAAATTTTTTAAGACTGGTATCTTTTGTGGGAAAGCTGGAGCTTGACATTTGGTGATCTTGATAATACTCAAATTAGATTTTGTCGTGTTTTTATTCATGAGGGTTTTGTTTTCTTCTTATATTTTATGATGTACATTTGTCACATTTATTATCTTTCAAATATTTCATTACAAAAATTAAAAAATCTGAAAAGCAACCAACCCACACATTTTTCTTGATTTTTTTTTTCTCTGAATTTTACTCTCCACTTCCTTAAAATATGATAATACATCTAACACATTAGATAGTCCTTTTGTATCTTTCAACTTGGATACCATTTCCTTAGGAAAACCATTTTTGACAATTCAGATTATGTTCTCATGCTACTTCCTATAATTTTCTTTATCATCCTCTATTATAATTGCAAATCCATTCCTAAATAGCCTACTCCATATACCTTTCTTGGGAAAAAAGAATAATTTTGTTTAGCTTTTCAATGAACTCTGTTGTTTAAGCCAGTGGCATACAATGGACATTTCTGTAATATATACTGTCCCGATGATAAACACTAGCCATATGTGGCCATTGAGCCTTTGTAATGTGGCTGGTAAGACTGAAGAAGTAAATTTTTAATTTTATTTATTTTTAATTGATTTTATTTAAATTGATGGAAATCAATTTAAATTTCAATAGCCATATTTGCTACAGTACTGACTGTGCTGGTCTAAATAATGACATCTCATATTGAACTGACTGCAACATAAAACTCTGTGTTTATTTAAAAATGTAAAATAGATAAAATGTACACATAAAGAAATAAATTACATTTACCATGTATTTGTTTTTCAATTTTCTTATAGAATTGAGGACTTTTTCTGACAGATCAATTAGTCAGTGATTCTGGGTTCTTTTATTACATACTCACTTTGCAAAGAGATAAAATAAATTCCTATGTTATTTCCTTTGATGGTACTTTATTTTCCCAGAATGTGTAAGAAAGCTTATTAAACTAATCATTTGAATAAATTTGAATGAATGCAAATATCAGTAGTATACTCTTAGCAAACCTTATATTGGCAGAAGTTAGCCAATGTACCATAATGGAAGCTCTTCCACCTAAAACTGTGAACACTAAGTAGTTGACATACGTTCAGAGTTTGTAATAATTACATATTTTTTGCTTGAAAGTGACAGAAGTCCCAGTTAAAATTGACTAAAGAGAAAAGAAAAATTGGCTTACATGACTGAACTGTTTATAGGTAAAGCTTCATGTGGGGTGGAAGAGCTGACATTTGCGATTCGTCTTGGGTTTTGTTTCCTCTGAGTGAGCACCATTCTCAGACACAGGGTGGCAAACTTTGGGAGCTTCTGCTCCTTGTTATTCAATGCCCCTGTCCTATGGACAAGAGAATGTATTTTTTTTTTCCCCATGGTTTTATAAAGGTCCTGAATTTACTCTGATTTGATTGTGTAGGTCAGATACCAACCCGAATTAATCCCAAGGACCAGTGGAATATGACGGTATTTGGACAGAGGATTAGAGTTTACTCCTTTGAGAAACATTTGGACCGAGTGTAGAGAACAGGGTGTTTCCTAGAAAAAATTAGGATATGGTTACTAAAAATGGGAAACATATAATGAGAGACTGAAGAATCTTAAATGTTCATTTCAGAGTTGTTCTGAATCATTTGAGCTCTTCACTTGTCTTGAAACATTAGGATTTAGAAACCTTTGGCTAAGAAAGAGCTTGTTTTGCCTTTTAGTGTCATTCAGAGTAACCAAAATAATAATATCCCTCAAAGAAATTTCTGTACAATGTTTTGTGTATTCCATTAATTTTAAAATTGCTTAAGAACTGTATAGAAATTCTAAGATTACTTACTTAGAATTAATGAAATAATTCTGATATAAATGAGATATAACTGATATGCCTCTTTCAAATAATATTGATACATCTGTCAGTTTTCAATGGTGTTAAATTATACCCTGTGTTTTGCCAGAATATATTTGCCTCTTTACGAATACAATTATGGCAAAAACCTTAACGCTGGGATGGATTATTTAACTGATCCATTTTCTTGGTGTAGAAACTAAAGCAAATATAGCCTAAATGGTTGCTTAATGCCATTTAATGGCCAAACTGGAAATAAAAATTATTCATTTCCTATAGTAGTACACTTCAAGAATCTCCAAACAAGTGGCACTTCTCATATAAAAGTTTGTTAATAATATTCATGCATCTCGAGGTGGGGGCCAGGGGAATAGATTAAAATACAAATAAAAGCAACAGGAAGTGGAAAGACAGAAAAATCCTCACATAAATGTAACAAAAGGTCCAATGTTTGAAATTTAAAAGTGAACTATATGTCACAGGAAATAGAGGGTCACATATTCAAATGACAGAGACTAGTGTACTTTCTGTCCTCATGGATAGCAGTAATGACATCTAAGTAAGTGACACTCTGTGTTCATGTGTTGCTCTGAATTTTAAAATCAACATCAACAGCACATCACATGAAGGCTATAAAGTTGCATGTGTTCCTTTCTTATTGATTTTTATGTTAGGCACAGGATAACACATGGTGAAGGGGGAATTGTTAGATTATCATTTTCTTGTTTATTTACCCTGAGGTGTCTTTATAGTACAGACTTTCCTTACAAATACATTTCTCTGAGTCATTTGTATGAATATGCTTCACTACGTTGTACAAAAGATGTCTTTTTCTGATTTTTCTTTGAGGTTTATTTTCTTTGAGATATTTGTTTCTTTTACATATCAGGGGAAATTCTCAAAATCAATGCTATTCCATTGTAAGACAAAAGTACAAAAATATTTTAGTATGATTTGAGGACCCAGTGGTTACCTTTTAGCATGGCATAGGGCCACTTTTGATCTAGCCATATATAAATTCAGACATATTCCATCACTCATTTCTATATTTCCTGTCATCCAATTATACTAAACTACTATTATTTAGTGGTACTTTGATAAACACTGCTAGGTGCTGTGCTAAGTACTTTACCACATAATATGAAAATTCCACAACTCTATGAAAGAGATATTATTACGTAATCTTCATTTTACTGCAGATAAAAGAGAAGCTTAGAAAGAAAAAGTGACATTTTTAGAGTCATATTAGGTAGCAGAAGCAAGGAGTCCAATCTCCACATGATACCAAGCCTGTATTCTCACACTCAGTGCCATATATACTGCCTCCTACTCGCTTCTCATAAACTACCGCATTATTTAAACCTCCATGTCTTTGTGCACTCAACTTCCACCGGTAGAAACGGCCTTAACATTTTTGTCCATCAGAAAAACTCCTGTATATCCTTTCACGGAAATCTCAGATCAAACATCAGCCTTTTCTGTCCCTCAGTCTCCACTATGACAATTATTATAGGGCATTATAATTGTTTGTTTTCTAAAATAATCTCTCCCAGGCTGTGAATACCTTGAGAGTGGTGATCAGGTGTTATAAATCTTTGATCCTGCAGTCTGTCACAGAGCTTAGCTGTAGAAAAGAGATTATGATATATACTCACAAGCACACTCCATCGTTATATATCTCTGACACTATGCCCCTACTGTGTAAGAAATAGCTGGCACACTTTATAAGGACAGTATCTTATTGTTAACTCAATAAGCACATAATAAAAATACTGAAGAATGCAAAAATTAGGCATTTAAAAAAATGTATTTCCTTTTTAACTTTAGGTAGAAAAAATGTAATTCAAACATTATTGAATCCAAAATTTGGGAGATTGGAGAGCAGCTTTGGCTATGAAATTAAACTGATCCCTGCTGGAAAAGACGGCCTGCAAAAGGCGGAGGGTTCCATGCTCCCACTGTTTTCTCTCTTGCCTCCTCTCAAATTCCTCACCCTATAAATCTAATAGTCTGCCTTCAGCTTGGGTTGGCAATAAATCACTGCTTGATTCTGTTTCCTGGGAAAAACGACGAGGCAGTGGTGCCCATGAGGTTTCGGTTCCTCAGGATGAGGCCTGAAGGAACAGAAACCCCTATGGTTGTTAAGGCTCTAGATGACATATAAAAAAAATAAAATCATGCTATTCACAACGGGAAGATTAATCTCCTGCTACCATGTGTTTTGTAAATTCTGTGAAAAGGGGGCCATAGCTAGCTAAGGTCTTACACAAGGCTGCCTTTTATATTAGTGTTTGTGTATGTCAGGCTCCAGCATGTGGGAGGTGGAAGTAGGAGATAAAGTACATTTCCACACTCTTGTAAAATATTAATCCTTTACATGATAAGCTCTTCACACTTCATATGTAGGGAATAAGAAGCCCTTGGAAGTGCAAGCAGACAAGTAACTTGACCAGATGTGTGTTTTAGAGACATCTGTCTAGCAACAGTACAGTCAGTGGAGATGATCAAGACCGTAAAGAGGGAGACTGCCAGGAGACAGTTATAATTATTTGATAATAAAGACGGACAGCAGGTGTTAATATGGGGAAGTAACTTTTTAAAATAAATACAATCTATGGGATAAATAAAAGTGATAAAAATAATTTCCAGAAACTCTGGAATAAGTATCTAGGTATATGGTACTAAACTTGAGGCTGACCACAGAGGAGCAGGTGTGGACACAGATTTCACGTTCAGGTTTGTTATTTTAAGTTTGAAAGGCTTCTAAATCACCCAGAATAATTTATGCAGAAGAAATATAGATTTCAGAAATATCATTAGCAGCAGAGTAGTATTTCCAGACATAAAACATAACCTCCTTATTTTTTGTAATTTCTATGTTTAATAATTTTTTCTTTCCCTATTCCAAATTAACAAATAATTCCTGTTATAGTTTTAAAAACGAAATCTACCATTTTGTTTTCAGCACAATCCTGGATTATAGTTATCCTGGTTGAAGGTGTGACTCTGTAATATTTTTAATCAAGAATTAATTAATACGTAAAGGAATCAAGACATATGAATATAAATGTTAAATACTAGATGGAGAGGGGCAATTGCAACATACAAGAGAAATTATGATTTAACAAATGAGGTAATATTTAGTTGGGCTTTGAACAATAAGTTTGTTCTGAAACAGGCATACTGAAGCAGAAAAAAATATTAAGGCTTGGAAACCTAACATGAGAACAGAAATTTTACATGAATGTTACAGTTCTATCACTGGTCTATTCATGTTAAAAAGGAAAAAAATATCTGATCAAATATTATTTGTACTGTTAAGAATCACCAACCTGAATTAAAAGAAAACGTAACTGCTATAGATTTAAAATTACTTCTGAGGCCCCAAATTACATTCAATAGAAGATTCAGTATATGTGTGTGTTGGTTTTTAAATCATTTCAAGTTGTATTTTAGATTCAGGTGTGATGTATCAGTTTGTTCCATGGGTATATTGTATGATGCTAAGGTTTAGAGTACAATTGATCCTTTCACCTAGATACTGAGCATAGTACCCAACAGGTGGTTTTTCAACTCGTGGCCCCTCCCTTTTTCCTCCTTCTAGTAGTCCCCAGTGTCTATTGTTGTCATCTTTATGTCCATGTGTACCTAATATTGAGCTCCCACTTGTAAGTGAGAACATATAGTATTTGGCTTTCTGTTCCTGACGTAATTTGCTAAGGATAATGGCCTCCAGCTGCATCCATGTTGCTGCAGAGGATGTGATTTTGTTTTCTTATGACTGCATAGTAATCCATGGTATGTATGTATGTGTGTGTGTATATATATATATACACACATACCTCATTTTCTTTTTCCAATCCACAGTTGCTGGACACCTAGGTTGATTCCATGTCTTTACTATTGTGAATAATGCTACAGTGAACATAAGTACATATGTCTTTTTGGTAGAACAATTTATTATCCTTCAGATATATCACCAGTAAGGGATGGGCGGGTTGAATGGTAGCTCTCATGTAAGATCTCTGAGAAATCACCAAACTTCTTTCACAGGGGCTTCGCTCATTTACATTCCCACCAACAGAGTATAAGCATTTGCTTTTCTCTGCAGCTTCACCAGCATCTGTTGTTTTTTGACCTTTAATAATAGTCATTTTGATTGATGTGAGATGGCATCTCATTGTAGCTTTAATTTTAATTTACCTGATACTGAGTGATGTTGAATATTTTTTTCACATGTTTGTTGGCTGCTTATATGTCTTCTTGAGAGAAGTATCTGTTCGTGGCTTTTGCCCATTTTTAAATGGGGTTATTTGGTTTTTGCTTGTTGTGTTGCTTATTTGTGGATTATGTATATTAGACCTTTGTCCGATGCATAGTTTGCAAATGTTTTCTTCCATTCTGTAGTTTGTTTATTCTCTTGGTTGTTTCTTTCGCTTTGCAGAAGCTCTTTAGTTTAATTGGGCCTCATTTGTCAATTTCTAGTCAAAAATTATTTGCCAAGGCTGATGTCCAGAATGGTGTTTCCTAGGTTTTCTTCTAGGATTTTTTTTTTTTTTTTTTTTTTTTTTTTTTTTTTTTTTTTTTTTTTGAGACGGAGTTTTGCTCTTGTTACCCAGGCTGGAGTGCAATGGCGTGATCTCGGCTCACCTCAACCTCCGCCTCCTGTGTTCAGGCAATTCTCCTGCCTCAGCCTCTTGAGTAGCTGGGATTACAGGCACGCACAACCATGCCTAGCTAATTTTTTGTATTTTTAGTAGAGACGGGGTTTCACCATGTTGACCAGGATGGTCTCGATCTTTTGACCTCGTGATCCACCCACCTCGGCCTCCCAAAGTGCTGGGATTACAGGCTTGAGCCACCGTGCCAGGCTTGTTCCTATTCTTAAATGGAATATTTTCAGCTTTTGCCTATTCAGTATAATGATGGCTCTGGGATTTTCACAGATAGCTTTTATTTTGTTGAGGTATATTCCTTTGATGCCTCATTTCTTCAGGGTTTCTATTATGAAAGGATACATGAGATTCTTCAAAAGCTTTTCCATATCTATTAAGATGATCACATAATTTTTGTTTTCAATTCTGTTTCTGTGGTGAATCACATTTATTGATTTGCATGTGTTGAAGCAACATTGTATCCCAAGAATAAAGTCTATTTGTTCATGATGAATTAAGTTTTTGATGTGCTGCTGGATTTGGTACGCTAGTACTTTGTTGGGGATTTTTGTGTCTATGTTCATCAGGGATATTGACATGTAGTTTTCTTTTTCCCTTGTGCCATTACCAGGTTTTGGTATCAGGGTGATGCTGGATTAATAGAATGAGTTAGGGAGAAGACCCTTTTCCTAGAAGTTTTCGGATAGTTTCATTGTAATTGGTACTAGCTCTTCGTATGTACAGTAGAATTTGGCTGTGAATCCATTTGGCCAAGGGCCTCTTTTGGTTGGTTGTTTTTTTCTGATTCAAGTTTGGAACTTGATATTGGTCTCTTCTGGGTTTCAATTTCTTCCTTTTATAATCTTGGTAGGTAATGTGTTTCCAGGAGTTTTCCATTTCCTCTAGATTTTCTAGTTTTTGTGCATAGAAGTAAACAACCTAGAAAAAATATATGAAGGAATAATTCAAGAAAATTTTCCTAATTTTGCTAGAGGAGTAGACATCCAGATACAAGAAATCCAGAGAACATCTGCAAGATACTATACAAAATGAATATCACCAAGACATATAGTCACCGGACTGTCCAAGGTCAATGATAACAAAAACTCTTAAAGGCAGATACAGGAAAAAGGTTAGATCATGTACAAAGAGAACTCTCCAACAAGGTAATAGTGGATTTCTCAGTAGAATCCTTACAAACCAGGAGAGATTGGACCTGTTTTCAGCATTATTAAAGAAAAGAAAGTCTAACCACAAATTTTACATTCTGCCAATCTAAGCTTCACAAGTGAAGGAGAAATACCAACTTTTCCAGACAAGCAAGTGCTAAGGGAATTTGTTACCACTAGACTAGCATTATAAGAGATTCTTACGGGAGTTCTAAACATGGAAATTACAGAATGATACCTGCTATCATAAAAACACATATAAGTACATACCCCAGAGATTTCATAAAGCAACCCCACAATAGGAACTGCAAAACAACCTGCTAATAACTTGACAATAAGATCAAAACCTCACATATCAATATTAATCTTGAACATGAATGATATAAATGCCCTCCCCAAAAGACACAGAGGTCAGATATGGTGGCTCATGCCTGCAAACCCAACACTTTGGGACGCAGAGGTGGGAGGATCACTTGAGCTCAGGAGTTCAAGACCAGCCTGAGCAAAATAGTGAATCCTCATCATCTTTACCAAAAATGTAAAAACAGCCAGGCATGGTGGCACATAACTGTTATCATAGCTACTTGGAAGACTGAGGCAGGAGGAGTGCTTTTGCCCGTGAGATTGAGACTACAGTGATCTATGATTGTACAACTGTACTTTAGCCTGGGTGACAGTGACTTCCTGTCTCAAAAAAAGAAAAACAAAAAATAAAACCAAAAAAAAAAAAAAAAAAAAAAAAGACACAGAGTGACAAGTTGAATAAAACAAGACCCATCCTGTTGTCTTCAAGAGACCCATTTCACAGGTAACAATATCTGTAGACTCAAAGTAAAGGTTTGGAGTAAGATCTGTCACACAAATGGAAAACAAAAATGAGCAGAGGTCACTATTCTTAAATCAGATACAATAGACTTTAAACTTACAGTGAGAAAGGGCAAAGAAGGATATTATACAATAATAAAGGATTCAATTCACTGAGAAGACTTAACTATCATAAATATGTATACACTCAACATTGGAGCACCTAGATTCATAAAATGAGTCCTTGTAGACCTATAAAATGACTCAAACAGCCACACAATAATAGAGGGAGAATTTAACACCCCACTAATAGTGTTAGACAGATCATCTAGGCAAAAAACTAACACAAATTCTGGACTTAAATTTGATGTGACCAACTGGACCTAGTAGACATCTACACAATATTCCACCCATCAACCACAGAATGCATTTTCTTCTCATCTGCATGTGGAATACACTCTGAGATCAACTAAAGCTTGGCCATAAAGCAAGTCTAAATAAACCCAAAAAAACTGAAATCTTACCACCATAGTCTCAGACCACAGTGGAAAAAAAAAAGTAGAAATCAATACCAAGATCTCTCAAACTCCACAATTACATGGAAATTAAACAATTTTCTCCTGAATAACTTTTGGGTAAATAAGGAAATTAAAGCAGAAATTAAAAGTTTTCTGAAATAAATGAAAACAGAAACATTAAAAAAAAACAACAGGTGTGGCAGAGGAAAAGAAATGCTTATACACTATTGGTTGGAGGGTAAATTAGTTCAATTACTGTTGAAAACAGTGTGGAGATTCCTCAAGAAATCTAAAAACAAAACTACCATTCAACCCAGCAATCCCATTACTGGGTATATACTCAAAGGAATATAAACTGTTCTATCATAAAGATACAGCACATATAAGTTCATTGCAGCACTATTCACAATAGCAAAGATATGGAGTCAACTTAAATGCCCATCAATGGTAGACTGGATAAAGAAAATGTAGTACATAGATGCTATGGAATACTACACAGCCACAGATCATGTCCTTTTCAAAAACACAGATGGAGCTAAAGACCATTATCCTTAGCATACTAACACAGGAACAGAAAGCCAAATACTGCATGTTCTCACTCAGAAGTGGGAGCTAAATGGTGAGAACACGTGGACACGTGAAGAAGAAAAACACACTGAGAACTATTGGAGGGTGAGAGAAGGAAGAGGATCAGGAAAAATAACTAATGGATATTAGGCTTATATTAGGTGATGAAATCATCTGTACAACAAAACTCCATGACACAAGTTTACCTACATAACAAACCTGCACACGTATCCCTGAACCTAAAATAAATGTTAAAAAAAAAAAAAGAAAAGAAAAAAGAAAAAGAAAACAGAGACACAACATCCTAAAATCTCCAGGAGACAACAAAAGTAGTGGTCAGAGGAAACTTTATAGCACTAAACATCTACCTCAAAAAGTTAGAAAGTTCTCAGATTAACGATCTATCGTAACACCTAGAGGAAATAGTAAAACAAGAACAAACTAACACCAACGTTTGAAATAGAAAAGAAATAAATTGTAAATTACTAAAATCATACATTTTTAAAATGGAAAATTTTAGCATTATCCTATAAAAATAAGTTAAAATATTATTTACTGTTTCTCAGATGATGAATACGTTAATTATTTTGATTGTGGTGATGGTTTCACTGCTGTATACGTGTGTCAAAACTTATCAAATTGTACATCTTAAAAATCTATTATTGGTGGGGCACAATGACTCACACCTGCAATCCCAGCACTTTGGGAGGCTGAGGTGGATGGATCACCTGAGGTCAGGAGTTCAACACCAGTTTAGCCAACAAAGTGAAGCCCTGTCTCTATAAAAAAATTTAAAAATTAGTGTGGTGGCAGGTGCCTGTGTTCCCAGCTACGCCGGAGACTGAGGCAGAAGAATCGCTTGAACCCAGGAGGCAGAAGTTACAGTGAGGTAAGACTGAGCACCATTGCACTCCAGTCTGGACAATAAGAGGGAAACTCCATCTCAAAAAAAGAAAAAAGAAATGAAATCAGAGCCCAAGTGAATGAAATTGAGACCCCAAAGTCCACACAAAGAATCAACAAACCAAAAGTTGGTTTTTGTGAAGATAAACAAGACGGATAGACTAGATTAACAAAAAGACAAAAAGGAAAAGAGAGAAGATCCAAGTAAGTACAATCAGAAATGACAAAGGTGACATTACAATGATCCCAGAGAACTACCAAAGATCCTCAGAGACCGGTATGTGTTGTTTCGTTATAAGGAAAAGGAATGCAGAGAAAATAGTGAGAAATACTGTAATTAGGCATAATATTGAGGACCGCCTATAACTGGTTGATGTTATCCACAAAAATAGATCATTGCCTAGTATAACGATTTGTACAAATAAAGGAAGATTAAACCATGTAGGTTTGTAGCAAATCTTCTTTTGAAATTTGCATTTGAAGTAGATATTGTGAAATTCCAATGCTTTATGGCAATGAGATAGCTATTAAGTTTAAGCATTGTCAATAATCAATAGGTGTAATATCTATCTCAGTAATGAAAATATGACTATAATATGGCCTGGGCAAGCAGCATTTTTTTTTTCTTTCTGAAAACAGAAGCCTGTGAGTTGCGTGAGTGAAATACAAAACGCATTAAAGCAGGAAGAATGCTGATATGCTGGCAGAATTTTTTAATCCCAATTTTAACTTTAAAACATTCTCAGTTTAAAATTATACACGCAGACATGCAAACATGTTAAAAAACATTTTATTATATTTTTAAAACGTGAGCTCCCCTTAACATCATGTTGTTGTTTGTATTTTATTTAGTACCATTTCTGAGATAAAGATTCTTTTGCATGGGTAATTTGATACATCACGCAAACAAAATTAATTCTAGGCTTTTAAATAATAATTTATGCTGTTTTTGGTGATATAACAAATATTTATTGACTTTAGTTGTCATAAAAATTATAAATACTTCCGTTATTGGAGTCCCATTTTAAAGTCTTTACCTCAAGATATTAAAAAAAAAAAAAAAAAAAAAACTGTCATGTAATCACAACCGAGAACTTTTATTTTTTTTTCCCCTTGAAATTCTTATTAGATCTGCTTGTTTCTAGGAGGGAAAAGAAGCTGAAATGAGCTTCAAAGGACAGAGCACTGTCGACATGTATATAAGCATTGTCAAGCCTCCCCCTGGCTTTTAAAAGAAATTTCAATGACTAGTATTAATTCTTGACAGTTTTATTTCTAATATCATCTGGTTAACATAAAAGAGCCTCTGTCAGTTTTTAAAATGGGCAGAACAGAATGGAAATAGAAAAACAGTGTAATATTATGAGTGAACTCGAATGCACCTGAAGTGGTAATCCGTTTTTCTTTATTAAAAGAAGGAAAAGAAAGCAACTTATACTATAAAACACTGATGTTTCAAATTCCCAATTAATAGCATATACATATTTTAAACTTTTTTCTTGTTGTACCTAAAAAATGCAGTGTCTCTTGTTAGAAGGTTGTTTGTTGCAGGAACATTTTTTATTTTTTTGACATTTTGTTACATGAAACAATGCTCCTCACAGATTGCCTTCAGTTTCTCTGACATGCAAATAGAATCCATCTATAGTTTGTTCTTACATACTTTTTGCAAAGTCATTAAGAATAAGTCAGGGTGGTCAGAGACACCTTTGGTTTGCAATGAATAGTCAATGAAACAATATGGGGAGGTCATTTAATATAGTTGTAATCGATTGCTGCTGTTGCCTTTCCGGCCAAGCTGTTGTGCAGGAACAGATTTTTAATTAAATAAATAGCTGGGTCGGCAGGCAGGTGCGCCCGGGCAAGCAACCTGCCCCGGGATTTGGTTTGCAGCAGTTGCTTGGCAACAGAACACAGACGGTCTCTGAACAACAGCTGCACCCTCTGTTAGCAGCTAGCAGATGCTCACACCTCAGAGAATGGTGTCAGAAATAATGATTTGTGAATAATAGTTTGTAGAGCTCTCTAATAAACAGAAATAAAATAGCCTGAATGATAAAGGCCAAAGATATTCCAGACTGCTATAATGAATATGAATTTGGATCCAGTGAAATTATCAGAAAAAGACAATGAAAATGAAATATAACTGTAAATAAAAAAAGAAAAAAGCAAAGAAACTTCTATTATATATGATATAAAGTGAGAGGGGCTTTTACATACATTATTTAATTTTTCAAATAAACTTCTAAGTATTTCTATGTCTAGCAGATGAGACACTGACTTTCAGAGAATATAAATCATTTGCAGCTATAAATATAGTTTTCGCTATTAATTTAGTAGGCAAATTTAGGTAAAAATCAAAGATGGAATGATTAACATATTATAAGAGAACATATGTGTAGTGTAATAACTGTTACTGCTAGCAACTGGTAGCCATGTCAGTATAAAACTACATTCCTTATACTGTTTCTATAGGTTCATGCTTGAATTTAATATAACCAAAATTTCAGTAATTTGGTCTGTTGCTGCTAATTTAAAAATATCAAAAAAATACAGGACTGGAAATTCTGAATCTCTATAGTCATAAGAACGTATAATTAAGTTGTGACAAATCAGAACCTCCTACTATTTTATTCTTAACTGATTATCCCATGCCATGAACATATGGCCCCAATTTTAATGTTCTTTTTGCTCCAAATTAAGTTGAATAAAGTCAGAGTCTTATCTATCTGTATTTTGGTAGAATAAAAAATTGCTTTAATGGTTACTTTAAAATTTATAATATTTATATTTTACAAGGGCCTTTAAAGTTTTTTTTAAGGCAGTGTGTATACAAGAATTTTTTTCCCTCCAGCTCATCATCCTATGCACACATGAGGGATGAGAACTGAAGTATAAAGGCAGACTATACAATTACACAGATTAATCCATCTCCTCTCTCACAACTGCACATTTGCACATATGTGCCCAGCCTTTCCCTTAGTTTACAGTAAGTGGAAATTCAGTAATAATAAAGCAGCTCTGCCATAAAAATACATGAAGTAGAGTTTTATCATTTTGATTATTTTTTAGTAAAAAGTTATATATTTTTAAAAACCATATTTAAATAAAATCTCCACAAATACTGTTTAGTAGTCATAATATTTTTCTATGAATCTTTAGATGAAAAGTATTTATTCATTTTCCCTTGAAAGGCTTAAAAACTTGTTATCTAAATAACATTCTATAAGTTACCACATTTTTTGAATAAATAGTTACAAGTCTTTAAGAAGATAAAAATACTTCCATCCCAACAATTGAATATATAACTTATTTTGTGATATAGCATTGAGTTAATTTAATGTTAAGTGGTGTATTAATTTTTATTGGGTCAACAAAAAGTTGCAGATATTCTAGAGAGTGTTTCTTTCATAATTTTTTTCAGGATGTAAATGAGTCTAACAAATGAGTCATTTATACACACGAATATCCCGAAAAGTATGATTTTCAAGGGAAGAAAAAACCTTTTTTTTTTTTTTTTTTAAGAGGGCAATGTTTATCCATGAGACATATTACTGGATTTTGGGGGGAAAGCCTCCACTCTTATTTATCCTTAACACAGATTTAAACGCTAAATAAATTTTTGACTAATACTAAAAAACGCTTTACTTCATTGACTCATTAGTGTCGTATGTATTGACAGCAAATGTAGAAAGTACTTCTCTGGATATTTGTTCAGGCAAATTTTTAGATAAAGCAGTCCTTGCAAAGAGATTTCTAACATCAGAACTCACCACTGTAGTTTGTGCAGGCATATTTAATTTGTAAGTAGATTCACTGTCCTCAAAGTCAATTCCTCCTAGAAAGAAAGTATGCATCTTCGATTTATAAAACCAACAAAAAGAAGAGCAGTGTCATTATTTTATTATATAAACTTAAAAAATAATGTGTGTACATAAATCACTAGAAAATAGTAAAGTAAAAATTTGCCTTAGTAGTATATTTTAAGGAGTTCGACTACCATATCCTGAAATGATGCCGTGAGCATACTATATCTCTTTTATGATATTATTGCTAAAAATATGAAATCGTTAAAAAAGGAAATCATTAAAAAAATATCAGACAATCTGAAATTGAGGGGTATTCTACAAAATAACTTGCCGGTACTCTTCAAAAGTGTCAACATCATGAAAGAGAAGAGCCGGGCGCGGTGGCTCAAGCCTGTAATCCCAGCACTTTGGGAGGCCGAGGCGGGTGGATCACGAGGTCGAGAGATCGAGACCATCCTGGTCAACATGGTGAAACCCCGTCTCTACTAAAAATACAAAAAAATTAGCTGGGCATGGTGGCGCGTGCCTGTAATCCCAGCTACTCAGGAGGCTGAGGCAGGAGAATTGCCTGAACCCAGGAGGCGGAGGTTGCGGTGAGCCGAGGTCGCGCCATTGCACTCCAGCCTGGGTAACAAGAGTGAAACTCCGTCTCAAAAAAAAAAAAGAAAGAGAAGAAAGTTCTCGGAGTTTTTCTGGACTAAAGGAGACTGAAGAATATTTAAGTAAACACATATGCAATCCTCTTTGGATCCTCCATCAGGAAAAGGACATCAGTGAAACAGTTAGCAAAATTTAATCTATAGATTAGAAATTATTGTATCAATATTAACCTGGTCGCTATCATTTCACTGTGGTTACATAAAATGTTAACATTTTTGGAATGTGGTTGAAGGTGGAAATAGGACTTTTTGAACTATTTTTGTAATTTTTTTGTATGAATAATTTCAAAATAAAAAATTGAATTACTAAATTAGAATTTATTTCTCAGCATCAAGCCATTGTTGAATGTAAGTCAATACCTACTAAGAGCCAAGTGTAGTGGCTCATCCCTGTAATCCCAGCACTTGAGAGGCTAAGGCAGGAGGACTGCTTGAGGCCAGAAGTTCGAGACCAGCCCAGGTAACATACTGAGACATTGTCTCTATAAAAAGCAAAAGTAAAGTTAGCTGGACATGGTGGCTTACTCCTGTAGTCACAGCTACTTGGGAGGCTTAAGCAGAAAGATTGCTTGAGCCCAGCAGTTCAAGGTGAGTGAGCTATGATCATGCTTCTGCATTCCAGTTTGAGCAACAGAGTGATACCTGTCTCTTAAAAACAAAAACAAAACCTACTAAGAGTCGTATTTTAAGCTCTTATTAATATCAACATTATTTTCTTTGTGATGGTGTCTGATGTCACTAAGTACAAAAGGCAAAAGGGAAATATATACATATAAATCAAATCAGATTCTTTGAGAGTAAAATGTGGACTTACAAATATTGGTACAACACAGGTAAATGGGAACTGTTCAGAGCAAACTAGGGTATACAGTCACTGAATTTAGAGACGCTATGTAGAGAAGAACTATCTGGACTTACAGAACAGACTCTGTAATAACAGTGACTCATCCATCTTTGAGCTTTAACCACTTAGCACATTGTCTTGCATATAGTAAAAAGTCAATACATGTTTATTGAACTACATAGGAGCCCGGTGAAGAGGTTAGCTTCATATGGGGACAAATGGCACAAATGGCATATTTCATTGGTTCAATGTAACTGAATAGCATATTTCATCAGCCACTCACTAGATAATGTTTGGACAGATTTCTCCTCTTATTGTTATATTTTTAAAACTATTAACATGGTTGGTATTTATAATCACATATATGATACAAATCCAAGAGCCAGACGAGATTGCCAATTCAGGAGAAGAGGTCTCAGAAAAAAATTGATGGGTTGCTGAGATGTTCAATAGCAACATTAGGAATTTCTGTGGTTAAAAAAAAGAAAAGAAAATTGAATATCTTTGCTTCTTTAGAGAAAGCATAAACAAAGAGTCATTACTGAATCGAGAACTACTTTGCAGAGGGCAATCTAATTGTTGATTATGCCCCCAGAGGTATAAATCAGAAAATCATTGGATACCACTAGTTCACAAATTATCTTTCATCACACGCAAACAACAAAAGCCTCAACAATCAATCAAGCAATTCATTCAGAATCTGGTGCTGTGTCAAAAAGATTGCTAAATGCTATTGGTTACACTGCATTACCTTTCAGGAAGTAATAATGTAGTTTTTCCATGTTTTTCTCTTAATCAAAACCACATATTGATATATACCTGCTGTCTTTCAGAAGTCAAAAACACCAACAAAGCTTTGGATTGCTTTTAACTATGTGGAGACAACTCGGTTCATTCCCCTTGACAGGTTATAAACATTAAGCATTAATTCTATATTTATATATTGCTAATTTAATGGAGTGAGTATCACTTTGCCTTTACTGATTATCAAACCAGTGACAATTTCTCAAATTAGGGTATAATTAATAAAACAAGTATTCTTACTGACTTTAAACAATGAGAATGTGGAAAGATTTTATTTTCTATGTCCTCCATTTTAATTAATAAATCAACGTTCTGCTGAGGACTGCAATGTATTTATTTAAAAGACAAAATAAGTTACGGAGACCCTGAGGAAGGCATAGGGATGGCAGGTTGTCATTAGGCTAAAGTGAGCTTAAACTTTCCTAAGTATTTGTTAATTTTATTTAGGAAAAAGCTCTTATTTAAAAACACACAATGAAAAAAAAAAAAAAAAACCACAGTAACAAAACCACAGTAAAAATAACACAATAAAATAAATGGAAACATTTAGGCATTCGGATTATATTTATCAAAAATATGAATATAGTTACTGATCATAGATTCTTATTTTTTAACAAAATATAAATAATATTTTGGTATTTCAGGAAAGTGACTTTTTATTTCTCCTAAGGAAACATAAATTAGAAATCAAGCAGGCTTAAGTATATATTCTCTCAACCTTGAACATTCAAACCTTGAATTTACACTAACTGGAATCGTAACATTTAAAGACATTCTGGAAGTGGGACTGGGAGGAGCACTCGAGGGTATTAATGATGCTTACATAAGCAGTCCAAAATATAAAGGAGATGTAATGCATCAGAAGCAATACAACTGGAGATTTTTTAAAAACCAAATATTTTCTTTATAATGCTTAAGATGTCTTCACAACTTTACTCCTACTTTGTACCCATATATTTCTCTAAAAGCGTAACGGATCTATGACCCCCAAGAACTGGACAAAAGTTCAGGGATTAGACATGAGAATAAAACAGCAGGAGGCGGAATGAAAACTTAGACATAATTTCCTTCTTCATTTTGGAGTCTAGACACAAAGGAGAGAACCATTCTTGAAACAGTTTATATTCCTTGGAGAGGAACAGTATGGAAATGAATAGCATTCTACTGCTATTAAGTTTATCTGGGCCAGGTACAAGTTATGTATGGAAAAGGATCCAATTTTATTCTTAGTTTAGCAAGAATAAGAAGCTAAAATTGGGTCATGTTCAGTTATTTAAATTTAAATAACTTTGCTAATGCCGCCCTCCATTTCTCACATTGTGAATATTCAGTTTTGTGCGCCATGGTGTCAACTCTAGTTTCGGCAAGTATCATTTATAACTTAAATATATATCGAAGTGGATTGTCTTAATAAATATTTTGAAAGTATTAATTGCTTTCTATTGAACATTATACAGAAGCCAACGAGGCTTTTGGAGTAAGATGCTCCAGGGATGTCCAGACCTAAGAGAAGATGATTTATATAAACAGGCATTTAAAAAAATTATACTTTAAGTTATTGGGTACATGTGCAGATCGTGCAGGTTTGTTACATAGGTATACACGTGCCATAGTGGTTTGCTGCATCCATCCTCCCATCATCTATATTAGGTATTTGTCCTAATGTTATTCCTCCCTAATCCCCCACCCCCTGCTATCCCTCTTCTAGCTCCCCCACCCCCTCATAGGCCCTTGTGTGTGATGTTCTCCTCCTTGTGTTCTCATTGTTCAACACCCACTTATGAGTGAGAACATGCAGTGTTTGTTTTTCTGTTCTTGTGTCAGTTTGTTGAGAATGATGGTTTCCAGCTTCATCCATGTCCCTGCAAAGGACATGAACTCATCCTTTTTTATGGCTGCATAGTATTCCATGGTGTATATGTGCCACATTTTCCCTGTCCAGTCTATCATCGATGGGCATTTGGGTTGGTTCCAGGTCTTTGCTATTTTAAACAGTGCTGCAATAAACACACATGTACATGTGACTTTATAATAGGATGATTTATAATCTTCTGGGCATATGCCCAGTAATGGGATTGCTGTATAAAGAAGTATTTCTATTTCTAGATCCTTGAGGAATCGACACACTGTCTTCCACAATGGTTCAACTAATTTACATTCCCACCAACAGTATAAAAGCGTTCCTATTTCTCCACATCCTCTCCAGCATCTGTTGACTCCTGATTTTTTATGATGGACATCCTAACTGGCATGGGATGGTATCTCAATGTGGTTTTGATTTGCATTTCTCTAAAGACCAGTGATGATGAGCTTTTTTTCATATATTTGTTGGCTGCATGAATGTCCTCTTTTGAGATCTATCTGTTCATATCCTTTGTCCAGTTTTTGATGGGGTTTTTTTCTTTTAAATTTATTTAAATTATTTATGTATTCTGGTTATTAGGCCTTTGTCAGATAGGTAGATTGCAAATTTTTTTTCCCATTCTGTTGGTTGCTGGTTCACTCTAATGATTGTTTCTTTTGCTGTGCAGAAGTCTTAAGTTTAATTAGATCCCATTTTTCTACTTTGGCTTTTGTTGACAATGCTTTTGGTGTTTTAGTCATGAAGTCCTTGCCTATGCCTATGTCCTGAATGGTATTGCCTAGGTTTTCTTCCAGAGTTTTTATGGTGTTAGGTCTTATATAATCAGGCATTTTTTTCAGTATGAATTACATATGGGCATCACATATAAAGCTCTTATAAAAATTGATGTCCAGGCCTCAATGCAAATCAATTAAACATCTCCTCTAGGACTGGGACCCCAGATACAGTAATTTTCAACTCTTCAGATGCTTATTTCAAGCCAGGGTTGAGAAACACTGATGTAAATGTTTTAATAAGGATTAAACCTCTCAGTGGTAGCAACTCAGCTTCCTCCTTCCTTTTTCTCTCTGCCTCATAGTAGCAGTGTGATTTGGCCAACTTTGCTGCTCTATAAATGAGGATAAAACTAGTAACTCTCTCAGGGGATTGCTAAACTAATAAAATGAGTTAATATTTGTAGAATAATTCAAACAATAGTAATAACTGTGTAAATGTCTGTTAAATAAATGTAAAAAACAAATCAGGCCCTGGGGTAAAGGGGAAAATAATTTTAGGATGATAAGGGAGTAGCTTTAGTAGACTGAAATCCTGAGACCTCTCACAACAGTCAGCACATTATTAATGGCTTAGCTTGGGCTTGATCAAAAAGTCCAATCAAATAGAAATTGTTGCATATTTAATGATTTGGTTGTGAATGACCAAAACAAAACTGACTAAAAATTGTTGATGCACATAACTGAAAAGACCAGTGGCTCATATGAGACCTCATGGTTTGAAGAAACTTTATCCTTTTTCTGACTCTCTCTCTTTTTTTTTTTTTTTTTGAGTCTTACTGTCACTCAGGCTGGAGTGCAGTGGCAGGATCTCAGCTCACTGCAACCTCTGTCTCCTGGGTTCAAGCAATTACTTTGCCTCAGCCTCCTGAGTAGCTAGAATTACAGGTGTGCACCATCACACTTGGCTAGTTCTTGCATTTTTAGTAGAGATGGCATTTTGCCATGTTGCCCAGGCTGGTTTTGAACTGCTGACCTTAAGAGATTGACCTGCCTTGACCTCCCAAAGTGCTGGGATTACAGGCATGAGCCATTGTGTCCAGTCACTTTCTCCTCTTTCTTAACTCTGCTTTTCTTTCTAGGCTTCAACCTTAGACATACTCTTCCTTTTCATAGCAAGTAATTCCATCTTCCATGCATCCTATTCAGTAAATAAAGGAAAGAGAGACTACTTTTCCCTCTGTAGATCCATGCAGAGTCGCAAGATTGAGTTTCTTGTTTTCTGGCTTGCCCTCTCCAGAATGGTGTTAATTGCCTTTGCTGCCCCGATATCACAGTCTTCTGGTTTGCCTACGCATGAACTCATCACGGAGTGCAGGAAAATTTGACGCTCAAATTAGTTAGACCTAATTCATATGTTCATTTTGAGAAGCTGTAGTTCCCCTTGCACAAACCATGCAGATAGAGTGGGAGATTAGTAATCCCTGAAATAAAAAGCAGGGTCTTGCTACCAGGAAAAAGAAAATGGATGTGGAGCAGGCTAACAACAGATGTCACCATGGTCAGAGGATAATCATTCTATGCTTCTTTGAGACTCTTTTAACTAGTAGGCGCCTATGTTCAGCTAGAATTGAAATCTCTGGGGTAGCACATTCATATGCCCTGGAAAGATCTTCTCTCAATGCTCAAAGCTGCCTGTCTGTTATTTCTGAAACTCCTTTAAGAGTGGACACAACGTTTATGTTAAGACTTAAAACGCAAATAACTCTGGACAAGAGAACACATTTATCTAGACTCAAATTAAGAGATAATGGGCTGACATGAGATCCTTTCTGGGAAAAAAAAATAGTTTTGATGGGATGAGAGGAAAAGGAAGCCAAGGAACAAGTAAATGGGCACAGAGAGGTAAAGCACTGGGCACTCTGGGCACACAGCCCACTGACCACAGCTGCCAAGGTCAGGCCCTTGTCGGAGCTCTGAAGCACTGGCTTTTCAGCAAGTCACATTCTAGTATCTTAGAGTGCTCAGTGTAGCTCCCAATTTCATAATCTGCCTAAAGTACTTTGATTCAAAATCAATTCTTTGGGTTGTTATAGATGGGATGGATTGTGGGTGCCAAAACAATCCTTCAATTCAATGAAAGACTTGATTGTCTGACACTACGGGGATTAAATATTGTGGTTATTGGCTAATTTCTTTTACATTTGAAGATGTTGCTCGGACATCACGCAGACAAGCCAGTTTTAGCTCTAGCTACTGCCAGAAATGGCACTGTGACCTTAAGACTTGGATGCTTTTATCTTGGAAACTGAACCACTAGAAGACTCTGAAAGATTTTACTTCCTTTTCCAGATATGCTTTTCTAAGGTGCTGTGTGTGCTTCTGTTTTTATTTGGCTTGCCCCCTTTCATTTACTCCTATTTAACAAATGTGTACTCAGCGAACACTGTACATCAGTGCTCCATGCAGAGTAATAAAGTGTTTTTTAAAAATTAGCTTCTCTGTGACCTTTGTGGTGAATTTGTTAAATTTCTGTTGTGAAATTTGGTTTCTGTTTTTTCTATAAATGTGACCTGTCAATTTAATCCTCTCATTTCTAACTTCTGCTTCTATTTCTTCACCCTGCTGCCCAGAATTACAGTAATGTGCCTTTGTTTCCATGACATCAGAATCCTCTGGTTTTTCCCCAGGCTCTTCCTGCTGTCTCTTCCTCTATCTTCCTCACTCCTTCCATGTAAATGCTCTTTAGACCAAATTTCCTTATTTTTCTAGCTGGACTAAATGGCCCTTCTATATGTCTCCATAACACCTTATGAAAGAATGAATCACCCTGCACTGTAATGAGTTGTTTGCGTGTTGGTATTTTGATGAAAGTTTACATTTCTTGGGGAAAGAAACTGGATACTATTCAGTGTTTTAACTCTACTATGCAGTTCAATGCGTAAAACTGAAAATAAACTCTTAACTCCTGATAGAACATATCCAAGATATTTTGCCTGAAGGAGACACATAACAGAGCATCAGGGCAATTCCACGCTCATACTGTCATAGAATTAGATCTAATGCTATAAAGCAGCTTTTCCCCAAAATAGAAAACCATGGCACTTTCAGTCCGGGTATATGAAAAATCAGAATATTTGTTAATCACGTACACTTAGGTGTAAGCTTTTACTTAACTCATATTAGAGTTGAGACAGTACCTTCTCCTGCATTGAAAAGAAAGTGAAATCTCAACACAGGTGCACTCTGATACTGACTCAAAGAATAATTGGAGACCAGAGATTTTTATGAAAGAAACCAAGAGCAATCGTTGTTAATGAATCACTCAGGTAAAAACTGATTCTGTGAAACTTCTTGAGAAGCGCATGCTCATTTGTCCAATAAATTTTCTTCTAGAAATTTATATGCTGATGAGAATACTAAAATATGAAGAAAACAATTATAATGGAAGGGGGTACTGCCGAAGTGGCATTCATGAACAGTAAAGAGGAAATGGGATTTCACACATACGGTTGGAATTGCCTTGGTTAAGAGTACAGAGAGTTTCTTCTTGTAGGAAAGAAGCTACACTAAGGGCAGAGACCCAGGTGGGATCGTGTCATTCCTCCTCTGAGTGTTTCTGTTTGCACATTGAAATTAGCAGCAAGTCATTACTGAGGATAAGGAGGTGCTTGAAATTTAAAGAGAAATATGAAAGTATGAAAAAGAAGTTTCTAATAAGAGTGGGAGAGCAGCAAATGACTTTCACATTACCAAATCCACTGGCCATTTCTCAGGACATTCAAATGATAGAGATAGCATTTGACACAGTTCTTTATGCTCTCCTCTTTAGAATACTTCCTTCACCTATTTTGATTATTTTCCCCAATTTTTTTGACCTTCTCATCCTGTTGTGCTGGTTTTGTAGCACCTCCCCAAACTCTCAAAGTTGAAGTGCTCCCCAGCTTGAAACTTGAAACTCTTTCAACCTACACTCCTTAGGTGAGCCCACCAATTTTTATGACTTTAAAAATCATCTATGCCCTGATGGCTCTCGAATTTATACCTCCAGCCCAGATTTCTCTATGAATTCCAGCTTATAATCTGGAATTGTCCAATAAATTTCCTTCTCGAAATTTAGTATGCTGATGAGAATACGAAAATATGGGAGAAACAATTATAATGGATGGGAGTACTGCTGACATGAGGTTGATGAGTAATCAAGAGGAAATGGGATCATGAACAGACGGATGGAATTGCCTTGGTTAAGAGCACAGAGAGTTTCTCCTTGGGCGAAACTCTGCCTATTTCATGTCTCTGCTTGGAATTTTACCACACATCTCAAACTTAATACGTACAAAATAGAACTCCTGATACAGTAGTGTTTGATACTGTGATATAAATAGGTATAGTGATATAAATTATTATAAGTCATTTTCTGTTGAAATGAGGTTAGAAGAGAAGAGTGATTTGCTTTTGGAAGGGTTTATGTTATGTAGACAAAGCCCCAAGAAGTAGATTCCTAATAGCTGTAAAGGGAAGGTTGAACGTTCAGAGGTTCTTGCAGTGTTAATTGAACTCTATCATTCTTTGGAGAACTTAGAACATAATGAACACTGGGAACATGGGTACTGCTTGGCTGATCAACATTAAGTTAAATGTAGATAGTGCTTAGCACGGTTACATTAATATACTCTGAGTTGACACATGTTCAATTCTGGTAATAAATACAAAGTTTCCCTACATTTATTTAAATTTTAAAATTGGAAAAACGAATAGAATGAGAAATAAATTTTGTACAGTCTCGTGGTCAATAATGGTGTCTGAATCATGCAAGTTGACAAGGGACTTGATATTTGGAAGCCTTAGCTGAAAAGTCAGGAAGCTTCAACTGAGCTTTAAATTTCACAGGTGCCTATTTTCTGACAAGAAACTATCTATCTGTATAGAAGCAGCGAGGAAGAACCACTCATTCTAACTATAGAAAAACCTTGACACAACCCGAGAAGAGGGCCCTAAAAATACAGTCGCATAAAGCAAGGGGTTTCTTTCAATCAGGTTTACATGCCCTGCTGCAGCAGCACCCGCTTCTGGCGGTTTCACCGCAGGATCTAACCCCATTCCTTTCAGTCCCTGCTGTGGTTTGGCGCCATCTGGTGGAAGTTAGCCTCTGGTTTAAAAAGCAGGCAGTTGATTTGGGTTCCTGCGTTTGGATGCCAGGACAACGGTAACGATTTTGAAAGCTTCTAGTTAGATTACAACTGTTTTATCTCCCCGGAGAGTCTCAGCCAGGAGAATATTGGAGATGAAGGGATCCACTATTTCTCCCACTTTTTCAGACAGAGGATAGGAGGAGTACAACAGCCAATTCTCATATTATATCCAAATTGGTGTTATCACAGCATTTTACTGAATTTATGCCCATCCATAGTGTTGGTTGACTCTTAACCTGAATTAAGGCTGGAAGCCAATACTGGAGTCATCTACTCTTGCAGAGGCACATAGATTTTTTTTCTTCCCTAGATTAATTTCATAGCTGACCAATCTTCCGGTTTCCATTGTCCCTGTCGGGGGTTATAGTTAAGGTTCTACTGGGTACTATTTTTATGGTTCATTCTTTCTTGTCCTAATGATAGCAAGTTCCTCAGCTTAGTATTGCTTCATTATACACAGCACTACTTGCTTGAGAACTTCCAGAATCTCTTCACTGCTTTTGGCTGCTGGTGGAGTGGTGGTTTGGATTTCATTTTATAATTTATGTAGTTTGTATATTTTATAGTTTTCTACTGGTAAATTGAATTTATTTGTACATTTCTGAGATCTTTTCAAACAGATTTGGAGAAGGAAGAGAGGTAAACACATTTGCTTAGGTAGTCACCTTGTCAGGGTGTTTGTTCCCTCTTTAATAAGTGAATGTGTGCAACTCCCTTCTGTTTAAACAACCATTTAGGGCATTTCTCAGTTATGAACTGAATGTGAGGAGACAGCGAGAAGACAGCCATCTACAAGGCCAGAAGCAGGCCCTCACTAGCACCTGAGCACGCTTTGGGGCCAGATGGATGCTGGCACCCTGCTCTTGGGCTTCCTATCCATATTAGTCCATTCTGTCCATTCTCACATTGCTATGAAAAACTGCCCGAGTCTGGGCAATTTGTAAAGAAAAGAGTTTTAATTGACACAGTTCTGCATGGCTGAGAAGGCCTCAGTAAACTTACAGTCATGGAAAAGGCAAAGGAGAAACACACAACTTCATCACAAGGTGGCAGAGAGAATGAAGGCAAGCACGGGAAATGCCGGAGACTTATACAACCAGCAAATCTCACTCATTATCATAAGAGCAGCATAGGTGAACCTGCCCCCATGATCCAATTACGTCCACCTGGTCCTGCCCTTGACACGTGAGGATTATAATTCAAGATGAGATTTTGCGTGGGGACACAGCCAAACCGTGTTATGCCATCCTTGACCCCTCCCAAATCTCATGTTCTCACATTTCAAAACACAATCATACCTTTCCAATGTCCCCCAAAGTCTTAGCTCACTCCAGCATTAACCCAAGCCCAAGTCCAAAGTCTCATTTGAGAAAAGGCAAGTCCCTTCTGCCTATGAGCCTGTAAAATCAAAAGCAAGTAGGTCTACTTCCTAGACAACAATGGGGGTACAATGGCACTGGGTATACACACCCTTTCCAAATGGGAGAAATTGGCCAAAACGAAAGCACTACAGGCTCCATGTAAGTCTAAACTCAAAGTGGATTTTGCAAATTTTCTAAGCTTTTATGTTCTGCTTCCCTTTTAAATGTAACTTTCAATTCTAAGCCATATCTTTGTGAATACATAAAGCTGAATGCCTTTTTTTTTTTTTTTTTTTTTTTTGAAACGAAGTCTTACTCTGTTGCCAGGCTGTAGCGCAGTGGTGCGATCCCAGCTCACTGCAACCTCCGCCTCCCAGGTTCAAGTGAAAAATTGAATGCTTTTAATAGCATTCAAGTCGCATCTTGAATACTTTGTTGCTTAGAAATTTCTTCCACCAGATACCCTAAATCACCTCTCTCTAGTACAAAGCTCCACAGATCTCTAGGGCAGGGGCAAAAAGCCACCAGTCTCTTCGCTAAAACATAGCAAGAGTCACCTTTATTCTGGTTCCCCGCGTGTTCCTCATCTCCGTCTGAAACGACCTCAGCCTGGACTCACTGTCCGTATCACTATCAGCATTTTGGCCCAAGCCATTCAACAAGTCTCTAGGAAAGTTTCAAACTTTCCTACATCTTCCTGTCTTTTTTTTTTTTTTTTTGAGTCCTCCAAACTGTTCCAACCTCTGCCTGTTACCCAGTTCCAACGTCGCGCCCACATTTTCAAGTATCTTTACAGCAGCACCCCACTACCCGGTATTAATTTACTGTATTAGCTCGTTCTCCTGCTACAAGAACTGCCTGAGACTCGGTAATTTATAAAGAGGTTTAATTGACTCACTGTTTCTCATGGCTGGGAAAGCCTCAGGAAATCTGCACTCATGGCTGTAGCAACTCTTCCCAGGGTGTCCGGAGAGAGAAGTGCAAGCAGGGGAAATGCCAGATGCTTGTAAAAAACCATCAGATCTCGTGAGACTCACTCATTATCACAAGAACAGCTGGGGGAAACCTCCTGCAAGATCCAATTACCTCCACCTGGCTTTACCCGACACACCTGGAGATTACAATTCAAGATAAGATTTTGGGCGGAGACACAGCCAAACCTTATCACTAGCCTTCAGACTGTGAGAAACAGACGTTTGCTGTTCAAGCTCCCCTCTATGGCATCAGCATAGGTCACGAATATCCACTCTCTGCTGTCTCAGATTTCTGAAGTGTTGGCCTACATCATATGCTCTTCCTGCCTCCAACTTTTTAATTTTGTCTTCAGGTCAATCCTGTTTTCAGTATTTGGAAAAGCACTTCCAACCCACACCATTCCTTTAATAAAAATGGTAGTTGCAATCATCCCCTTTCGACCCCACCCTATAAAAACACTACAATTCTGCTGCAAGTATTTATTATCTTACAAATTGGACTTACCTTTCTAGTCAGAAAAACAGCACTTGCAATCATTATTTTTCTTTTTTTCAGGTTTTTTTTTTTTTTTTTTTTTTTTTTTTTTTTTTTGAGACGGAGTTCCGCTCTTGTTTCCCAGGCTGGAGTGCAATGGCGAGATCTCGGCTCACCGCAACCTCCGCCTCCTGGGTTCAGGCAATTCTCCTGCCTCAGCCTCCTGAGCAGCTGGGATTACAGGCACGCGCCACCATGCCCAGCTAATTTTTGTATTTTTAGTAGAGACGGGGTTTCACTATGTTGACCAGGACGGTCTCAATCTCTTGACTTCGTGATCCACCCGCCTCAGCCTCCCAAAGTGCTGGGATTACAGGCTTGAGCCACCGCGCCCGGCTTTTTTTTTTTTTTTTTTTTTTTTTTTTTTTTTTTTTTTTTTTTTTCAGTTTTTAAGAAAACTTTAAATTAATCATGAATATAGAAAGAAAGGACTGACATTTTTGTACAGCATATAGTACAGTCAGATTTAGCATACTGGAATATACCGATCCTAAGTGACATTGGCTTTCGTCTATTTTCAAATTTCTTTTTATTTCACCTTTATTGGGAATCTTTGTTTCCACCTTACTGTTCTATGCTTCAGTTTTGTCATTTGTAGAGTTGGAATGTGGGATTGAACACTTTATGTTCTAGCCTAGAATTAACACAATAACAGCAATATTATTATCACCCATAAGTTTGGTTTGTGTGGCATTTTACCATTTACAAAGGATTTCCATATGTAGGCAATTAAATTCAATATTCTTGAAAGCCAAAACTGTAATTAACCGTTTTAGAAATAAGAGAAATAAGCTTTCAGTAATTTGTCCAAGTGAGAAAAATTGGTCGGCAGTGGATCTAAGAGTAAAGCTTCAGATCTCTGATTCCACATTTCACGTTCTTTCTACCACACCAGTGTTTTCTTCTCTGGGAAATTAGTGATATATTTATTTTTCTCCATTACTCTATCTCTTTAATGACTTTTTAAATGTCATACTATTCTCTTTCTAAAATGATGCAAAATGTATTATACTTGTGGTTTACCTTTTTGTTATCAGGTTTTTGTTTTTGTTTTTGTTTGAGACAGAGTCTCCCTCTGTCATCAAGGCTGGAGCACAGGAGTGTAATCAGAGCTTACTGGATCCTCAATCTCTTGGGTTCAAATGATCCTCCTGCTTCAGCCTCTCTCTTGAGTACCTGGGATTACAGGCTTGTGCCACCATGCCCAGCTAATTTATTTTTATTTTTAGTAGATATGGGATCTCACTATGTTGCCCAGGCTGGTCTCCAACTCCTGACCTCAAGCAATCCTCCTACATTAGCCTCCCAAAGTACTGGGATTACAGGAGTGAGCCACCATGCCCAGTCTACACATGGTTTATTTCAAGCCGTTTCCAAAGAAAGCCAATTCTACTTTCAAAAAGACACTTCCAATAAACATGTGGGAAACACCTACTGCTGTGTTTAGCACAGTCCTTCTTCACTGAAAACGAGGAGTTTCTAAATTAGGGAAAAGGTGTCAAGATCACCGCTAAGGAGAGGGGATGGCAGGGATTTGAAGAAAGTGAGACTGGGTTGGCACTGTGGTCTGACTCCCAGATTAGCTTTCTAACTCCAGAAAAGCCCAAAGAGCTCTAGAGATTGAAGAGAGACACTAAGAGAGGCGGTTTTGTGACGAGAATGGGACTGGCTTAGAAACCTGATGAACCCGGGTTCACACTCTGCTCCCTCTCCTCTGACAAGCTGAGTAAATGTGCTCAACTTTGCTGACCTCTCAGCGTCTAGGTTTTCTGATTTGCAAAATACCTACCACATATGGCAAGTGGGAGGTTAAAATGCCATAAATGTATAAAAAACACCTAATTCAATGTCAAGAGTGTTGATAATATCTAATAACAAGTGTAATGTGATGCTGTGATGTAAGAAATGTATTATTTGTTGTCGGCTCCCCGGTCCCTTGCACAAAACTCTCATAGAGAGCGGTTCTAGAAGAATCTTTTGTTCTGATATTTGTATTTTGACCCCAGTTCCTGAAAGAGTTCCTAAGACCTTTTAATTTCCTTTATGATAGGAACAATTGACAAAGTTCCTAAATCCCCTGGAATGTTTCGAGTGACAAGAGCAACTTTTGCTCTACTGAAGTGACTCTCAGGGGGCTTCTTGATGGCCTCTGGATGGGGTTGGCTGCCGAGGGAACCGACCGTGTGATCAGAAGGTTGGAACTTTAGGTTCCATCCCCTGGCCTCCGAGGTAGGGAGAAGGACTGAAGATTAAGTTGATCACCAATGGCCAATGATTTAATCAATCATGCCTACATAACCTCTAAAAGACTGGCTATGGGGAGCTTCGGGACAGCTGAACACGTGGAGGTTCCTGGAGGACAGTGCACTCAGAGAGGGCATGGAAGCTCTGCGTCTCTTCTCTCATACCTCACCCTATGCATCTCTTCCACCAGGCTGTTCATCTATATCCTTTGTAATATCCTCGATGATAAATGGCTACATGTTAGTGAAGCGTTTCTCCGAGTTGTATGGACTGCTTTAGCAAACTAATTGAAACCAAGGAGGATATCATGGGAACCCCAAATTACAGCCAGTCAGTCAGAAGTACAGGTCACAACCTGAGACTTGCAATTTGCATCTGAAGTGGGGTGCAGTGTCGTGGGATTGAGCCCTTAACCTGTGGGATCGGATGCTATCTCCGAGTAGCTGATGTCAGAATTGAATTAGAGGACACTCAGCTGGTGTCTGCTGGAAAATTGCTTGGTATGTAGGGAAAAATCCACATCTGGTGTTGGAAGTATTGTATTGAGTGGCTGTGTGAGAGTTCAGGGAAAATAAAAACGTCGTTCTTCTTGCATCTGGTTATACATACAGTTTTGTATGTATACCAGATAGTACAACTGAAACTAGATTATGGAATCTCTGCATCCACTAACAGTTCTGCCATTTAAAACTTATTCTGGATTACGATTTTAAAAATATTTTAATGCTACCAATGTGGTGATATAAACAACGTCAAACTTAACACTTTGACTTGAGAAACCCATACTTGCATTGAACAAATTCATCCATTTAATAAATATTTCCTGAGCATCTACTGGAGCCCAGTGCTGAGGAGCAAGACAAGTATTCTCTCAGCCTTCATGGAGTTTATATATTATTTACACTTATACTTAACTATCTAAATAAATAAAGCATGAACGCACGTTTTAGAAAATCTTGCCATTGATAAGTCAAAATTTACTTTTAACTTTGGTATAAACTTCCCCTGACAACACCAACTCCCACAAGAATAACAAGGCAATGGATATGTTTGGCAGAGCAACTATTTATGTCCTGTCTTCTGTGTTGCCAGGGTGACGGTAGCAATATTGAAAACATTGGAGGTGGTTGTTATTGGCAAGGATCCCAACCTTCATTTCCAAATGGAAGGACTGTGAAAAGCAAAATGTAGGCCGGGATGTGGGCAGTAGACTGGCTATGGCTATACATAAACTGGATGAATGGATTATTGATGATTAACCAAATGTGTATGCTATTCTTGTTCATGTAATACTCATAGGCAATATTTCCTTAATGATATTCAAAAAATATGAAATTTTAATGATTACATCAAATATATATATATATATTTTTAAAAAGCTGTAGCCCTATCATTATATGCTTTCAAAAATTGTGATTTTGTGGCATTTTCCCCATTTTCTCTTCCTCTCCTTTCTTTCTATGGAAAATAATTCAAAGGCATACTGAGCTTTTGTTCCCTCCTCTAAAGAAGAATTGAAATGTTGCCACAGTATAAGTTTGGCTGCTAGAGAATTTTCTTAAACATTGGAATATATATTATAAAGGAAATAAATGATTACATACTAACCCTAAAAAGAAGAAGTCATTTGTTAGGACTGCTACACTGGAATGCACCATGTGCATGCAGACATGCGAGCCAGAGGGAAGCAACTGGTGGTGATTTTTTTTCCCTTGCCAACTTTATTCAGTGAATCTGTGACTCCAAGCCAACTAGCACATTGTTGCTGAATTAATTAAAACAACAACAGACTTCTGGTGAAGAATGCTATTGTTTGACCCTGTCAAACTCCATGTCCTCCTCCCTCTAGTGTGGTGCATTTATGCGCTACAGAGTCAAGAGAGAGGGAGAGAGAAAGACACAGACAGAGACTACATTTCTTAGATTTCTTTGTTGCTGCTGAATTTCTTGATACAAATCAGGTTTTGCCAGTGATATGCGATGCTGTAATATTTGAAAGGCACAAGTAATACAGAGACATTTTATACGTTTTATATAACTTTGTTGTTTGTGATAGTCATATTGATAAGAGGTTTTTCTGCAGTGGAGTTTTAGTGTTTATTTTCTAGCTTGTTTGGTTTTGAAAAACATTTTTTTTCTGAATCGGAGTTTTGTTCTTTATTGCCCAGGCTGGAGTGCAGTGATGCAATCTCGGCTCACTGCAACCTCCCCTTTCCAGGTTCAAGGAAGTCTCCTGTCTCAGTCTCCCAAAGAGCTGAGATTACAGGTGCCCGCCACCACACCGGTTAATTTTTGTATTTTTAGTAGAAATGGGATTTCACTGTGTTGGCCAGGCAGGTCTTGGACTCCTAACCTCAGGCGATCCACCCACCTCTGCCTCCCAAAGTGCAGAGATTACATGTGTGAGCCACTATACCCAGCGGAGAAGCATTTTATAGCTACTGCTCAGGCCAAGCCTGGAGCTCATTTCTCCAACTGTTGCAAAAATTTTTAAATTTTTACTTATTTTATTATTATTGTACTTTAAGTTCTGGGATACATGTGCAGAATGTGCAGGTTTGTTACATAGGTATACATGTGCCATGGTGCTTTGCTGCACCCATCAACCCATCATCTACATTAGGTATTTCTCCTAATGCTTTCCCTCCCCTTGCCAGCCATGCCCTGACAAGCCCTGGTGTGTGATGTTTCCCTCCCTGTGTCCACGTGTTCTCATTGTTCAGCTCCCACTTATGAGTGAGAACATGTGGTGTTTGGTTTTCTGTTCCTGTGTTAGTTTGTTGAGAATGCTGGTTTCTAGCTTCATTCATGTCCCTGCAAAGGACATGAGCTCATTCTTTTTATGGCTGCATAGTATTCCATGGTGTATATGTGCCACATTTTCTTTATCCAGTTTATCATTGATGGGCATTTGAGTTGGTTCCAAATCTTTGCTATTGTGAGTAGTGCTACAATAACCATATATGTGCATGTGTCTTTATAGTAGAATGATTTATAATCCTTTAGGTATATAACCAATAATGGGATTGCTGGGTCAAATGGTATTTCTGGTTCTAGATCCTTGAAGAATTGCCACACTGTCTTCCACAATGGTTGAAGTAATTTACACACCCATCAACAGTGTAAAAGTGTTCCCATTTCTCCACATTCTCTCCAGCATATGTTGTCTCCAGATTTTTTAATGATCACCATTCTCACTGGCATGAGATGGCATCTCAATGTGGTTTTGATTTGGATTTCTCTAATGACCAGTGATGATGAGGTTTTTTTTCATATGTTTGTTGGCCACATAAATGTCTTCTTTGCAGAAGTGTCTGTTCATATCCTTTGCCCACTTTTTGATAGGGTTCATTTTTTTTTTCTTGTAAATTTGTTTAAGTTCCTTGTAGACTCTGGATATTAACCCTTTGTCAGATGGGTAGATTGCAAACATTTTCTCCCATTTTATAGATTGCCTGTTCACTCTGGTAAGAGTTTCTTTTGCTGTACAGAAGCTCTTTAGTTTAATTAGCTCCCATTTGTCAATTTTGGGTTTTGTTGCCAATGCTTTTGGTGTTTTAGCCATGAAGTCCTTGCTATGCCTATGTCCTGAATGGTATTGCCTCAGTTTTCTTCTAGGATTATTGTGGTTTTAGGTCTTAAATTTAAGTCTTTATCTTGAGTTAATTTTTGCATAAGGTGTAAGAAAGGGGTCCAGTTTTAGTTTTCTGAATATGGCTAGCCAGTTTTCCCAGCACCATTTATTAAATAGGGAATCCTTTCTCCATTGCTTGTTTTTGCCAGGATCATATGGTGGTAGATGTGTGGTGTTTTCTGAGGCCTCTGTTCTGTTCCATTGGTCTATATATCTGTTTTGGTTCAAGTACAATGCTGTTTTAGTTACTGTAGCCTTGTAGTATAGTTGGAAGTCAGGTAGCATGATGCCTCCAGCTTTGTTCTTTTTGCTTAGGATTGTCTTCTATATATGGGCTCTTTTTTTTGATTCCATATGAAATTTAAAGTAGCTTTTTTTAATTCTCTGAATAGTCAATGGTAGCTTGATGGGAATAGCATCGAATCTATGTATTATTTTGGTCGGTATGGCCATGTTCACCATATTGATTCTTCTTATTCATGTGCATGGAATATTTTTCCATTTGTTTGTGTCCTCTCTTATTTCCTTGAGCAGTGGTTTGTAGTTTTGCTTGAAGAGGTCCTTCACATCCCTTGTAAGTTGTATTCCTAGGTATTTTAATTCCTTTGTAGCAATTGTGAATGGGGGTTCACTCATGATTTGGCTCTCTATTGTTGGCGTACAGGAATGCTTGTGATTTTTGCACATTGATTGTATCCTGAGACTTGCTGAAATTGCTTATCATCTTAAGGAGTTTTTGGGCTGAGATGATGAAGTTTTTAAAATATACAATCATGTTATCTGTAAACAGAGACAATTTAACTTCCTCTCTTCCTATTTGAATATGCTCGATTTCTTTCTCTTGCCTGATTGCCCTGGACAGAACCTTCAATATTATTCTGAATAGGAGTGGTGAGAGAGGGCATCCTTGTCTTTTGCTGGTTTTCAAAGGGAATGCTTCCAGCTTGTACCCATTCAGTCTGATATTGGCTGTGGGTTTGTCATAAATAGCTCTTATTATTTTGAGATATGTTCCATCAATACCCAGCTTATTGAGAGTTTTTAGCATGAAGGGTTGTTGAATTTTATGAAAGGCCTTTTCTGCATCTATTGAGCGAATCATGTGGTTTTTGTCACTGTTCTGTTTATATGATGGATTACATTTATTGATTTGCATATGTCAAACCAGCTTTGCATCCCAGGGATGAAGCCAACTTGATCGTGGTGGATAAGCTTTTTAAAGTGCTGCTGGATTTTGTTTGCCAGTATTTTATTGGGGATTTTTGCATCAATGTTCATCAGGGATATTGGCCTAAAATCTTCTTTTTGTGTGTGTGTCCTCTGCCAGGTTTTGGTATCAGAATGATGTTGACCTCATAAAATGAGTTAGGGAGGAGTCCTTCTTTTTCTATTATTTGGAACAGGTTCAGAAGGAATGGTATCATCTCTTTGTAACTCTGGTAGAATTCAGATGATAATCCATCTGAACCTGGGCCTGGTGGTGACAAAATCTCTCAGGATTTGCTTGTCTGTAAAGGATTTTATTTCTCCTTCTCTCATGAAGCTTAGTTTGTCTAGATATGAAATTCTGGGTTGAAAATTCTTTTCTTAAGAATGAAGATTGTCCCCCACTCTCTTCTGGATTGTAGGGTTTCTGCAGAAAGATCTGCTGTTAGTCTTTTGGGCTTCCCTTTGTGGGTAGCCCAACTTTTCTCTATGGCTGTGCTTAACATTTTTTCCTTCATTTCAACCTTGGTGAATGCGATGATTATGTGTCTTGGGTTTGTTCTGTTCGAGGAGTATCTTCGGTGTTCTGTGTAATTCCGGAATTTGAATGTTGGCCTGTCTTGCTAGGTTGGGGAAGTTCTCCTAGATAATATCCTGAAGTGTGTATTCCAACTTGGTTCCATTCTCCCCATCACTTTCCGGTACGCTAAACAATTGTAGGCTTGGTCTTTTCACATAGTCCCACATTTCTTAAAGGCTTTGGTTGTTCCTTTTCGTTCTTTTTTCTCTAATCTTGTCTTCATGCTTTATGTCATTCAGTTGATCTTCAATCTCAATATCCTTTCTTCCACTTGACTGATTTGTCTATTGATAGTTGTGTACGCATCATGAAGTTCTTGTGCTGTGTTTTTCAGCTGTATCAGACCATTTACGTCCTTCTCTAAACTGTTTATTCTAGTTAGCAGTTCCTGTAACCTTTTGTGAAGGTTCTTAGCTTCCTTGTTGCAATCATTTTTTAATTACCCAATGTTTTAAATCACTCTCTGCTCCAAATACCTAAAGTAGTTTTAGTTTTCTGTACTAAACTTTGTCTGATGTGTATCTCATGTCCTTCTCTACTTAAAAACTTCAATCCTTACCCACTACTTGTGGAAAGTATCCAAATTATTATCATGATATTAATGGATCTATATAGTGATAAAATGTTATAATTATAGAAGTACCATTTATTTTTCCATACAATTCACTCAGCTTTCCTGAAAATTTGTTTTCTCATAATCCAGTATATTTAGTTTACATACATGTTCTTACACTTCTCTCCTCTATAACTTGTTTGTTAAAATTTGTCTGCCTTCAAATTCTTACTCTCATTCTCCTCTCTTATGACAAAGCTCCTATGATCCTCCAATCAGAATTGATCTATTTCTCAGTTAAACTAATCTAGCATTTTTGTTTCTTTAGGATCATGTGAACCTATTCCACACTATTCAACTTCAACTGGACATTGATGACTATCTTTCCTAATGTGCTTCATTAAGTACTGAACCCAATGATATGTCAGTACTCAAAATATATACTGAGTACTGAACCATGGGTCAATCATTGTGCTAGGCACTGGAGTGAGGTATAAAAACATAATTCCTGTCTTAATGAAGCTTATATCCTAGTAGGGTTTAAGTAATCATTAAACAAATCAACCCTAAATATAAAAAATGTCAACTGATCAGTTTGATAAAGAGAAGCATGTGTTATGCTCCTATTACAGGAGAATTTATCTGGTTTGAGGGTTCAGGAAAGCCACCTATAAAAGTGACACTTGAGGTGATGTTTAAAGGATGAGCAGATGTTAAATGTGATGGGGAGGAATACTGGTGACATGATGTGTTGGTATGTCTGTTGCTAAACTGGCAACTAGTAAGGGAATGGAGCCCCTGTTCCTTATACAGGGAGCATTAGTAGCTGAGAGATTCACATGGAGTTTCCCCCTCACTTTACTTAGGAGATGGAGAAAGCACCCTGGGAATAGGGAATTACCCTCATCAAAGAACACACTTTCCTTTCCATAGGAGCTCACCACACCCATGCCTTTGAGTGTGTTTTTTCTACCCCCAGTTTTACACACACACACACACACACACACACACACACACACGAAAGGATAATTGGATTAACTATGAGCAAAATAACAACAAAATATAATACATTTATTGAATATATACCAGGGTCTAGGCACATTTCTATTTATTTACACCTATGTTGTCATTTAATCTGCACAATCACCCTATGGAGCATTTTTTTTTTTTTTTAAGATACTAAAGCACAGAAAATACCAAGATTACAAAATGCTGATATAAGCACCATTGAACATTTACCATGGATTAAATACAACTGTTATAAACACTATTTTTATAGTTATTATTCTCATTTTAGTGAGGGACAGGGAAATGAAGTGACTTGTTTATGGTTACATAGCTAGTGTGGCCAGACCAGCATCTGAACCAGGCTGATTCAGTACAGCACCTGTGCCATTAACCACTCTGTTGCTTTCTAGAACTGGTTCTGACCCTGCTTAGTAAATCATGAAGGGAGGCTTCTGACCTCCATTTTGGGGGTGTCTCTTTAGAAAGTGGGTGCTTAGAACCACATTGTTCACAGCTTTGAGTTCTAATCACTAATTTTGGGAAACAAAATATTCGTACTCAGCATTCTATTATGTATGAGCCATCATTCAACACATTTCTGGATTTTTGTCTTTTCCAGAGTAATATATGCTGATAAATGCACGCTACAGAATATTAAAAACATTTAAAATATGGTTAGGAATAAGTGTTTATGAATGTATTATTTTTGATAATTACGGAATTACTAACTTCCATTAATTTGGATTGGTGAGAATGAACTGTAGTAAAAAGATATAGTTACATGTAAATATATATATTCATCAAGAATGAATGAGTAAATATCACCGACATCATTTTGCTGATAAGAAGATCAGCATAATGAATAACATTTCTGTTATAGATGTGCCTTGTAGAAAAATAATCTTGCCACATTCTTATAGATTCCTTTGTCATTATGTGAAAAACGTAGAAGCAGTGTGGGTTTAAACAGATCGTGAACTGAATTCTAAGAAAGGACTTCCCTAAGGAAACATAAGGGTGTCAGTAACACCTCGAAACCCTATGCAAAATTTGTGCTAATTTGTGTACAATTGTTTTGCTGGGAGAAACAGTTCATTCCTTTAACTAAGTTTCTGGAATGGTTCCCCCAAAAGGTTAAGAAATGCTGATGCAACATAGCGAAATACTTATCAACACTAAACAAATCTAAAACAATATATTCATTTATAAGAAGAGCATTCATCATTCTCTATTAAATGAAAAAAATCATAATGTATAAAGATAGACTAGATAGAGCATTAAAATAAGCACTGATTTACACACCTTTGTTATGAATGAAGTTAAGATGGGCCTCAGGCAGATTGATCCTGTGGAACTGATTTTCTGGCAGCAAAATTTTCCCTGTGTCAGCAGTTTATTTTTGCTTTTTCCTTTATTGTTATATCTTTTTATTTGAGGCGATTTCAAGTGAGATAAAGTTCTGAGATCTAATTTTTATTAAGGTTAAATGTTCATTTTCAGGTTAAATGTTAAATTAAAAATCCTGAAATCTGTTACATACCCCCGCAAATCTAATTTTCAGAAGCTACAATTATTGAAGTCTCGTCAAGGTGGAGATATTATAGTAGAATAATCTGATGGATCGTCATCTTCATAGCACAAAATTGATACTTATTGCTTAGGCAATGTTAAATGTTTCATTTATAATCATATTGTTGGTTTATGAGATTATTTTGTCATCTAATTTGTATGAGTGAGGAAAAATAAATTTGTCTTAGAATCAAAAGCAAAAATGTAAAAGTAATATATACATATACATAAGGAACACATTGTAATTTTAATACATGATATAACATTAATGCGAAACTTCGAAGATGACACTCATTAATGAAATTTCAGAAAAACAGACCAATTGGACAATGCACCATAGTAGAGAGAATATATTTGTCTTATTTCTATTTATGAATAATTTGAATAATATAATACTCAAAATGTCTTTTTGTTTTTTTCCATACAAAGTTTAGGATTTCTTTTCTGTGAAGAATGTCATTGGGATTTTGGTTGGAATTGCATTGTATCTGAAGATTGCTTGGGTAGCATAGACATTTTAACAATATTAATTCTTCTAATCCATGAGCAGGGGATAGCTTTCCATTTATTAATATCATCTTTAATTTCCTTTATCAATGTTTTATAGTTTTCATTGTAGAGATAATTCACTTCTTTGGTTAAATTTATTAATAGGTATTGTATTATGTTGTAGCTATTGAAAATGGGATTTCTTACTTGGTTTCTTTTTCAGATATTTTATTGTTGCATATACAAATACTACTAATTTTTGTATGTTGATTTCGTGTTCTGCAACTGTATTGAATTTATTAGTTCTAACAGTCCCTTGGTGGAGTCTGTAGGGTTTTGTATACATAAGATCATGTCATCTGCAAACAGGAACGCTTTTACTTGCTCCTTTCCAATTTGAATGCCCTCTATTTCTTTCTCTTGCCTAACCGCTCTGTCTAGGAGTTTCAGTACTATCTTAAATAGAAGTGGTGAAAGTAGGCAACCTTGTCTTCTTCCCAATTTTAGAGAAAAAGCTTTCAACTTTTCCCTGTTCAGTGTGATGTTAACTGTGGGTTTGCTGTATATGGCCTTTACTGTGTTGAGATATGTTCCTTCTACATATAATTTGTTAAGGATTTTTACCATGAAGTCATGTTGAATTTTATTGAATGCTTTTTCTGTGTCTATGGAGATGATGATATAATGTTTGTACTTCATTCTATTAATGTTAGGTAATGCAAATCAATCTTTATTGATTTGCGTATGTTGAGCCAGCTTTGCATCCCCAGGATAAATCCCTCTTTAACATAATGAATGGTCTTTTTGATGTGCTGTTGAATTCACTTTGCTAGTATTTTGTTGATGTTCATCAGGGATATTGTTTCCTGTAGTTTGCTATTTTTGTTGTGTCCTTGTCTGGTTTTGGTATCAGGGGAACTTATTTTTTACATCGACAGATGAAATTATATATATTTACCATGTACAACATGATGCTTTGAAGTATATATATACATTGCGGAATGACTACCTTTGGCTAACTAACATATGCATTATCTCACATAGTTATCATTTTTGTATATACACGAATATATTATCTATATTTGAATAATATAGATAATATATACATATTTCAAAATAAAATCTAAGATGTGTTTTTTTTAGCAAAACTTATTTCTACCAAAAGCATTTCAATTAGTATCATTCAAACATTTTTCTGAGGGGAAAAAAAGGTCTCAAGCTTTAAATGCTGAAAGCAGTGAGACTATTTTATTCTATAATTTTCTTTCTTTTTAAAGACACCAGACAGATGTGTTTCATTTTTTTAAAAAAAACCTTTCATCAGAAAGTCTGATTAAATTCAATATTAACTCAAACTCTTAAAATTTTTCTGGAAAAGTCAGCAGGGTACATCACAGAAAAGCAGGCAGCTGCTGACAATTCTTTGGTGGAAAAACAAGTTGCAGAGTTGCCAAGCTGCCCAAATGATTCTCAAGCCACGTTGGTTTTTCAAAAATAGGTTTTAAGATATATCAGAGAAACTATGCAATACAAAAATTTACCAATGACGTATATAGCAAAAGCCAAATATGACAATACACATGAATAATCTATAAAATAAGCCTTTAAATTCCAGAAAACTAAAATGGGGAGAGCTTACTGAAGGGTAACATGCGTAAAATAAGGCCTAACAGCAAGGAACAATTTTAAACATTTTCCCAATGACTGACAAGCTTCAAAACGACAGCATAGGTAAATGATTAACATGTAGTTTTTCTTTTTTCCAAGCCAATTCAGTTCTATATAGATAAATCTGGTTACCAATCAATCCATATATAGAATAATTTTTTTCTACTCAATTATTACCATTTTTTATTTTTCACCTTTTCCTAATTTTCTCTAGCAATATTTTTCCTTTGGTTTAATCAGTTGAACTCTTATTGGAATAGCACTTGGGAAATGCAGTTCTAGAAAAGGCAAATGTTTAACCGAGGTGCTTGACGAAGTGAAGCGTCTACTCTCAATATGACAATATCTCCCATGTTCATCAGTAGGTTAATGGCTGCTCTTGGCTAGATCACGTGACCCTGCATGATACTGGAATGCTCCCTGGTGAGGTACTACAGAGCTATGTGCACAAACACCTACCCATTTAAGCTTTCAACAAACACAAGGCATCATTTTAAACCATTTCAGTAGAATAAATTAAAAATACTGCATTTCTATTGGCCTGCTTTCCTTCTTGATCTGGCTTGGAGTTCTGCTTGTGACATAGAAGACACAATAAATTACTGACTACTCCAAGCTCTTTAGACTTCAGCACTTCTTGTTCTTCAAGCCTCTGCTCCACCCCTTTTTTTTTTTTTTTTTTTTTTTTTTTGCAGTAATAGAGGCATTCTTCATTAGCATCGTCACTGTTACGGGGGCCAACACCTCCAGGAACTGGAGTGATATAACCAGCTATTTGTCTGACTCCTTCAAAATCCACATCTCCAACCAATTAGGTTTGACAGTCTCAGGATTGTGAACTCTATTTATTCTCAGATCAAGGACTGCTGCTCCTTCCTTGATGATACCTGCTGTGATCAGATTTGGAATGCTGGCAGCAGATATTACAGTATCTGCAAGAATCGTATGTTTCTTCAGCTGCTCTTTGGGAGTAAATTGATGAGATACTGTAACAGTGACATCACCCTCGGGACCTTCATGGACCCACTCTGCATGCAGTAACATTGCAATGTGCATTCCAACATTTTTTGACCTAGCCACAACCACATTCTTCCCTAGGGTAGGAATGCCAGTTTGCTTAATTATTTCCCATGGGGTAGCCCATAACATGGAATACTGATCCAAACATATTCGCCTTGCATTAATTACATGAAAGCCATCAACATCCCTGTCTGGAGAAACAGCATTGCAGATCTTTCTCTTATTAATGTACTCTGAAAGAGGCAGCTGAATAAGGAGGCTATCTACAATATCATTATTATTCAGTTTATTGAGTAAACTCAACAATTCTTCCTCTGAAATTGAAGCTGGTTTCACAATTGTCTCACTGTTGATTCCCACATCTGCAGCTGCCCTGGTTTTGCTGAGGATATAGGAGTGACTTGCAGGATTCTCACTGACCCGGGTCATGCTCAGGTGTGGTCATTTGTTACTGGAATAACACCCACTCTCTCACCTCCTACTTGTTGCGTGATCTGCTGGGCCAGTTTCCTTCTAGAAATGACTACAGTGAGGTGGAAGGGGTGCGGGGGGAGGGAGCAGCTACCCGAAGGCTGCAGCAGGGCAGCCAACAAGGGCTTGAGAAAGTGCCCCGGTGACCCTGCCAGGAGGGCTATTCTGTAATTTTCTGTCAGACCTTCAAAGTATTTTTACTATCTTTCTTGTCTTTTAGTAGTTATGAATATTTTCTTGATCATTACTGATTTTTATTTCCTATATTGTGGCAGAAATTTTTATTCTTATATATGGATTTTTGCATTTTCAGGTTAAAATCTTATTTGGTGAAATCTCTTTTTTTTTTTTTTTTTTTTTTTTTTTTTGCCCCCAGAGTTAAGCACAAAAGGGGAAAGATCAGTCTATAATAGAACGATGTAGTGAAACCTTAGCAGAAAAATATCTGGCAGTAGAAGCAGAGAGGTGCCTCCCTGGGAGCTAAAGGTTATGTTTTCTCTCCAAGCTATCTATTCTCCATCACTAATGGAGTTGAAAAAACTTTAAAAAAATGTTTGCTACGTTTTTCAAATCAAATTATGTATATCTACACTAGTGAACACAGGCACTTATGATATGCAGTTAAAGTATTTTATTTAATAGTTCCTTCCTATTGGAATATTGATTCCATGGATAATTTAAGGGGTGCAATAAGATCTTAAATACTTCTGTCTCCTTTTTCTCAGATCCATTCTCCTATTGTGAAATTAGGAAAACAGAGCTTTCAGGACTTTCCCATGTCCATTCATCTATCTACTTAAACATTTTAATTCAATAATATTTTTAGTGTTATTTATTCATGAATTTTTTTATTTAACAGATATTTCTTACTTTCTCCCGCCTGATACTATGCCTATTTCTGGGGAGACAATAAGGAGAAACAGGGAATCCCTGCCTTCATGGAACTTAGAATCTATACACGGAGACAGATATTGTGATTATCACTTAACAATTATAACCCCTGTTACATTGTGATTAATGGTACAAGCAGAAGTGTTTGGTAGTTTGGTTGAGGAATCTGAGGTCGAATGGAGGTTAGTAAGGGAAAGAGAAAAGCAAAGCATGTGAAAAGCTGTGTGGTGGAAAGTTTGGAGGTCTGAAGACAGCAAGGCTGAAACAGAGCGTGAGACATGTGGCGCACAATGAGGATAAAAAGGTTTGAAGACCTCAGACAGGGCCTTACTAGCTACATTGTTTTTCATTTTGTCCAACTGTTTTCCTCTTGATCCCGTATAATAATGGAAAAACACTGAAGCATTCAGCAATCTAGAAACATTGCTTGACTTGTATTTTGAGGAGATCACCTAGCTGCATTTTTGAGAATATTGGAGAGACACCAAAGGCGGTTATGGGAGAAGTTAAAAATCTGTTGCACTAGTTCATGGGAGAGGGGATGGTATTGTGGATCAGGGTACTATGATGGAGAAACAAAGAAATGATTGCAATCAAGAGGCTACTATTAGCAGCAGAAAATGGACTTCGTTGGCAAATTGGAAAGGGTGGCGAGATAAAAAAAAATGGTCAAAGATAACCGCTACTTAGATGGACAGTTATGCATGTTAAAATGTGTTACACTCAAAGAGGGGATACGATCGTCATCAGGTTGGTTTTGAAAATAAAATGTACCTAAGTGTTATCAGCAATCCAAGAGGAGATGCCAAGTTGGCAGCTGGATGTTTGGGTTTTGAATTAGATATATAAATTTCTGAGATATGTGCATATAGAAGAAAACGAATCATCATGTATTAAATGAGATTGATTAGGGGAAAAAATATACAATGAGAAGTCTCAGGAGCTACCCTTGATTAACTCCAATATTAAATGGCCAAATTTAAGCACAAATCCATGTTTTATTTGGCCCATAAAAGAAATGTTCTTGAAAGAATTGGTTGGTAGCGTTTACATAATGGGAGATTACACATAAAATTCCATGTTCCTAGCTTCTCTTGAAAACCAGAAGCTATGACCATATAGATGTGGTATTCTAACTGAACCACAGGTGGCCACAGTGGAGCAGCAGCTTAACCTCCGTTAGACAGATGCAGCATGCATTTTGCAGTTATTCACAATTTCCGCCACTCCCTACTCTCCATCACCTCTCTGGTGGGCTGCCATTTGCTGTCATAACTTGTGTTGGAGTTTTCCAAAAGCCTAATGCCATTACCTGTCTGCCCTCTTGCATGTATTCAAATTTGTGGACTCTGCATAGACTTTAAACTCTTCTAAAGTCTAGTGGGCAATAAATACCTATAAACATATACTTATTGTATGCTGTGATAAGAACTCAAGTAGACACTTACTGAAAGTTCATGGGTAACAGAGGAGAAAGTCAACTGCTCTGCCTGGAAAAATATCCGGCCCTGAATGATGACTTTTTGTTGTTGGTTTTATTTTGCTTTATTTTAAGAGAAAAATGGGAATAAAATTCTGAGAAAACAGAATTTCGTAAAGTGATAGATGTTTCCTGGGAGTCAATTAGAAATTTGACGTATGGGAGAGGACAGAGCAAATTTGGGAAGAAGGTCAAGATGGATTCCGAAAGATATTTTATGACAGAATGAAACACAAATTCCATCCTTTAAGCACTAGAGAGCCATGGGGGAAAAATAAAAGTTGTGAAGTGACTCTCTTATGGGTAATCTTCGCTCTGTTTTATCTGTTTACAAGATAAGAATGCATCTTAAATGTTTACAGGGCTAAGAATGTTTTTAATCATTTTATACAGCCACTCACCTACTTTGTGTTGTGTGTTAAAGACAAACTTACTTCAGTTCAGATACCAGTAATTTGTTCTGTACTTTTCATATTGATTCTTAGAAGCAGACTATTCCTTTGGAAAAGAACTTTTGTTAATCTAAAGGCCATTTAGTCATTCATACCAGTAAACTTCCTTCTCCAGTTTAACTCCCAAGTTTACAATTTTTTAGCCTCTAGAAACCAAATCTTTTCTATTTATCCAAGTCTCTACTCAAATAATTCAGAGAACTATTAAATAATTATTATTTAATAATTATAATAGATATTTAATATTTATAAACTAATGTATTTCTGTGAGATAATATTTATCCTGATTAACAAATTAAAATTCTAAGTTCTTCAAAAATATTAGGCCCATAAATGCATATCATTACCTATTTTATTAAGACAAACTAATTTTAGCTTCTAAAAATAAGATGTAGACATTGATAGAATTGGAAAATAAAATGTAATGGCACAAGGGCAAATGCCAGTTTTTGAATTATATATAGTGATGATTCATGGGCCTGACCATAAATCTTAAATAATGGAGCACATTAATCTTGAGAGATTGTCACAAGCATATGGAACCTTCAGGTGATGTAGTGACTAATGACTATTCGTAGGCCAAAGTGAAATCCCAGCTTAACACCTAGGTTCACGTATGTGTGTACATGATAAAAGCTGTATCATTGGAGATTTTTCGTTTACTTTGTTTTTGTCATTATTATTATTGTTATTTAATCTAATTTGTGAGCTTCTGAAGAGAAAACCAGTGCTGAGTAAATCAGATATCTAGTAATCCATTTATTTAAAAGATACGTTTTTTTCCCAAAAGAAAGTGACCATGTTCCAAATTACAAGCCTATGTGTATATGCCTCTGTATATGTGTGTGTGTTTGCATACATTTGTGTGTGTGTAAATAGACAGACAGTACACCTAGTAGTCTCTAGTGCTATTGCGGACATTTGAACCAGTTTTTTTGTGGTAGTTTATTTTTAATATACAGAGGGTTTTTTTTTTGTTGTTGTTGTTGTTTTAAGGAATGCTTAACAAAATAAAGCTGGCTGGATAAATAGAGAAAAGGACACGGGAAGATATAATCTGACACAGTACCTCCAGATTTGGGCTGGATGGCTAACTAAGAGTTATTTTAGATATTAAACATAGAGGGTTAGACCTAATATGGAGATACTGTTAATGAATTTTGAGGAAGAGAACTAATTTAAATCCTTCTGTCTCTGTAGCGCTCTTATATTGCTAGCACAGAGAGCCCACATTTAAAAGCTGATGGAGTATTTTTCCTTTAGGAAGTTAGCTATAGGGTATATATTGACTGCGTGAAACAACAGTGCTCAAACCAGAGGGAAAGGAAAAACATCCCTGCCCAAAAGCAAGAGAAAACTACAATATGTGAAGATCCCTGCTGTGCTTTTCTGTTCCCTGTAAAACGGAATGATAGAAAGCCGCCTGGTTTTTGTTTCAGCAACTCCACTGGATCCCTCTTGCACAAAGCTTTCAATATCAGGACAGACGTGGGGGACCTCACTTCTAACAATTCCTTCAGGATCACTCTTCTTGCTAAACCAGTCAGGTTATTTTTAGGTCTTAAGAGCAAGGGTTCCAGGTGAGGAACAAAACAGACTGAAGGGTGAGACTGTGGGGAGATTTCAAATTCAGCCACTGAAAGCTCACGAAATACAGGCACTTATGTACAACCCCTCCTATATTTAATTCATTTTAAATATAGTTTTATGCATTTTGCTTAAAAATAGAATCAATCTTCTATTTTTAGAGTAGTTTTGTATGCAGAAAAAGAAAGGGGACAAATTTAGAAAACAATGACCCTCCCTAACAACAACAAAAAAGCCAAGATATTATAGTGGGTTGTAAGCCTCACATCTATCAGATTTAATTTTTTCTCCTAAGAGGAAGTCAGACAATTCTGACAGCCTAAGCCTAGATTATCTTTGGCCTTAGACCATTTTCCTCTATGCGTCTGCAATTTGATTCTTGTTGATTTCTCCCAGGGATTTTTTTCCAGATGAATAATTAATTAGAATCCATGTCAATTTTCCATGGTCATTGAATACTGTCAAAATCTTCCTAGAATAAAACTTGTGATTTGTACAATGTGAATTGTTACATATTCTACTTTCCTTGCAGTTTGAAGGTTGTCTATATCCATGTGAGATTTGTCATTAAAAACTCAAGTTAGTTGTCTAAGTATAATCCCTGATACACTTTCCTTGTTAAAATCTCCCTTTTGTCACTTCAGTACCTCCGGAAACTTTTATTGTAGCTTGAACAGTTTGGATTTTATTGTTTTACTATGATTCAGTGACCATTTAGCACCCATGATACATTAGATTATAAAAATATGTAGCTATTGTCTGCTTTTATAAAATTTAAAATTTTTATTTGATGGATACATTCTAGGATTTTTTTTTTTTTTTTTACTAGAAAATAGTGATACAGTTTGGCTATACGTCTCCACCCAAATCTTATCCTGAATTGTAATCCCCAGGAGTTGAGGGAGGAACCTGATGGGAGGTGATTGGATTATGGGGGCAGTTTCCTCCACGCTATTCTTGTGATGGTTCTCACAAGATCTGATGGTTTTATCAGTGTTTGGCAAGTTCTTCCTACACTCTTGTCTCTGTCTTTCCTGCTGCCTTGTGAAGAAGGTGTCTGCTTTCCCTTCAGCCGTGATTGTGAATTTCCTGAAGCCTTTCCAGCCATGTGGTCAATTAAACCTATTTCCTTTACGAATTACCCAGTCTTGGGTATTTCTGTATAGCAGTGTGAGAACAGACTAATACAAACAGCATGTAAATAAATGATTGTAAAAATAATTAAATCAAATAATTAGAAAATAGAGATACAAAAACCCACTTATGATTCTTGTTCTAAAATACAAAGGATGAATCTCTAACTTTCCCCAGTACTCTTAACAAATTTTTATCATTTGTACACTAAAAATAATTGTATATACCCAAAGGATTATAAATCATTCTATTATAAGGACATGTTCATAGTGGCACTGCTTACAATAGCAAAGACCTGGAACCAACCCAAATGCCCATCGATGATAGACTAGATAAGGAAAATGTGGCACATATACACCATGGAATACTATGCAGCCATAAGAAACGATGAGTTCATGTTCTTTGTAGGGACATGGATGAATCTGGAAACCATCATTCTCAGCAAACTGACACAAGAACAGAAAATCACACACCACATGTTCTCACTCATAGGCAGGTGTTGAACAATGAGAACACATGGACACAGGCAGGGGAGCATCACACACTGGGGTCTGTTGGGGGGGGTTCAAAGGAGAGACAGTGGGATAGGGGTCGGGAAGTCAGGGAGGGATAACATGGGGAGAAATGCCAGAGGTGGGTGACAGGAGGGTGGAGGCAGCAAACCACATTGCCGTGTGTGCACCTATGCAACAGTCCTGCATGATCTGCACATGTACCCCAGAACCTCAAGTACAATAAAAATAAAAATAAAAATAAAAAAGTAATTGTATTCGCAGCTAACATATTCTATAAATTTTTCAAAAGTTTTCTTTCTCTAAGAAACTTTTCAAAATGTCTCATTTTTCCAATTATTATTTTTTATTTTGACTTGTAATGTGTTTAAGGTTTTAAATTCTTCCTTAGATAAGAAACTAAAATCAATTTCATTAAGGGTTCAATCAGTTTGAATATGAAATTTTCTATAATTCATTTCATCCTTATCTCACAATTTTTTCCACTTTCATTTCACTGAAAAACTGTATAATATTACTGACTTGGGTTCAGTTAGCTCAACAAAATATATAAAAATTCTTATATCTTTTCTTATATATATTATATATTCTTATATTTATTATATTGTTTGATTTTTCTTATATTGTTCTGTTTATTTCTCAAATGTATTAATACAGATGACAGCCATGATACTAGATAAAATGTTGTAATATTTACTTGGAATTCACAATCCTCTACTCTCTATTATCTTTTCCATTTTCCTTAATCTGTAACATCTATTTCTCATTTTCCCACACTAATAAACATTGGAGACAGATTTAGTATGCTTTTGTCCTAAATTCTATATATATGCACCTTCTTCTCCACCACTTCCTGCTCTTATTCTTCTCATGTTTTCATCTAAGATAGCCTTTCCTTTCCTCAATATAATCCATTAAGTTTTCCTTATGTCATCAACCTGAGGAAATAGCTCCATATCTAAACTGTCATAGCAACTATTCAGTAAGTAAGTTAATTCGATCATTCTTTGATTTAACAAGATTTCTTGAGCACCTATTATGTGTCAGACACTTTTTTAAATACTGCAAATTCAACAATGAATAAATAGAAACACATCCATGTTTTGGGCCAGTTGCAGTGGCTCATGCCCTGTAATCCCAGCACTTTGGGACGCAGAGGGAGGTGGATCACTTGACGTCAGGAGTTCAAGACCAGCCTGGCCAACATGGTGAAACACTATCTCTACTAAAAATAGAAAAGTTATCCAGGCATTATGGTGCACACCTGCTGTCCCAGTTGCTTGGGAGGCTGAGGCAGGAGAATTGCTTGAACCTGGGAGGTAGAGGTTGCAGTGAATTGAGATTGCACCACTGCACTCTGGCTTGGGTGACAAAGTCAGACTCTTTCTCAAAAAAAAAAAAAAAAAAAAAAAAAAAAGAAAGAAAGAAAAGAAAATGAAACTTATATTGTAATGAGTTAGACATATCATAAAACAGACACATAACTATGTAATTGAAAAGAGATAATAGAAATAAAGTAAATGAAGGTGATAGAACATGAGCTTTAGTACGTGGTGGGGGGAGTTGCTCCTAGTGTCTTTTTTTCCCTCTTCTTTTCTGTCAAATTCTACCTTCCTAAATGCATGATTATTTTGGATTGGATGCCAGATTACTTATGAAGAGTTGTACAAATAATTTGAGGCTGTGACTATAGTCCTGGTGATGGCTAGCCTGTTTTCATTCCACTGTTACTGAAAGATTAGGAGTGCTTTTGGGTTCTAGAAAAAAAGTCTCAATAAGTCTTGAACTTCAGTTTTTCCTCCCCAGCCTTGTGAGGCAGCCAAGATTTCTGCTCAGCTACCACTTGTGGAGTTAGTTGCCATGTGATGTGCACTATTTTGGGAAGTGGAATGAGCAGTGGATGAGGGGAGCTTTTAAATACGGAGGTCAGAAAAGGCCTCTGACCTGTGCCTGCTATGCTAATGCAGCTTGTTAATTTTTAAGCAAAGACAGTGATCCATGGGATCCTGCCGGGGCGCTGCGGCTTTCTTGAAGGATTCATGCTTCTTCGGCAAAGTCTTGATCGTTGAGAGGATGGTCATTTCACTCCTGCAGCATGGACTCTTTGTGGTCTGCTCAGGCTTCTTGGTTAGATGTTATATGCAGGAATTCCCATTGCATTTTGGGTTTCCTTCACTATCTGGTGTACCTGCTCCTAGTTGGAACCTATGTAAGGGGAGGTGAAAACAAACTTTCTCCTTTACCCTGGTGTTTCCTTTCCTTCCTCCTCACACAGTTTCCCAGAAGTGGAAGGGACAGACATTACTCTTCCCTGAAACAATCTTCTCTATCACGGAGCAGTACTTGAGGCTCTGTACTTGAGGTATTGGGAGAGGGCTATGGAGGAATCCTCAGTGCTGGATCTTCTGATTTCTTTAGTAAACCACCTTATTAAAAAGTCAGGTGGACTACGACCTTGGAAAAGAAGATACTTTTTTTCTTTTTCTTTTCCTTTATCTTTCTTTTCTTCTTTTTTTGTTTTGTTTGAGACGGAGTCTTGCTCTGTCACCTAGGCTGGAATGCAGTGGCATGCTCTTGGCTCACTGCAACCTCCACCTCCTGGGTTCAAGTGATTCTCCTGCCTCAGCCTCTTGAGTAGCTGAGATTACAGGCCGCCTGCCACTGCACCCAGCTAATTTTTGTATATTTTGTAGAGATGAGGTTTCACCATATTGGCCAGGCCGGTCTCGAACTCCTGCCCTCAAGTGATCCACCTGCCTCGGCCTCCCAATGTGCTGGGATTACAGGCATGAGGCACCGTGCCTGGCCAGAAGATACATTTTTACCCATTCCCTCCAGCCCCTTTGCTCTTGAGTGACAGTCCTTCAGGCCTGGCTTTAGAGATGGGAGACCACAAACAGAACCTTTTTGAATGGAGGAAATTAAAACATATCAGTTTATCCTTTACGTAATATTAATCCTGACAAACTGGAGAAATGTTCCTGCTGAATAATATCCTCTTAAATGTGACTCCTTAGGCTTGATCTGATTGTGACATTTCTACTAAGGAAATTGTTTCACCACTTAAATCCCAATAACCTATATGAGAATCTTGTTTCACCGCCACCAAAGGTCAGTCAGAATGCAATAGTTTAAAATGAGTCATCATCTATTAAGTATTCTAAAGAGAAGTGCTTATTATAACATTTGCTTTTTTTAAAACTTTGATCCAAAATACTTTGTCAACCCCAGTAAGTATACCTTGCCACATGGGGAACGGTGTCTTCTACTAACTGGTTTTGTTTCCTAGATTTGCACAAACGCTAGTACTAGGTAACTGAGCAGAGTATTGATGTAGAAAGTAGACTCCCCACACATGTTCTTCAGATTTTAATTACAACAACGTTTATCCACTCTAGTGCAATATTAATCCCTCCATCATCAAGTATTTATTGAGTTTAAACTCACATAACTGCAAATGAGGAGATAAAAAAGCATACACAGATGTGGGCATGGAATAGACTACCAGTAAAGGCACATTTGGGAAACTGGGCAGTGAGACTTGGGGGCTAATTGTGCTAGGTAATAAGAATCGTGAAGTTCAATGACTTCTGGGAAAGAGGCACTCCTCCATGTTACATTAAGTACATGGGCTTTGGAGACAGTCTGCTGGGCTCAAATGCCATCTCTGTCATTTACTGCTTATGTGACTTTGGGCATCACAAAAGATCCACTGTTACACTAGAGATGCTGTCATAGTGGATAATGTCCTTGTAAATGTGACTCCTTAGGATTGATCTGATTATGCATCTGCACTCAGGAGATTTTTCTCACCAATTAAATCTTAATAACTTCTGTGAAAATCTAGCTCCAGTGCAGACTTTTATTTCTTTAATTTCTCTACATCCTCCAGCTCTCTAACTGACAAAATGGAGATAATGATAATGCTTTCCTTATTGGATTATTAGAAAGATGAAATGAATCAATGTTGGCAAAGCATTTAGAACAGTGCCTGAAACATATTACATACTATGTAAATACAAATCAATGCATTACCAGGAGCTGCTATTTTTCTATTAAATCCCCAGTGTTGTATAAAACACTTCTTAATTCCATAGCGGAAAAAGCATAAGTGTTTGCAGAGCTAAAAAACAATGTACAGAATACATACAATTTCCTTGATAATAGACAGCTATAGAAAGTGTACGGTTCATATTGAAGGAATGCAAGCTTACTTAAATTCTGGCAGTGCAGATATGCATAGCTACATATAGAACAGACAAAAATTCTGTATAAATAGTCCAGACTGCAAACAATTGTCTCTCCAACTGACAGTAAATGCCATGGCATAAAAAGCAAGCATTCTTATATAGACAGAGCAGGAGATGATCCTTTGGGACTAAAAAGAGACCAGTAAGTGATGCAGAGAAAGATGAAGGAAGATTGAAATCTGAGTAGGAATATCATGAAGGGCTATGTGTTTTCACTGAATCCTCAGTACAAACCTTTCACAAATTAATACTATAACCATACTATGATGTATTTCCAGTTTGCTTCATGTATAGACACACATAACACACATACACACACAAAGACACACACACACACACACACACACACACACACACACAATGTTTATATTAACTGCTTAAATGATTAAGTGTTTTTCATCTTACAGAGCCTTTTAGTCACTTTAACAAATTCCTTTTGGATAACTAACATTCAAGAGCAACTTCATATCCATAATGTTATAGATAGGGGCCTGAATTAGGAGAACCCTAAAATATGCTCCACATACACTTTATAAAATGATGCCTTAATGACAATGTTCCTCATAACATTATAAATGTTCATAGAGATTTTAATAAATTGTGGGGAGTTTGTAAAAAGGAGTATACAGTGTTATTTGTACAGTTTTAATACTAAATTTATTGCTCTGAAATAAAATAGCAAAAAAGATTTTTTTCTTGAGCATCTAAACATTTATTTTAAATTTGATTATATTTATTAAATGATTATAAGTTGCTATGATTAAATCTTCAAACCCCTTAACAGTAGATGCACAAAAATGATTGTAAAACTCATTATTAAATAAATGTATATACCCCTTCTTTAAAAACCAGCACAATGGGCTTATCACATTTCTTACTTTTTCCAGTACTGTTTTTTTTTTATTATTTTTTTTATTTTTCTGGTATCATTGTCACTGTTATTTTGAAAACCTCTTAGGGATTCAGTGATATCATTTTGATTTCCTCTGATGATTTCAGCAACGCATACAGAGCCCCATCACACAAATAATAATTTCTCAGACCCTCTGAAGTTGCAGAGACTTAGTAAAAGATCAATAGATTCTTTTTGGAATGTCAAGAATTAGTTTCTTATGATGATTGCACAATTTTGTGAACATACTGAAAACCATTGAAATGGTTCACTTTAAATTTCATTCTTTAAATTGGTGAATTATATCTTAATAGAACTATGAAAAATGTGTACTTTAAATTGGTGAATTATGTCTTAATAGACCTATGAAAAAAGAACCAATCAATTTTTGGTTGCATCTCCCAAGAGGATTCAAAATCTAGGCACTAATCATCACGTAACTTCCTTTTACTAGCCAAATTTTGGCTAGTTTGGTCAATATGGAATGTTAAGTCCACACCTTTCATATATTTTATAATTTTGAGCCTCAAGAATCACCAATATGATTTTTTGAAAGTTTTATTTGGCTGGTATATGGCAGGTAGTTATAACTCCTTAGGGGATTTTAATTCATAGGATCATCAAAGGTTTGATATTCTGGGATATCAGGAAGGAATCTGAGTAGATAGGCTTGAAGGAGTACTTGTAGAACAGGGTCCCCAACCCCCAAGCTATGAACTTGTACCAGTTTGTGGCCTGTTAGGAATTTTACAAACTCTCCCCAGTATCTTAAAATTTTTATGAATATTTGCAGTTGCATGAGGAACATTGTGGTTAGGGCATCATTTTATAAAGTGTATGTGGAGCATGTTTTAGGGTTCTCCTAATTCATATTCAGTAATGCACAGCAGAAGGTGAGTGGTGGCTGAACAAGTGAAGCTTCATCTGTATTTACAGCCGCTCCTCATGGCTGGCATTACTGCCTGAGCTCTGCCTCCCATCAGATCAGCAGCAGCACTAGATTCTTATAGTAGCACAAACTCTACTGTGAACTGTGCATTCGAGGGATCTAGGTGGTGCATTCCTTATGAGAATCTAACGCGTAATGATCTGTCATTGTCTCCCATCACCTCCAGATGGGACTGTCAAGTTGCAGGAAAACAAGCTCAGGGCTTCCACTGATTCTACATTATGGTGAGTTGTAGAATTATTTCATTGTATATTATATTGTAATAAAAATACAAATAAAGTACACAATAAATGCAATGCACTTGAATCATCCTGAAACTATCCCCTACCCCAACCCCACTCCATGAAAAAATTATCTTCCCAGGAAAGTAGTTCCTGGTGCCAAAAATGTTGGGGACTGTTGCTGTAGAATGTTTGATAGCGTAGTGGTCAAGTGTGCTGTCCCTGAAGTCAAACTACCTAGAGTTAAATCCCAGTTGTGCATCCTGTTAATTGTGTGATCTTGAGCACATTATACAACCTCCGTGTCTCAGTTTTCACCTGTGAGATGAGGATAATAATAATATCTAACTCACATTGCTATTAGAAGGATTGAATGCATTATGATTTCAAACACCTATTATCCCTTATTAAAGCAGTCAATAAATATTTGTTGATAAACAGTGTAAGATACTATGCATTGATGTGTACAGATATTAATACATTTAATCTCACTGACTTAAATTATTAAATGGCCCAGCAATGCTTACCATTGGAAAAGAGGGTCCCAGTCAATTGGTTTGAAACTTTTTTCGACTCTTAGTAAGCTTCTCATCTTTATAAGTATCTATAAACAAACCAACATTACAAATTGACAGATTTTGGTATTAACTACAAGTTTTGAAATGATAGCTATAGCTCAGGCTCTATGAAGAATAATCTACATCAATGTTGCATTTTGGCTGGGTGTAGTAGTTCATGCCTGTAATCCCAGCACTTTGGGAAGCCAAGGTCAGGGGATGGCTTGAGGCCAGAAGTTGAAAGCCAGCTGGGGCAATGTGGCCAGACCCTGTCTCTACAACAAATAAAATAAAATAAAATAAAATATTAGCTGGGCATGGTGCCATGTGCCTATGGTGCCAGCTACTTGGGAAGCTGAGACAGAAGGATTTCTTGAGTCCAAGAGTTTGAAGTTACAGTAACCTATGATAACCCCACTGAACTTAAGCCTGGGCAACAGAATAAGAGGCGATATTGTTAAATGATAGCATCTAATTGTTGTTATCATTTTAAAGAAATCACATAAATTCAGAGTAAATCTAACTTTTAAAATGTTTCCTCTGCAGAAATGTGCTTTTATACTATTTCTAAAGAAAAATTTATTTGGTAAGATTATTATCACTATAAATATAGACATAAATATAGAGAAATCTTTCTTAGTATACCAGTTTGGCCACAAATAATGTGTGAATTACAAATCGGAAGTAGAAACCTGGGAACAAACAGGTTTTAATTAAAATTCTGGCTCCATCACCTACTGGCTTTATTACTCAGGGCAAGTTTAATCTTTGTAAACTTTTATTTCTTTACTATCAAAACAGAAATAATAACATCTGCCTCTTAGATTTGTGAGGATTTACATGGAATAACATTTAAAATGACAGTGAGTAAGGCTATAACTTGCAATCTATGGAAGTTATTATTAAATGTTTTTTTGTTTATGAATGTATTATATGATTCCATAAAGTCTTTCTTCCCTGCTAAGAGTAACAGTATCATTATATGTAAATTTTTTTCCCTCGAGTGTAGTGAAGTGTGACAGTCCCCAAGATCTAGCATTTTTGGAAGCTTATTATGGGGAATACAAGTGGTAGCAGTGGAAGAGGGTTATGAAAGCTCCATATAGATCTCAGGTGATAGCTACTCTTTCTCTTACAGAAAATCTCTTGATGAGAAATTTGTTTGGTTTTTGTTTTGTTTTGTTTTGAGATGGAGTTTCATTCTTGTTGCCCAAGCTGGGTTGCAATGGTGCAATCTCGGCTCACTGCAACCTCCGCCTTCTGGGTTCAAGCAATTCTCCTGCCTCAGCCTCCTGAGGAGTTGGGATTACAGGTACCCATCACCATGTCCAGCTAATTTTTGTATTTTTAGTAGTGACAGGGTTCCGCCATGTTGGCCAGGCTGGTCTCAAACTCCTGACCTCAGGTGATCTGCCTGCCTCTGCCTCCCAAAGTTCTGGGATTTGAGGTGTGAGCCACCATGCCTGGTCTCTTGATGTGAATTTGAACCAGACTTTTAATTTATAGAAATATTAAACAGAGTGGAAAAGATACATGGTATTATTTCGTCGAATATATACGCCCTTATACGTTCAACTTAAAGCCTTGAACATATAAGAATAATAAAATACTTTTATTATCTCATTTAATCTTTTCAAAATTTAGATGAATTTTTTGTCTAAATTTATTGACAATAAGATGTTGCTATGTGAGTTAATTTATGTAAAGTACTTTAATGATATTAATAAAAGACATTAATTTCTTTTGTATGGTTCAGCTGGGCCCTCAAGAAGTGTTATGATTGTTGGTTTGGGGGAAATGTTTATTAAACAATAATGGCTCCCATTTCGTGTCACAATGAAAGGTACTTGAAGTTTGGTAGTTTCATCCTAGCTGAAAATGTGGTGTTAAACATTAGGTCCTGGCGCCCCTTAGCGTACAATATGGATCATTACAGCTACATTGATATTCACCTTTGTCCCCAAAATACATGTGATAACAATAACCTCTACACCACCACCTCCTTTGTGATGGTTTTAATAATACTTATGCTGTTTTCATATTGTTAGATATCTCCTATTCAGTGACCTCAATAGATTCAATTTGGGTCTTCATGCCGTATTTTCAGGGTACCGTGTGCAGTGTGGGTAAACTATGATAAAACAGGTTGTCCCTGATGTTCAAATCTAGCCTAGATTGCCTTCGGTAAGGTCATTATTATTTTAAATTGGTTTTCTATTCAAAATAGGCACTGTCCTGCTGCAGGTTGAGAATATTCTCTTGTACTTTTCTTACTAAATAAAAACTCAGAGTTTGATTCACCATGAACAGTAGTGAATAAACTAGATTAAGGAGAAAAATGCAGAAATTTGCCATTACTTCTTTATTTTGTAGTTAACGGTTTATTGGAAACTTATTTAGCTGAGGAAATGTTTTCATCAGTTTTTTATTCATCTCAAATTCAATGCTAAGTTCTTGTTATTCTCATTTTTTTCTTGCATTCTTCATATTGCTCCTTATGGTTTTTATTAATACGGTTCACCAGGTATTTCCAGTTCTGTTCCTAAGCACATGATAGAACTGTACTGTGTGAAGGTGAATTACATGGTGACTATGCAGCTCATTTTAGCCAATGAAATGTGAGGGAATTATGCATTTAGATTGGGGGTAAAATTTAGAAGCCAATAATTTGCCTGTTTTTCTCCCTCTTCCATGATGACAAGAATACTCCAGATAGAGGCTGCTCTGTGTTCTAGAAGGAAAATAATGCAGTGTAGAGCCCCCAGAAGCAGCTAAAATGGAGCATGAGTGTGAACTTAAACCTTTGCAGGATTCAGCCATAGAGATCTGAGGTGGTTCTTTACTGTAGCATAACCTAGCCTATCATAACAGATGATATACCCCTCTTTTTAGATGTATAGTTTTTAAAACTTCCTCCATTATTAAAATTAATATGAATTATTTATAACTTCTGTAAAGTTTTTTTAAAAAGATAATTTATATATTTATAATCATGATTTGATTAATAATTCACCACCAGTATTACAAACTGAGTTGTTTTTTCTATTAGTAGTAATAGGTTATAACTGGTTGTTAAAATGTTTTCTTGGCCAGGCGCGGTGGCTCACACCTGTAATCCCAGCACTTTGGGAGGTGGAGGTGTGTGGATTATGAGGTCAAGAGATCAAAACCATCCTGACCAACATGGTGAAACCCCATCTCTACTAAAAATACAAAAATTAGCTGGATGTGTAGGCGCGTGCCTGTAGTCCCAGCTACTTGGGAGGCTGAGGCAGGAGAATCACTTGAACCCAAGAGGTGGAGGTTGCAGTGAGCCGTGATGCACCAGTGCACTCCAGCCTGGCAACAGAGTGAGATTCTGTCTAAAAAAAAAAAAAAAAAGTTTTCTTGAATATGATGAACTAAATTTTGAGATGGTCTAAAAAGCAAAAATGACAAAGGTCAGTTTGACTTTGCCCAGAATGTCCTGAAGGACAAATTTCCCTAGTATTCATCTAAATAGAAGTATATATTTTATGTCCATAAAAAGCTTATTAAATATATAATTCTAATAATCCTTGCTAAACTAATATTAATATGATCAACCATTATGCTGCTAACTTTTTAAGTAATCTGTCTTAACTTTGAACTGCCCTGGATTAAATCTGATATATCTAGAATCAAGAGAATCTGCTATGTTAAGAGTAAGAGCATAAATATCAGAAAATTACCACAGTCATACGATTGTATAATCAACATTTTTTTTTCCTTGTGGACAAATATGTAACTTGAAGATGTTTTTATTTAGTTGCTTTTTATTTTGGCACTTGCAGATACATAATTATCTTATTTTACTTTTGTATTTTTTTCTTGTTTTTTACTTTTGAACAATACTTAATTCATTCAGCCAGGCATGGTGGCTCATGCCTGTAATCCCAGCACTATGGGAGGCTTAGGCGGGCAGATCACTTAAGGTCAGGAGTTTGAGACTAGCCTGGCCAATATGATGAAACCCATCTCTACTAAAAATACAAAAATTAGCTGGCATGGTGGCATATGCCTGTAATCTCAGCTACTTGAGAGGCTGAGGCAGGAGAATTGCTTGAATCCAGGAGGCAGACGTTGCAGTGAGCCAAGATCACACCATTGCACTCCAGCCTGGGCAACAAGAGCAAGACTCCATCTCAAAAACCAGAAAACAACTTCATTCATTCCACAAATAATCACTAAAAGCTTGCTGTATACCATATACTGGTCAATATTATGATTATTTAATTATTACTACAGCTTTCTTTGAAACAGCTCCAAGATCAAAATGGCATTTTATAGCTTTGAAATACAGATATGGCCCTTTCCGGAATAGGTAAAATTTATTAATAATTTTAATATTGTAGATTTTGAGTATGCTGTTTAATAAGTTTTGAGAAATGTGTACATTTATAAAACTACCATCCCAGTGAAGTTAATAGTGGAATAAATTTTACCTCCATGAGAAGAGCTAAAACCACAAAGATTGATAAGACCAAGACTTGATAAGAATGTATAACGATTGATACTCTCATACATTGCTGCTAGAAATGTCAAATAGCACAATCACTTTGGAAAACTATCACTTTTTTTTTTTCTTTTAGAGACAGGATCTCACTCTGTTGCACAGGCTGGAATACAGTGGCACTTTAATAGCTCACTGCAGGTTCCAATTTCCGGGCCCGAGCAACCTTCCTGCCTCAGCCTCCCAAGTATCTGGGACTATCGGAGAGTGCCACCATGCCCGGCTAATTTTTGTATTTTTCCTTTTAGAGAAAAGGTCTGGCTATTTTGCCTAGACTGGTCTCAAACTCCTGGCCTCAAGCCTCCCAAAGTGTTGGGATTACAAATGTGAGCCATCACATCTGTAGTTTCTTACACATTTTAGCATATATCGACCCTAAATGTTAGCAGTTCTATGGCAGCTGTTTACCCAACAGAAATGACAACACATGTTAAAAACAAACAAACAAACAAAATACACAAGAATTTTCATAGCGGTTTGAGTTATAATTGTTCCAAGTTTCAAAATGTCTATCAACAGGTAAACTGATGAATAATTTGTGGCATAGTCACAGAAAGGAATACTGCCCAGCAATAAAAAGAATAGTAAACTCTGCTAACACATGGAATAAATAAACACATCTCAAACACACCGTTAAGCTGAAGAAGCTAGAGAGCAGAAGAGCACATAGTGCATAATTTCATTGATATAAAGTTCTGGAATAGGCAAAACTAAGCTGAGTTGACAGAAACCAGAAGAGGTGCTGGCTCTGA